>NW_024349800.1:52963927-53545551 GCF_902729225.1 Pteropus medius | reverse complement strand
TGTCTGAATACTCAAATCTCAAATAGAGTTAAATATATATATATATATATACACATATATATATATATATATATATTTATTCCATGTACTGAAAAGCAGAGCCAAGAAAAGAGAAAAATAGCAAAAATCAAAACAGAACAAACCCACCCAGAAAGCAAAAATAGCAAAAATCAAAACAGAACAAACCCACCCAGAAAACAGGATGACAGGAATAAACAGAGATGTAGTTTTGGAAGTAAACATAAAACTTTAAACACTTCTGTTAAAGAAAAAAAGCTCTCAATTTAGATCAACAAAATAGGACTTACTAGATGTTGACAGCAGCTAGGTCATACCCGACTTTTCGTTCATCTAATTTTAGTTAAAGACTCCAAAGTGTCCAATTTGAGATGAAAACTCACAGCAACATGCTGACCTACGGGAAGAGAGCCCCATGTTCCAGTCCCAGTACTAAGCCTGCTAGCACGATGTTTGATGAGAGATCCCGGAAACAAGCCTGAACTGAGCGCACCCGTCTCTCTGGGCCAGAACTTGGTTGCCAAAATCAACCTCCCAAACATGTACCAAGCTGAACTTCTCAGAAGCTCGACTACCTATGTGTTTCCCACATCCACAGTCTGGGCACATTTTCGTGTTCTCGTATCAGAGAGTGGCACTGTGATCAATCTGGTTTTTATAACTAATTCTTGCCACCTGCCCTTTCCTTACACTCCCTATCCAATCTGCTACTGTCTCTGATCATTTTAACTCTGAAATATCTCTTACGTTTGACTGCTTCTCTCTGTCTCCGTCACTATTACCGTAGTCCATCACCCAGTGCGGACGCCATTACACATAGGATGCTCAGGGTAAGTCTCTGAGAAAGTGACATTTGAATAGAATGACCCAGTGGCCCTGTCGAGATGTGGGGACTGATCCTCCCAGGTGGAATGATAAGAAGCAAGACCCTAGGGGGAAGTAAGCCTGCTGTGTGAAGGAACGGCAAGATGATATTTGGACAGAACTGAGTGAGGCAGGGGCTGAATCATGCAGGTCATGGTAAGGAATATGAGTTTTTGTTTTTCTGAGTGTATGTGTTTTTGACTAGGGAGTAAATTATATGATCGATATTTTTAACATTTATATTTTAAACGATAACACTGGGTCTTTTGTGAAAAAAAGACTGTGACGGGGCAAGTGGGAGGCAGGGAGACCATGCCGAAGTCTTCCGGGTGATGTGGGTGGCTTGGGTCTGGAGTGCAGTGCAAGTAATGAGAACAGGACCGACCTATTTTCAAAGGAGAGCCAGGAAAGTCGAACTGAATGTAGAATGTGGAGGAAAGAGGATTTATTATTGAATGAAAGAGAATCAATACTGAATTGGTTGAGCCATTTACTAAGTGTAAGACTTAGGAAAGGAGTTAGCTGTAGAAATAGAAAGAATTAAATGGTATTTTTGACGGTTTTTGTCTTTTTGAGACAGGGTGATACTAATACTATAACTTGTACAAAACAACTTTCATAGAAAAGGTCTTTTAAAATATCTTAGTCCTCTTCTGTACTTTATTAAGTAGAGTCTAATGGAGAAACTGAGTATTTCTAGTCTGCCTGATGCTACTGGGGGTTATTATTGTCGTTATTCTGAATATCACTACACAAATAGAACATAAAACAGTGCCTGGCCCAGATATTTTCAAATAGAACAATCTGTATGATATACTCTCCGCTTGCTATGGGTGAATTTTATAGAATTTTGATCCACTTTTTTATTATTTTATATTTTTGACAATTTCTGAAGTGTAATAATTATATTGTTTTTATTCAGAAATAATACGTGAATACATTTATACTGTTTAAGATCCAGGCACTACTTCAATATTCAGAATTAAGAGATGACTGTGCCCTCTAAGACTCCACTTTAGGTATCCATTGCAAGAAGTACAAAAATTAAAATTTAACCTTACATTGTTCTGTTTTTTTCTATGCCTTTAAATATGTCTATCATATTGTCATCTTAAAGTTTTCTTTGTATTTATATATCTATACGTATACACATAGCCAACTATATATCTTTTCAAAATGAGGTCACGTCATATGCTTTATTATATAATTTGCATGTTTTCACATAATGATATGTCTTGGACATACTTTCATGTTAGAGCATATAGTTATACTTCATTACTAAATACATAAAAATTAAGATGAACAAAATATGCCTCACATCTCACAGAATGAATGAAATGCCACTTATGTAACTATTTCCATTATTGATTTACAGTTGTTTCCTATTATTTACTATTACAAGTAGTGCTGCAAAGAACCTTCTGAATTATATAATATTGTACATGTGTGAGTTTTTTTGTAGTTTTCTAGAAGTAGTATTGTTAGATCAAAAAGTATGTACATTTTAAGTCATTATAGGTACTGAAAAATAGCCCTTCAAAAAGATTTACCAATGTGAAGTCCCATCAATACATAAAAATGTACATGAGAATGTTTCTCCAAAACTGGTCACTATAGATTACTTTATTACTTTAAGTGGGTTTATTTTGGAAGGGGCGCGACAGTAGGTCTGCGAGGGAGAAGTTTAGATTTTCATAAGCCTCACCAGAGTCTCCAAATTCGTTCTTTAATGTGAATATAGAGTCTTCTTCTTATATAAAGTTCTTGGTAAATATTGTTTTCAAGCTCTCTCTTTCTAACCAGATTGGTGCTTAGAATGCCTTTAAAACCCAATAGTTATTTAAAAGACAGTGTAAAACTTTCTAAGTTATTGAGTCTTTAGATAGTTTAATTTATGTTTAATTTCTGTTTTTGCTATAGTTTAGTTAGAGAATATGGTTGCAATTTATTGAGCTCTTTCTTAAAGCCACATTGGTATATGTTTCATGTGCATTTGCAGAAATGTCTGTTTTCTTTCTATTTGCAGAGTATGTGGTTTACTTCGCATGGTAGGACTTTATTTGCAAGGCTATTGTTTTACTTAATTCTCTATATCCTTATTTACTTTTATCTATCTATTCGTTTTGCCCAATACAGAGAGATGGCATTAAATTCTCCAATAGCAGTTATGGATTTTTCAATTTTTTCTTGTATTTTGAGATTTGCTTTAAATATTTCAGAGTTCTGTAGCCATGAGAAAATATTTTAAAATATTATAGCCTTTTGGGTGGATCGATTAATATGTTTCACTTTGTCTATTTTGTAGCTTTTTTTTTCTTTTCTTTTCCTTTTTGCCCACTTAATCTTATTTTAACTCTATCATAACATCTCCCCGCCCTTATTCTTTGCTTGGCATTTCTTTCTCTAAACTGTCACTTTAGATATCGAATTGTCTATCTATGATCTTTTTTTAAAATCCTACTTGGCCTATGAATCAGAAGATTGTATCTTTCTTTTTTCAGTTATTTGTTGATGTTTATTTAATTCTATTCCCTGTTCTATCTAGCGGGAATTTCTGGGTCTCTTCTCCATGGTTTCTTAATTCTACTGCCAGACTTTTCATCAGCTTTCCCTTTAATGCAGACTTGGAGATTCCGGGAGGATCCCTTGGCTCTCTCTTCCTGGGAACTCATTTTCTTTATGTCTTTGCACATTCTGCCTCTTAGCCTGAGCACGACCACTCTGGTTGTGGCGTCAGATCCAGCCCACCCCAACATACATTCATCTGAGTGCCAGAAATTGTCAAAACTCAGCCAATGAATAATGCTTTGAATTAGAATTTTGTTCACTTCACGAACAGCAGATTACCATTACAAAGTTCCCAGCTGTTTAGTTGTTTTGCGTTGTCTTACGTGCTTGACTAAGAACACGCAAAGTTGCGCAATCTAAGGCAGTGGTGCCAAATGGTCATTATAATAAAAACCTTGTTTGAAAATGTGATGCTATTTATATTATTGCCATAGATTTATTTTGTCCTTTTAAAATTGACCCAACTTTTAAACTAAAGATAAACTTCCCTAATCTTTGAGCCAAATGTTTTGTTTGTGAGCATTTCCTACATCTACAGTTTCTAGTATCTACGAGAGTTGATGGAGAAGTAATCAGCCAAACTACAGTGTACAAGGACAAGGAAAACACATTGTTATATAACAATGACTAATATTAACTATTGAAGCCATTACTTCCATTTTAATGGAATTTGATGCCATTTTAGTATAAAGGTGTGTCAACTTGGAGGCTCAGGAATACATACTTTTTCATTGTTGAAACAAAAACCATTTCTAAAAGTCTTTTTAAACATAAAATAATTACTCCCATCAGATGGGAAAGATGCCTTCTCTTTGCTCTACCGATTTCTTTGGGCATTAGAGCCACTAGTGAAGTATGGCGTTACTGTTTGTCACGTGCTTGGCACACTCGGTTGTTTCTTCACCTATGTTCTCACTTTGCCATTGAATTAGCGATAACATTTGTTCAACCTGGTCCACCTTCAGTAATTCCATGGGAAGGAAGGACTTGCCAGAAGTTACCCAGGTCCTGGGTGTGCTGACATCTCCCTGGGGATTAGCGGGTTAGAAGCTACCAAGGGCAATGTCCCTCTCCTGCAGCACATGCTTTACCTTGATGAAGGTGAAAAATCCCTCTGCTTCTCTCTGTCTGCCTCAGTCAAACTAGAAGAGCTGATTGGCTTAGCCATTCTGTAGAGTTCTCCAAATCATGCTTAATCATGGGACCTGGTGAAGGCCCCAGCTCTTTCTACTCCTCCTTGATTCTCGTAAGTCTGAGTCTGAATATTCCTAGAACTGCCCTGGCTCTGTAGCCTCATCTGTATGTTTTAGTTATATTTTCCTCCAGGTTTGCTTTTACATAGATTTAATTCTGTTTGTTAATCTGTCTCTTAAGAAGTCCTGAAACTTCTAGTTTATTAATAGCACTCGGACAGTCATTTATTTTAGAATACAGTTCTCATTCTTTCACGTGATTTGTGTGTAGTTGGGTAGGGTAGATTTAAATGCTTAGAAATTATCTAGGCCCACCTGTTCCACACAAATATGTTTTATAATTCAAAATATGTCCTTATCAGATGGTTATAATAAAAATAATTATAATTTCTATTCTATCTTTCAAAAAAAAAAAGTTGAGCAAAATCGAACTGAACCACTGCCTGCTCCAGGGAGGAACCTGACTCTCTGTGGAGAGCTGATGAATATTTGATTCTTATGATGAAGATTTAAAAACGGCTTTTTATTAATAACTAATTAATGACTGCTCTGGCACTGTCATCTTGAACAAGTAGAGAGCAGTGAGAAACTAACCTGAGTGAATACGAATAGGCAAGAATACTTACTGATGACAGATTTTATTTTTAGGCTTTCTGTGTGCCTCCCAGCACTACAAATTACAGCCACTGTGAGGCGATCTGTAAACGACTTGCTGTGCCCGCTTTTTCTGGGAGCACTTTGAGAAAAGGCGGCATCATTGATGGTGTGAAAGTTCTCCATAATTGCTCCAACAGCAGCTCAGAAGTACAGGGATTTTCCTTCTTCTCTAAAGTGTCTCTTGGAGTCAGGAAAAACTTAATGCTTGATATTCTGCATGTCCTGCGGGATGCTTTATTCCAGACATTATTTGTAAATTTTATCATGATTGTCAGGCAGAACTTCCATGGGAAATGTCTTATTTTGCTTTCCCAGCGTGTGTATTGTTGTCTACTTCAATTAACCAGAATTTAAGGAAACTGATGTTAGAGTTCAGTGATTTGACTTTTGTTTTTAGCTACATTTCCATCCTAAGATGAAGGGCAAGTCTCAGCAAAATTCTATGGTTTAGTTCTACAGAATACAACACCCACCCCTCCCCCCACCCTGCCACACACATATTGAAACAACAGATAGAACATGTCAGTTAAACTTCTATGAAAACTTCTGTGGTTTTTGTGCCTTGAATAGCGAGAAATGATGCTCAAAATGATGACTTTCAGAATATGCAAGATAATCAACTGATCAAAAAAGAAAGATTAAGTATCATTCGTTAGAGTCTCCTTACCCAGCAGGAATGTGGATAATGAGAGTTGTAACTATGGGAGCCTTTGGCTGGCAGGAGCTCTGGTCTTAGAAACATTACTACAGGCAACTAGTGATCTGACAGGAAGCCCCCGGGACAGGTACCCTGACCTCTCTCTTCTCTGCCCTTCAGATTCCTGGTGATGTCTCACAATGGCTTAACCGACCAGAAGCTGGAGGGCAAAGGGGTCTTGGTGTTGCATTTTGCAGAATCACCATTTCAGGGGCTAGGGCAGAGTAGAGAATGGTGGAGAGAGGATATGATGTGTAAGCAGAGGATATCTATGGGAGGGGATGATAGTCTTTCCTCAGTGATGTTTGGACATCCTTCCAGCAGCCCCGAGTAGTGGGGTTGCTGGTGCTTGTCAATTTCACTTCTTCCCTGGAGGTGGCTGATCTCAACTTCTGGGGATTCACTGAACTTAGTTTGTGGGATACTTTGGTTCTCAGCTCTGGGCTGGAAGTGCAGAAAAATTCTCGGTTTCCAAACCATGTGATGATATCTGTTTCCTAGAATGGAAATCAAGTTTCTGAGTGGTTAGTAAATTCAAGCCAGGTTACAGTTAATATGTATAGTGGAGCTGGTATTAAAACCAAGGTCCATTGGGCTCCCATGTATCTGCCTTTTCAATGGTCTTAAAAGTCTATCTTTCTGTTTTATCTATATAATTTGATTTTTACCTTCCTCATCTTTCAGTCAGTCCCTTAAACTTTTTGAATAGAATCTCTCACTTCACATCCTCTTGCCTTTCTGCCATGTTCATCTGTGATACTTCACTCTTTTTCCAGTGTCCTCAGTTCTTTGACCACTTGAACCCAAGCGTGCGATAGAGTCCCAAGCTGAAGTCATTAAGCCACCTTTCCTCTGTGGCAGCAAGTCATATAGCCAAACTTAAGTGCTCTGTTCTACAACAGTGCATTCTATTTCCATGTGGACACGCACCGCAACTTCAAATGCCTTCCCCGCTCCGTCCGTCCCCCGCCATTTCTACTTTAGATTTTTTTGCATCCTCCAGGGCCAAACTTTTACTGATTTCCTTAAGAAATCAACATAATTTATGCTTCTCTCCCTTACAATAGATGACTTTGCTTCCTATCACACTGAGAAAATAATGATCATCGGGCATGAAATTTCTTGACTAGTTTCATTCTACCTAAAAATCGTCAATATATTCATCTGTCCTTGTCTTCTATTCTATGGATTCCATTCAATGAAACTCAATAGACCTTTATTTGAGCACCTACTGTGAACCAATCAATATGCTGAGTGCTTGGGTATAAAGATCGAGGACGTAGGAAATGGTGGTTACTGTCTCCAGCTGATTCGTATGGGGTGGAGGAAAGGAAAGAGGGAAGACATATCGAGACAGATCCAGGCAAAGAAAAACACAATCTACTAAGTGCTGTTACTGGCACATGGGAAGGTACTATTGATCACAGAGAAAAAGCAGCTACGCTCAGCTGGGGGAGGTAAGGGAGGATTTACAGGGGAGGCAGTGCTTTTCTCGTCACCCATGACATCCCTGTCGGCTTGTTCCAATTCCTTCCCTACTCCTCTTACAGAAATTGTTTCCATTTCACTTGGCGCTCGTGATCCCTCTTTCGATTTCTATAAAATAAAGACCACACTCTTTGGCCTCCTTGAAGGAGTGCTTGTCGCCTTGCTGCCTCTTCACCTTCCACCTGACTCCTCGCCATTTCCTTCTTGCTCTCCAGACCCCCACCGTCCTACAGACTCACAGCCTCCAGACTTCCTCACTGTCCTCATGCGGTTCTTTGCATAGAATTCTTTCTTCCCAGTTTCTCTGCCTGGCCCACCTCTCTTCTTCTCTAGTGCTCACAAAAATGGCTCTGAGATTTCTCTGATTTCCCACGCCTGGACAGAGTTCCTCCCTCCCCTGCCCATGCTGTTTTTGTACTTCATTTACATCTCTATTGTGATATCTGTGACTCTGAAAAATGGTTGCTTACATGTTTTTCTCCTTAATTTGAGCCCATAACTCATGCATCTCTACACATTGGTACATTGTGAGTGCTCAGTAAATGTGTATCCGACACTGAAACACACACACGCGGCACACACACACACACACACACACACACACACACGCATGCATGCATTTTGAATAAAGTCCTGACTCCATTATTGGTGGAAAGATGTTCAGAAGAATTGTGAATTTTTTGGCTCTCAATCTTCTCTGTTGTGAGTGGGCGTTATAATGCCTTGCCAGCTTTATATAACTGTTATGGGAAAATCTAAGTGAAATTGCTTTAAAAAAGGTAATCCAAAATAAATGAACATTCTCTTAAGAGATGATGTCTATAGTAAAAAAGAAACCTTAGTGAACCCACAAATCAAGCCTCATTAATTTTATGAAACGTTATCCCTTTTACTTATTTAAAAGCGACATGGAAATGTTGCCTGAGCTACACCGTCACAATTGCAAAAAACAAAAATATAAGAACAAAACACCATAAGAGAAACTCAGACACATATGCTCATGGATAATATTGTTTCGAATAAGAGCATGGCATTTTGGTTAGTGAAAATAGGAAGGCCTTGGGAATGAAAAGGTAGCATAACTCTAAATCTTTTCATTCATTCCCTTCTCAAACATAAAGCTGCCCAACCGTGTCTCATGTATTGGACAAGGCATTTGAAAAGCAAAAGTATGCTGGGTCACCAGTTGGAAAATTTAACTTATTCATCAACCAAAAATGTATTAGTGATGATAATCACATGAATACATGTGCATGTAGAATGCATTTTATATGTAACATACCTACCTACATCCACACAAAGATATGTCTGCACAAATGTCCAATGTTATTTATTTGCCAAATATAAATAGAAGAGTGGTTAGAAGCAAGGGCTCTGGAGTGAGACCTACCCTAAGTCTTGACCTGCTTTTCTGAGCTCTGTAACCATCCTGGGCATTAGTTTCCTCATTCAGGAAATGGACATAGTATTATGTGATGAACTTGTTGTAAGGATTAGAGGAATAATGGGAAACATTTCGCTTTGTGCTTGAATTTTGCTAGAGATTATTCAGGAGCTCTGGGTCAAAACTAACCTAAAAACCTCACACATCAGACTCAGGCTTAGACAGCTGGCACTACCCAGTTCTTTTGCCCACAGAGTCAGAATCACAATCAATTCATGGCCTATGTGACTTAAATCAAATACGAATTTTTGATAATGAACAAATATTCATATTTGTTCATTACTGTGCTTTCCATATAAATCCCATTTGCAGGAATTTGTCAAAGACCAAATTTACATCCCATGTAATTCGACTGGGAAATTTGGGATGAGCAAAATTTAGAATTTACTGATTTCAGGTGTGTGTGTGTGTGACCCTGTCCCTTAAGGCTAACTTGTGGGAAGTGCTTCCTGCCTGTCCTAGAACTCTAGCCACCTCCTGGGGAAGGAGGGTTGAGCCCCAAGTGTATTCGAAACTCTTGCTTGGTGTGCTTCGTTAATCTTCTCCTGGCGTTCCATGCTTCTATATGCTGAGCTTAACTTACTGTGACTGGAGTTGATGGAAACTGAAGAGCAGAGGCAATTTACATCTTGTAAATCATGGAACGCTGGAAACCCACCCATGGCACATCTGGAGAGACCTGCATTATTTAGTGCCTCTGCCCCTCCCTGCTGTCTCTAAAGTTGTAAAGCATGCAGAGCAGCTGTCTCTCAAACTTGCACCTGATTATGCACTGTCTTATTTTATTCTCTAATTGTAGCATGAGAGTCACCCTTTTCTCCCTGCAGACTATAAACCTACCCCGGACAGGCCCTGGGTCTAACAGTTCTTTCCCTGGCTGCTGACAGCACTAAGCTTACTGCCATCAGCAACAAGATTGACATTTGGCTGTTTAATCAGCCAGAGTCAATATGTAATAAGGACATAAGTAAAAAATTTAATATGTGTTAGTTACAAGGACTTTTCTGCTAATTTTGCCACGAGAAATGCCTGTGTCCTTAATCAGGGATCTCTCCCGCTGTTTTAAAAGCAGATGCTGGGGCAAGGACTTGAGTGCAGGTACCTTATTTAGGAGATGATCTCAGGAAACAGCAATGAGGGAGGGGCAAAGGTGATGGGGAAGAGTGAACCACCAATAAAGGGTGCATTAATGAGCGGGTTACCACTGAGGGCTCAGTCTCTCAGGGGATCCTCTGAACAATGCCGTAGGATGTAGTTCAGTATTGTCTCGCCGGGAGCAGGGGTGCTGAGGTGCACATCCATTGATTCCCATTGGCTAAGGATTGACGCAGGAGAAGTGCATTCCCTAGCACTCCAGGCAGCACGACACCCGCTGCAGAGAGAGCCCTCAGAGAACCTGCCTGGGCTTGGAGTAGGCGGCTTTTTGAATGCGCTCTGGGCACCAATACCTGCACTGGCTGGAGCCGGGCAGGGGGATATCCACATGTCTGTCTCTGTTAGGAGCGCTGAAGATCAGATACCAGGTCCCAACCAAGCACAAAAATTCAGAGGGGCTGGTAGTCTGACAGCCTTGGAGTTTGCCCCTGCTTGTGGTATATCTTACTGTGTGATCTTGGACACAGAACTTGTCACTCTTAAGCTTCATTTTCCTCACCTGTAAAATTATGATGATTATATTGCAGGGATGTTATTAGCATTCGATGAGATAGTGAATGGGAAATGCCTATTGTGTGACTGGTATGTAGGTGTTCCCAAAATACCTATCATCATCATCATCATCATCATCATCATCATCATCATCATCATCGTTTTACAGCATTATGCCCTTTACGCAATGTATCTCAGAAAAAGATTTGTCGAATCAACTAATTTTATCAAATTCTAACCAGTAACTTTTGCTCATGATTTGAAGACATGGTAAAAGTTTGTAATGAAGTAGCTGAAACTCTCAGCAGCGACCAAAGTGCTGGGTAGGCATTTCAGACTTCCGGATGATCCTCATGTTCCCTCAGGACCATGTTGGAATTGCCAGCTCTGCTGTCCAGAGGCTACATCCCAATGAGGTTCTAAGATTGACTCAGTTTTCACTGTTTTGCTCATTTCCACATCTGAGGAACTTATGATAATGCCCGTGGTATAGTGAGCATTCAGAAGCTTTTGCTCAGCATGGGCAGATCACTTTCAGGTCTCTGAACTCGGTAGTCTCGTCCACATTATGGAAATAGTAGCACATGTCGTACAGACCTCGCTGCTTTTCTATAATGACCAGGCGAGCTGCTGGCTCCCTTGCGCCCTTTAGAAAAATCTCAGAGGCCAGATAGATGGGAAGCTCTGCAATTTTCGCTTCTGGTTATTTTCAGTGGAAAACGTGGCCCAGGAGAGAAAGTGTTAAGGAGAATGTCCTGAAGATACAGATGGTGCTTATAAAGAAAAAGTCTATTTTTCAATTTACAAAAATGATTAGCTGGGATCCCACTGAGTTCACTGCATGGGCTACTGCTAGTTTTAATTTGTGCCAATAGGACGGAGGGATAAACTTTAATGAGGATCTGTGTTCTCTCATCATGGGCAAAGTTAGATGAAGTGGCAGAGGGGGCAGGGGTGGTGAGAGATAATTGGAGGATTTGGACAATGGGGCTGCATCTTGGGGACAGATGAATGCTTTGCTGCCTTCACAGTCAGAGTCCTATCATCGTAGTTCCCACCTGAGTGAGGATGGGAATGGGAATGTCACAGTTACCCAAGGAGCAAGAAGTAGGGGGATTCCAGGCATAGTCCGTGAAGTCAGATGGCCTGGGTTTGCCACTGACCGTGTGAACTTTGTTCTTCCGTTACCTCATTTGCAATTTACAGCAGTTATATCTATGTCATAGTGTTGTGATATGAAGCATGATATTACCAGTAAAGAATTTAGAATAATGCCTTGCATATGTTAAATACTCAGTAAGTTTATTTATAAGTTCATGAAATTATTTTAGTTACAAATGCCCATCCATCTGGAGAAGTAGCACAGGACCCCTTGGCCCCAGAAAGTCACGCATTCCTTGTATGTCCCCCCATTCCTTGAATGTCCCCATCTCATGGGAAAGGGGAGTGAGGTATGTGTACTTTAATAAAAGCCCCCCTGAGTGATTTTGATATTATCTCCCTCCCTTAATATCTGTTGAGAACCACTCCACCTTCACATGGAGAAGTCTCTGATAAGTACATCGCTGGTGGCAATAGCAAAACATAGATTCAAACTGCCAAGGAGAATTTTCTGAAGAAATGATTTCAACTGAAGCAAGACTATTAGCCTTTTCCCCCTCAGCATTTCTCTTCATACATCTGTGAGACTCACACGGTGGCCCGATAGGCTAGAGAGCAGCCCATGTATGTTTCCTTTGTGATTTTTAGAAATAAATACCTGCAACATGAAAACAGTGCCCGTTGTTTTTCTAAGGGACTTGGAGACATCCGTTTTTGTTGCACTACACCAGAACTCAGATGCAGGAGCATGGCTGCTTTGATTGGTCAGCTCATGCCAGAATCTCAAGGCCATTTTGGGAAAGGGGCCAGAATTATGCAAGGGTTCTTCTGAAGCAAGTACATGTATTTTGAGGAGTATGTTGGGGGGGGGGGGAGGGTCTATACATTTCCTGTAAGCTTATGAAAAATTTGTGTATATGTGCATTTCATTTGGGAGAGATTCAATAACCTTGTAGGAGTCTGAGATCCTGGAAGTTTAAGGACCGATGACATAAAAGAACAAGTGAGTTGGTTTCCTGTTCCTTTCCTTCAACTGAGCATAGAGATTGGAAGATGAGATCCTGGTCAAGTGGAGAAGACAAACGTTTTAAACACATAATAGCAACATAAGTCAAATCAATGCTGTGCGGGCACTGAGTCCTTGGAAGATCAGGGAAGGAAGGCTCCAAGGCATTCGAGCAGAGCAGGAAGGGTTTATTGACAAGGAAGATTTCCAAAGTCACTCTACAGATGAAGCCGTGATGGTTCTCTGCCTCTGACATTATCACAGGACACCTGACAGATTCTCGATAGCCCAGTTACCTGTTTGCCTCAGCTCAAGGAAATGTCCGAGCCTCATTAGTCTACTGACCATTTTTTCACTTTTCAGGGTTCCAAGTCGTCCTCTAAGGACACTTCAGTTCATTTGTTCTGGGGACAGGAGTGAAAAGAAAATGTAAAACAATGCTCTGAAATGCATCCAGGAAATATATTGTCGTGCAAGCTAATTAGCTTTTGAAAAAGCAGTGCTCTAATCAAGATTTCCATATACTGTGCATGGCCTAATTATAGCAACAATAATACCGCAGATTTACAAAGAGCCTTTCAATACATATCTCTGCAATTATTTCAATTATTCACCAAATATCCTTAGGAAAAGAAAAGAGGTAGATGAAGAAGTGAGTTTTGCTGGGGCCAGTGTAGCTTGCGTTGTTTTCACAGTTGGAGCTAGAGTCTTGATCCTGTTGCATCCTAAGGGCCTAAAACCCTGGTTACTTAACTCATTAATGTTTACAAAAGAGAAAGAAAAAAAAATCCATGATAATACTAGGGATTATGCAAGTCTTGATTATGTTTTTTTGTTGCTGACTGAAAGATTCCAGGTAGAGTCCGGCTCATGCTTATCTCTCAATTATTTTCTGAGTGAATAAATCAATGAATGATTCAATCAACAAATCATATAGACCCAGACCTTGGCAGGTAAAGCCAATACAAACGTAGTGGTTTAAGAGTTGAAGCCATACGTGCCAGGTGTGAACCAGTCGAAAAATGATTGATATTCAAACTGGCTGACAAATGGTGGCTCAGAAAGGACTTCTTGGAATAGAAGAAGCTCAAACAAGACAGTTCCATGAGAAATGAGTGGAAAGTTGCTTAATCTATCTGTTTGAAGACACAAAGGGAAAAATATGAGCAGTGAGTATGAGAAAATGAAGGGAAATGGCCAAGCACATAATAGGCACTTAATGAATAATGCAGGGACTTAGAAAATATGTCTTTTCTGGATGACACCAATGTACTCGTTTTTGTATTTAAAGCGTGGAGTCTCAGTAGCTTCCAGGAGAGTTCAAGGACTCCTTAGTGAATGCGGTATTGCCTCCAGTTTGTATTTAGCAGGTTACGCAGTAATTTCTTTTATGTTCTCTATTTCAGCCATATTATGACTTACAGGTGACTTAGCTTTTTCAGTTGAACATGGCAGATAGGAATATAGGCTCTCAATTTCTGTTTTCAAAGTTCATGCTTGCAGATCTCTTGGTTTGGTACTATTAAGTCTTCCCCACACTCCCATTTTTTTTTTCCCCAGAGACACCATTTCATGGAGATAGGTGGCTGGCTGTGGGCAAAGTTGTCCAGTGGATCCCATCAGTTAGCTAAACATGTTCAGTGTCTTAGGTCCTGTAGATAGATTGAGAGGTCAAGGACTGGAAGGAAAAGCAGAGAAGTCAGGCAGGGAGTTCCAATAGCAAATACTTGGCTTGATCACTAAGCTATGTAGTAGAACCAAGACAAAAAAAGTAGAAAAGATAGTTTCAAGATTTATCTAAGGACAGAAATAAGAATCAGATAACTTGGTAAAGATGACTGAGTTTCTGCATCCTTCGTGATACAGGTCAGGGGACATGGCTTGGAGGTAAGTACTAACAACTGAAGCACAGGATAAGCTTCCGTGAGTGAACATTGCTCCTGGTTACGTCAAGGCATACAGTCTCTCTGGAGAGTCTAACACATACCTTACAAATATAGGTAACAGGGTGGAGACTACAAGTGTTGAGAAAACCAATTATGAAATAGGACTGTCTTTATGTGTTGACTTCCATTTTAGGAATCATCCTCTTCACCCCACCCCCAGAAAATAATCCCACAAAAGTCTTTCTATTTTTCACATGGAGTATGCATATCCCAGTTATAGGCCCAAATTCTTAATCTGTGAAGCATTCTTTTCAATTTAAATACAAAATAATGTATCCTTTTATAGTATCTGTCTGGAATCAAAGTAAAAAGATAAATGAAGACTGTGCTACAGATGAAAAATTACCAGGAAATTTCAATAGAGATACTCTGTTATAGAAAGAAAATGCCAGCAGAGAAAACTGTTCATACACAGAGTGACTCTGAGAATGATTGATGGGTCAGCTTCCAAGATATTCAGCATTCTGCAAACTGTTCAGAAAATAAATTGCAAATGAGTACAATTTTATGGATTTGGAGCTTACAAAGTAAGCTTTGATTGTGACTGTTCATTAACGCCAAGAAATAAAATTTCGAATTGTAAACAATTCATAATACCAAAGGATTTTCCTCCAATTAAGCTTGTAGTAATACATTTTGCTCTACTAGATAGATACATCCCTTGTAAGTTGTTCTGTGACATTTGACTTAAGGCAAGTGATGCAAGGTAATCGTGGGCAGAAAGGCTGCCAAAGGGAGAAGCAATGTGATCAATAGGCTTCTTTTGTTGTTGGCAAACATTGTCAGGGGATGATCAGCGTCAGAGCTTGGAGCCAGGGAAAGCTAATAAGATGAGTGGCATATTTCCCACAATATGCTCTAAGTATTTATGCGCTGCTCAAAGCGAGATCTGTAAACACGATGAGGACAAAGAGAATACAACATTATTGATGATATCCTCCTGATTTATGTTTACGGCATCTGTGGATAATAACTTCATTTGTCAGAGGGACCCTTATGAATACTAATTTGGGGTGACAATCCAACCATGACCAGACTAGCTTTGGGTGATGCTCTTCCACTCATATGTATTTAGTGAGGACTATAGTATGTGGAGTGTTCTTAATCTCTGAAAAAGCACACTGGATTTGGGAGATTTTAGGTATAGTGGTTTGCAGAAGTTTGCAGATAATTCACACGGTCACATTTAGAGGCAGAATTAGATGCAGGACAGTATCTTTGAAGTCACATCTATGTTTCCTGAAGGCGATTCTGAGTTTAATTCTAAATGTCTCTAAATCCAAAAGAAGAAAAAAGGGTTAATCCCAACTATTGTTTTGGAGGAAAGATGACAACAGAGCAGTCTTTAAAATTTTTTTTTTTAAGTAAATAAACTATCATTTTTCTCCTGATGTCTGCTGTCATACTACTTGTTAAACTGTTAGTGACAAGGTCTTGGAGTTCAGAAAGGTATGGAACTGTACAGGCAGAATTGCAGAGTTAGTGGGTCATTGGAAGGTGTGAAATAAACCACTTTCCACACTGTGAGTCCACCATATCTATTCCGTTTAAGAACTGTAACCAAAATTCAGCCAACCTAATTTACTATCTGTGATTCTAAAAATTCTCCTATGTTTTAAGATTCTCAATCCACACTAGGAAGAAACAGTTCTACAGGGTATGCATATTTTTCATTAAAAACTCATCATTCTTTTGTCTACATGCATGTGTACTGCCTCCTGCCAATACAACCTTCTAGGGATGGCTCCCTCTGCACTTGGCCTTTTCCTTGGTATATGGTTAAGTGGGTGAAACAGGCTGCTCATGTTGGAGGAGGGAACAGATGAGAAAGAAGATAGCCTGTAAGGAGGTCATCCTAGAGGTGTCAGCCAAAGAGGAAGCCCACATTCCAGATGCACTAGCCTCTGGGCACTTAATTGGGGATCTAGGTACTAAAGAGGTGGTTTGTTTCTGTTTCCTCCTATGTTTACCGAATAGAGTGATGTTTACTAATCATATAAATTGGGGGATGTTTATAAACGCTGATATTCATGCATCTGACACTGATTGATTTTTCTTAGGTTAGGTTTTTACCAGTGCTCTTGAGACAAATTATATATAAAAAGTTAACAAGTCTCATATTCATTCAATTTACTAGCATCATACCTGTTGTCCTACTACATCTTCTCTGTCTCCCTTGCTCACTTTCTGGGAGCACCCTGGACAACCTTAAATGTTCTGTATCCTTACTAGAACCTTTCTGATTTTTTTTCAGTTACAGTCAACATACAATTTATATTAGTTTCAGGTATACAACATAGAGATTAGACATTCCTATAACTTACAAAGTGATCACCCTGAGAAGCCTAGTACCCATCTGACACATACACAGTTATTACAATATGATCGACTATATTCCCTGTGCTGTATTTTCTATCCCCATGACTGTTTTTATAATACTAATAACTTTCTATGGAAGATTTCACTGGTAAAGACAGAACATGGGATCAATATCTGCTGGGTCTTCTAGTCTCCAAGCACAAGTTTCTAAATTCTAAACCATGTGAACCAAAATGCGTTCTTATGACAGATACAGACATCCAGGCCTGAGTGAGATTATTTCTATTTCAAGTCACATCAGAGAACCCCAGTAACACCCACCCCGGAGCACACCCTACACAGGCCTGAGCTCAGGATGAGTTGGTTTGAAAGCTGCTCCTCATTGTATCTCCACAGGAAATAATTATGCTTAGAAAATATGAAATAATTGTTTGCAGTGCTGGGTTGAGTGATCTTGAACCAAACTGTGAGATATGTCATTTCCCATCTTATTTGTTAAGAAAATGGCTTTGTGTAATAATGGATGTGACATCTCAAGTACCTTGACTGGAAAAGAAGAGCGAATTACATGTTTTCTGAAGGAGGAAGTCTTATTAGCTCTATTATGTAAAGGCTCACTCGTTTTTTCGTAACTTCCCTATCAGATCCCTCCTTCTTCCTTTTCGTTCATCTTAAGAACATCTGCTGTGCCCACAGCTGTTAAGCACCAACTTTATTATCCCAGCCTCAGTCCCTGCTTTATCCAGTTGGGCGGTTGGCAGCTGTGACTTTCTCACAGCTGCCACAACTGTTGTCACCACAACAGAGGAAATTCAACCAACAAATAAAGTCCAGGAGGTAGAGACGTTAAAGTCAAAATGGCCTAACTGCTCACAGTTGCTAATGTGTCAGAAAACAACTCTCTTCCGATTTCAGAGCAAACAACAGTCCTGTTCTCTTCTTCTCCTGACCCTAAATTACATTGTAATTGAGTCAGAATCCCAGAGACTTGGGTAGTACATTGAGAGGAGAAAAATGAGGGTCACACTGTTTTTTTGTTGAACTTTATAGACTTTATCTGTCCCTGACTGAGAAAAAAGATGATATATTATTGTCTTCCTGGGGCTTGTGTTAAGTCAGGTGTGGAAATAGCAATAGAAACATGACCTGTCTTGCCTCCAACAGTTTCTGAGCTGGGAATGGGCCCCTGAAACCTAGCTCTATATTCATCACCTCAACCTTCTCCTTAAAAACATGTATTAGAGTGGGAGAGTTGAGTGGTCCACAGGTTACTCATAACTTCCAATTTCAGAGATTGAAAGGACCTTAGGGGTCTGGTCCAACCTCCCACCAAGGATGGGAATACCTTTTACAGCATTTATAATAGAAAATGTTCAAGTCTCTGAGAACTTCCAGTGATGGAGCCAGTTTTCTTAAAAATTAGCCATACTCGAAGGAGGTTTCAGAGCACCACTTTCCTCCTGGTGTCAGTCTTGGGATGCCGCAATGACGAATGGGAGCTTGGGTTTGTAAAGGGAGAGAAGATTCAGATATTAGGGATTAGATGGATGATCCTAACTGAGGAGACATTTGCGAGTGATCTGGAGGTTTCCCTGGTATACTGCTTTTTAGGAGTTTGGAGATTTCAGGATATAGGAAAGAAGGAGACCCCCCAAAATATTATGTTCTTAAAACATGCCCCGAAAACAAATGTGCCTCATACTGCCCAGTTTTTCAGGGTGGTTAGTGCAGGAAGGTAACAGGTCTTTGAGGATCTTTACTGGCATGACTGTCATGCCTCAGCAGGTTGTGACTGAGGCCATAGTGTTTTCCCATGGCATCACTGAATCCGGGTAGGAAATAGATTCATGAGATCAGAAGGAGGTATTGCTCTGCATTAACAAGACTCAAATTCTTTGAACTCAGTGATAGGGTCTAGGATGGACTCCAACCGGGAGCCGAAGATGAGTTTTGAACTTTCCAATTTCTCTTTTGGGTGAAACATTGTATTTATACAATTCTCTTTATGTCCCAATTTCCTGTAGGAATGACTCATTTGAGGCATGAACTGCCTAGGCTGTAATGATTTCACTTTGGGTCAGGTCCACTGGAGCATCAATCTTGCCCGAGGGCTGGATTTGGTATCTGAAGGCAGAAATGGCTTTTTAAAAAGTTCCATTTCATGAAGTTCTATTTCTCTGAATTAAAACAGAATATTATTAATAGTGTTACCTATGGTGAGGACGTGAACCAGGATGGTCAAACTCTAGTCCCCAAAGCTTCCTTTATTCTCTATTTTGCATCATTCTAACGTATCTTACTTGCTCTTTTATCTCTGACCTTAAAACCCAAATATGCACATGCACACTCACTCTAAAAATCTCTCACTTAACACTGAATCCTCTTCCAGCTACTCTCTGTTTCTCTTCCACTGTATAAGGTCATATTTCTTAAAAGCAAAAAAATCTACTTTTATATTTCTGCAATTCTTCATCTTTCTTATCCCTTCTGCTTCAATGATAATAGGTTATATGCATATGGAGAGTTGGGCAATGGCACTAAATCAATGGAATAACAGGTAAAGATGAAAAAGAGTTATGCAAAGGAGTGGCCGGACTGAGACCACAAACGGTTATAGAAGTTTGTATCTTGGGTTCACACCAAGTAGTTATTAGTATGATGGTCACCGATTTAGAAAGCTAAAAATTCGCATACTGGAAAAGGATATTAAATTCAAAGGCATCTTCTAGAGCTAATTAACTGGTAAAATTAAATGAGAAAATCCTTAATTGTTTTTTAGATCTCTATGGCATGGTCTGGTGCTTTCTCTGACCTGCAGCACACAGGGTCCCAAGGCAGTTGTGACTTCTATGGACTTTGGCTAATGGGGAGATCAGATCCTTCTCAATCCCCAATGCATTTGACCTTTGTTCCACTTTCCAGATGCTTGATCATGACCAAAGTTAGCTAGCTCTGACCATGATGTGAACTTTTTAAAAGTGTTCACAGATTTATTAATATCCTTGGTGAGATGTCAAGCCATGAACTAAATAGTAAACCAAGGTCCCAGGCCCTTAGGTGGATAAATCAGGGGCATGTCCTCATCTGGGACTCTGCTGCAGTTTCTAAAAGGTTCGAATTAATTCTGTCATATCAAAAGCAATATGTATAATCCTTATGATAAAAACAGAGAAAAGGACACACTTTTGATATAAGGAAGGACACTGAAAGCCCTGCTGATGGCTCATTTATTAAGAAAAATTGTTTGCATACACATTATAGAAAACAGTATGATTTTCGTAAACCTCTAATTTATTATAACATTACTTAAATGTCAGATGATAGATATTATATTAAAATATAACAAATGGAACTTCGTTTGTTTCATTATATTTCCTTATTTTTACAAATGCATTCAAAGTATTAAATGCTATCTTACTAAGCATCTCTACCTATAAGAGACAACAGGGAAACAGACATTAACAAATAACTCGTATGTGTGTATGCTTTAACTTACGTATTTAATGTTAATTGGATAATGCTTATTCCACCAACCCTATATTGGTAAGTGGTCAAATGTAGAAAACAGAATCAACTTTAGCTAATTTAAGAAGCAATAGAGTTATTAGGGAATCCTAAATGCCTTATATGATTGTTGACATTCTAAAAGGACATTCTACAATTGACTCCTGAAGTTACATAATAGAAATGAACCGTCAGAGGAGTTGAGTATTCTGCCATAATCAGAAATCTTTCCTGTTGACTCGGGAAAGCACTGACACAGCTGTTATTTCTGAATCCTGCCACTTCTACAATCTGGACCAGTAAAATGATGTTTCTCTTCTTCTTAGTCCCTAATTCAAGCCTTCTGCTCATACGCCTAACTAATGAAACAAAGTCATCTCTGAAACAATAACTAAAAGGGATTTGGGGGAAATTAATATTGAGTTTTAGCCTTTGCAATATGGGAAAATGATAGGAATAGATGCTGTGTGAGCCAACCTGCAATATCTGCTATGTACAAAATCACCTCTACCATTGATGGCCAATAAAAGTACGACATAAGACAAAGGTGTAATTTTAAATTTTCTGATAGCCACATGAAAAAAGTAAAGAGAAGTAAGAGAAATTGACTTAATAACATGTTAATTCATTCAATATATCCCATTTTAACAAATAATCAAGGTAAATTTATAAATGAAATGTTTTACATGATTTTTTTCATACCATGTCTTCAAAATTAGGTGTGTATAGTTTAGGTACAGTATATCTCAATTAAGAGTAGTCACATTTTAAGTGCTTAATAGCCTCCTGAGGCTAGTGGCTACCATATTGAACAGCACAGATACACAATTACCTAGTGTTAGTATTTTACATATATACTCAGTGGAGCAGTTCCACTAAAGTTCTCTAAGCTTGATGCTTTTTTTGTCTTTGAAAACCTCTCAAGGCAATTGCTTTTTCCACAATAAATGATTAGTTTGTGTGCCCTTGACCTGTGCAGAACCTTAAGCTCCTAAATTAAGGACTACATTGATAATCTCCGTATGTACTTTATATACTACCATAATCCTTTGTATTAAATACCTATTTTATTGAATAATTTATTGAAAGAAGTAATAGGTAAATGATCCAATGTATACAAATCAACAGCTGGGCTTAGCTGTTAGTATTGTAATAAATTAAGTGGTTAACTTGAAATTATATAACTTGAATGATGCCCAATAATCTTACAGAATGAATGTCAGTCACTCACCTCTGATTCCATGGAAATAGAGAATAATTTCTAGAAAGCATCAGTGATCCTTAAGAGACCTTGAGGCTTGTGAATTTATTACTCATCAGCAGTTTGTTTTTATAGATCTTTTTATGTACTTCAATGAATACAATAATACTTGCATTTTAAAGTATTTCTTTAAAAGATAAAAAAGAGAACTCCGAAACACTCCACAATAAACGAAAAGATAAGAGTGGTAGAACTAGATGACTTGACTGTCTCTTCAGATTCTGAGAGTTCATGGTTCCATGGCTCAATCGCAACCAAACTGATAGAATGACCCAGACATTTGGGCAAACATACTTTTTATCATTTTGATAGAGAAACTATCAAATTAGTTAATAAGCAGACTATTCTTGTTTTCTGTTAAGGCAGCATAAGTCTTAAAACATTGTAAGGAAACACACAGTCGGAACAGAATGCGTGATATTTATGCTCCTTATAACTTAATAAAAAAGACTTTGTTAGCCAAGCAAATGAATTCACTTATAATTAACTTCTAAAATAGACCTGGAATACTTCTCCCATGTGCTAGACGCTATGCTGGTCATTATGTATAAAATAAATAAGATAAGGTGCCTGACCTCTAGGAGAAAACAGTCTAAGCAGGAAACAGACAGATACAGAGATAATATAGTATAGATAGAATATTATAAAGGGGCAAATAAAATTCTAAGGTAGCCAAGAAGAAAAGAATATAAAACTTGGAATCTCGACAGGTCTTGTAATAACTATCATATGAGCTGTGTGTTAAAGAATATGTGGGATTTTCCAGATAAAATTGAGAAAGAATGTTTTGGAGACAGTGAACAGCATATGAAAAGACTTGGGAGTTTTATAAAACACTTTGTGTTTAAGGAGGCATAACAAGACTTTTGATATTAATTAAGCTGGTGTTCCTGCATTAGAGGTGAAGAGATTGAGAGATAGCAATAGGGCAGTAAGAAAAGATGAACAAGAAGATATACCAAGCCTGGAGCATTTTTGACATGCCACTTCAAATACCTCCACCAATATGTTCTATCACAGTGCTTCTCCAACAATTCTGCAAAAAATATTAATGGGCATGCCACTAAAAAACAAAACAAAGCAAAGCAAAACAAAAAATTCAATTCCATTGTCAAATAAATTTGAGAAAATTCAGTTGAATGAGGTAAGGTTTCTTCAGTACAAAAGTTCTCAGAAGATTTAATATGATGATATTTATAGATATATTAATGAATCTTAAGTGGAACAAACGCTGAAAGCAATTCTAAAATATATTTGACAGCAAAAAAATAATGCGAGGATGCTGAATAACAATCTAGGAATTCTGTGATTCTGTAGAGCACCATTCAGGAAGTGCTGCTTTATAAACTGTAGAAAATCATTTCCTTCCTTCCTTCCTCCTTCCCTCCCTTCTTACTTGCTCGCTTACTTGGTTGCTTTCATCTAAATTACATTGACACTGCACGATATGAGTTTGTGCAGGTATTAACTGCCAGCCATTGCAGCTTCCCAAGTCTACATTTTCTACAGAGCACCACTCCTCTGGCTACATTAAACACTATAAGAACCAAAAGAGAATTTTATATTTAAAATTCAGTTGTGGAAAGATGGGATAAGGGTTTTTGTTACCACAGTACTTCTTTCAGTAAGATTGGTAACCTAAGAGAGAGGAGATGACTGCTGGAGGAAGGGCCTGGTGAGGGAAAAGGGATTGAATAAAAATTCAGGGCACATGGATTGGTTATTCTCAGAAAGGAGGGACCCTCTACTTCGCACAGAATCGAAAGAAGCAAACCTAAGATCAATAATTCTGTGATCTTTGATCCATTGTTTTTTAGACCAGTGGGATCTTGACTGGCCTCATTTAAAGGGTACGTAGAGATAAGACCCTGACTATTTAAGTCACTTTCAAGAATTCTGAGAAAGAAGTTAGACATAAAGGCCTGCTTTACAATAGCTACCAGACCGGATAGTTCTTGCAATAAAAATTGACAAGAGAAATGAAATACGGACTAAAAGACAGTACAATTTGGTTGATCTGTAACTCGTTGAAAGATTATACCCAAAATGTGATCATTCATTCTTTCCTTTGTTCATCACTCATTGATTGGCAAGACATATGAATAGGTGATTCATAAAAGATATAGTCTAATGACCAAAGACCATATAGAAAAAAAGGTCACATGTGTGCATCACATATTCTAGGGGAAGTCAGTTTCTTCCTACTGCATGAGCTCCATCATGCCTCACACCCGCCCTCTGCATTTCCCAGGGATGCTGCCCCAGGAAGGGGGAGCGCCGATGCTGGACAGAAACATGCCGTGGTTCCTATTTGGCCACTGTATGTGGCATTATTATGTGTGTGTAGATAAAGAGATGAAAGGGTCCTCAGGGCCTGTGTACATTTGGTCAATGTGCCTGACAATGGTGTGCGGCACAACAGGTTACAATTGGGGAGTGTCACCGTTCTGTGGCCATACATGAGGGAAACACTGCATTTTTTAAAGTGCTAAAGATACCTCAAAACTAAGAAAAAATGACTAAATTTTGCAGTTCTTTGACTTATCAGCACCAGAATTTCTGCTTAAATCAAATAATAAAAGTATGCATTGTCCTGGCATTGTTCTTAAACATATATCTCCTTTGTAGACTTATCAAAAGTCATTTTGTGGCCATCATAAGCACCGAATAAAGATTCAAGGATACAGGGCACTCTTCTCTTACTATTAATCCCCAAAAATGCAAATTAATACAGCTAGTTATCTTTCTGGTCTATCAAATTGGCAAATATTTTAGATAAAGATATTATGCAGTGTTGATGAGGGTGTGGGGGCACAGATATGCTCATACTGCTGGTACGAGTATAAATTAGTTCAATCATTTTGAAGAGTAATTTGACAAGCTGTATCAAAAGCTCAAAAAAAAAAAAAACCCATGAGGCATTCCACTTCTAAGAATTAATCCTAATAGGATAATTCTAGGTGTGCTCAAAGATTTATCTATATGCATATTCATTGGAACATTGTTTAATAGGAGAAAAATTGGAAATAAGCTAAATGCTCAATAATAGAGAACTGAATAAATTGGGTTATATCCATAGCGTGGAACAGGATGAAGCCTTTGAAATGCTGCTATAAAATAATAGCAAGGAGAAAATAAAATGATATGGGATGATTATGAGACTTAAGAAACAAATCAACCAAATTCATTATAAAGACTTTGAACACTGATTTAACAAAGCAACTGTAACACTTACAAGATAATCAGGGAAAATGTACACTGACAAGATATTTGATTATATTAAGAATTATTTAAAGTAATTTTGGGTCATAATGGCATTGTGCCTTTTAAAAAAATTTTTACCTTTTAGAAATATATACTGAAATATTCATTAATGAAACAATATGATGCCTGAAATCTGACTTAAAGTAATCCAGTGTGGGAAGTGAGAAAGTGAATGAGGATATAGGTTAAACATAAGTTGCCAAATGTTGATAATTACTGAGTTGGGTGGTAAGTACGTAGGGATATATTAGGCTATTGTCTCTAATTTTGTATATGTTTTAAATTTTCATAATGACAAAAATATATCTGTTGTTGAATAACTGTGAAGTATTTTCACAAGTATACTGTTGTTGAAAAAATATGTTTAAAACAATATGTAGTAAAACCAATGTTTTGATGCAGTATATATGGATATGAAAGACTGAAGCACATTAAAATATTACTGATGGTTGTATATTTAGTTTTGTAATATATTTTTTTACCTTTGTTATCATTATCTTATACTGTGCTAGACACTGTGCTTACATTGTGAGGTGCAGTAATAAAAGCCGTAGCACTGACTCAAATTTCCCACAGTCTAATGGTGAAAGCACACACGCCGATGTGTAGTCACTCTTCACTGTGCTAAGTGTGGTAACAGTGGCCACGCTTCGTGTAGGAGGGCACAGGGGTTGCCAGCTCTGCTTGACAGATTTGGGAAATATTTCACTGGGGTCTGTTTGAATCCGTCTTTGAGAAATGTAGCAGTGTGAAGAAAGATTATGGTTGACATTAAATGAGGAGCCATTGGAAAAAATATGGAAGGTTTAATACAAAAGGATTTTAAGCAACAAAAATTGTCAACAAAAAATATTAATTTCTTTCAAATCATACCATTTCTAAAATATCACTTTGATTTACTTTAAATGTATGCCATCAGGATGACTATATTTATATGAAAAACTGGGATATCATAGCATCAAAAAATGACAATTCTTCAACCTGATTCCAAGAATGTTGCACATCTGGGATGAATGAAGTATAGCAGCAATGGATGTGTCTAGACCTGGTGTCTTTTGTAAGCCATCCAATCAATGGCCCACTGGTGGCAACAGGGCTAGTATGAGTAAGGCCTAAGTTGAAATAGTTTAATATAATATTAATAGTGGACCTGATACTATGTTACATACTTGAGTTAATAAAAGCTCATATATATCTTGGTTTTTATAAAATTGCAATGTACATTTTAAAACTCAGGAAACACATATGTCTATAGATTATACCCAATCGCCTACCATCCTGGTTTAGTTCTTTGTAACCAATTATTGGATAAATCTTCCTACATAGCTCTGCCTAAAGCATCAGCTGCTAACTTTTCTGAAATTCATTTTCCTGATTTGTAAAACATGTTCATAAAAGTATATAATACATTGAGTTAATTTAAGAATAAATTATATAGTTTATGTAAAATTACCTAGCACAACGCTCAAAATTTTTCATCTTTCTCCTTTCTTTCCTACCTTCCTTTCTTCTTTGCTTTCATCTATTTTCTCTTTTTTCTTCCTGTTCTTTCATTTAAGATTTTTTAATAGACATATCCTTACCCTGTAATAACTTGATATGTGATTTTCAAAGTAAGTATCTGAAAACAACGAGAAAGGACTGTACCCAACAAGTGGAATGGAGAATATGTACTATGTGGGAGAATATTAGATTCTCTTCTCATGTAGTATAACAAAGTAATTTCTGAAAAAGATCTAAAGAATTAAATATTTTGAAATTATTAGTACGGTAAAGTTTTGCAATACTGATAACAAGAAAAGGAATTTAAAGCTTCTTGAGCGGACATTAAAAATTACAAAATGTTTATGCAGATTTTCAACTGCAGAAAAATTGGCTTGCTCAGTTACTCGAGACTCCGCTCTTCAGAAGTTCTTCCTCCAATGTTTGAAGCTTTGCAAGGTTGTTTGCATTCAAACTCCATTTCTAAAATGGCAGTGTATCCAAAATTGGTCACAAAATTTTAGTGCCACTTAAAATAGTTAATCCATTGCTTCTCAGCCTTTTGGCTAAAATCAAGTGTAAAATAGTTAATGCAAGGTCTTGATTCAGAAGATTTGCTTCGTTCATAGGGCCAGAATTATCTTCCACAGATTCTGTGAATAAATCTCTCTCTGATAAGTGTTTTGATAATGGGCTTTCACATCACTCTAAAAAAAAGTGAAAAATTTTCCTAAATTTCAAAGAAATGCTCTAAATAGGTTTTCTTTTCTAGAAAGCCAATAAAATACTGTGTAAAAGAGAGTTACTTAATATTAGATTTTGAACTTCTTTTTTTTTTTTTAACAAAAGCCTTTGTATAAGTCATAATTTAAGGCTCTGGTAAAGTTAACCAATCTTCAGGGCCTTAAGCGCTAATTCTTTCCAGGATTATGGCAGAAATTTTGCAGACACTACATATCTATATAGGGAACAATGAGCCATCATTGAATTATGTGGCTCATTTTTTCACCAACAAAATAGCACTACCCTGGTGTCAAGAATTAAATCGTTCCATACATGCCCAAAATAGTGCAATTTTTCTGCCAGTAGAAGTTTGGTTGGGTAAAATTATTTTCCATAATTCAGAGATCTCAACAACTTATTTGGTTTTCAAAAAGGCCCCTTGATAAATGAAAACTGGAAACTTGCTGCTTGAGAACAATCCATAGTCTTGTCCAGTTGTTTATCAATAATGGGAAGTTTGGCTACTAATCCTCCATTCTTTGTTACAGTTTTAGAAGGACATCACTGATTCTGAACACTGATAGAACTGACTCAGCTCTTTTCATTCTGACCAAAGTGAAAATCAAATCCAAAATTTCTAAGGCATGTGGTTTCAGTAAACCTCATTATTCAAGTGTTTAGCTTGACAATGTGTAAGAAATCTTATAGAATGTTTCAAAACAAGACTTTCATTTGAGTTTCAAGAACTTTTAAACTTTTAAAATCCAGGTTTGAGTTCATGGAAGAGATGTAGATTGTCTGCTCTTTCTTTTGGATGGAAGAATGCAAAGTAGGTTTCGGGTTTCCTCTGCCAAAAACTTGCCTTGTGAAAACTACAATCTTTTGTTATGTCCCAACACATTAAGATACTGATTAAAGATGAGAAATACACAATCTTCCTAATTTAAGGCATACTTATTATTAACAAAGATAATGACTGTGGTCTTAATTGTAGGGTATGTTTTTATTAAAATCTAACAATGAGAAGATACATTACATTTCACAAAAAGGCAATGATGTAATTCTATGTTCTCGAATGATGTGAGTATAATCTTATGACTTAATTTGTTTAGAGTAAAATATTCACCAATAGTATAATTTTATGCTGGTAGAAGTGTTTTCTTATAAAAGATTTTCAAAATTACATGAACTAAATCAAATAAAATTATTTTTACTGGTTTATGGACACCTAAGGGTTGAGAAGCCTTCAACCAACTGCATTGCAATTACTGGAAAATATATGCAATTCTGTCAAGTTTTAGTCCTGGACTCTCAGATCTTAGATGCTTTGATTAGGCTTTTTTTTTTTTTTTTTTTTTTTTTTTGCTATCTGATTCAAAGCTTAGCATGTGCTCTGAAACACAGTGGTATCAATAAAAGTTTGTTATGTCTAATTTAATTTTAATGCCAAAAACGAACTGCAAGGAGAGGGCTTCTAGTAAGAGCATGATGGTGCTTAGTTCATTGCTCAGTTTGAAAACTCTACATATATGTAAAAAAATAAACAAAAGCAAAACTATCACATTCAGCGAAATCACAAGTTTTCCGGAAAACTTTTAAGTACTTTTAAAAGAACTGGGACTAACAGAGCCAGAACATAGGACTCTTGCGGGAAGAGGAGCTGGTGGAACAATGGAAGACCAGCAAAGATAGAGAAGTATTTGAGGGTAGATTTAAGAACTTATTTACTTCTAGAAAGAGGACCCCGCCCTTAGGGGGAACTATTATAAGAAGGCCTGAGAGCAAACGAACTAGGTTTAAGTGCTGCACTAAGTGGAAGATCTCATGCAACAACGATAAGATAATATGTAAGTACTATAAAGGAGTATATTACTTCAAACTCAGAGGCTGTGTCTTTTAGTAATTGCAACCGTTGTTAGGATCAACAAGAATGAGCAAATCATAGGACTGATAATAGAAGTCCTAAGAGAGTTAGATTTTCAGTTGCAAAGCAGAGGTGGTTACACAGAAGCACTTAAAAAATAATGATTTATTGCAATAGAAGTCAATATGGGTGATCCTCCCCTCCCCTGCATCATCACTCATCTTTGAAAAAGAACTAGTTCAATGAAAATCGCCCTCGGTATTTGAAATTAAAGGAACTAGTTTAACAGCTATACAAATATGCTTTAGGAAGAAATGTGTAAAACAGCAATAGAAGCGTCTCCACAAAAACAAAACAAAACAAAAAGCTTCAGAGTAAACTGTAGCCAGAAAGAAATTTGTTTTTTGGTATTTCAACAAGAATTTAAAAATATCAAATGAAGCCATTGCTGCTGTGAAGGAAATTACTCAGCAGAAGTAAAGAACTCAGGGAAGGAGGACCTGAGATAAAGGCTAAATGACGGAAGGAGATGAAATGAAGACTGGAAGAATATAGGGAGAGAAAAAGACAAGAAATAGACGAAACTGTTTAAGAAATGAAGATTATATTTCAAGGAGCCAAAGGGAAATGGGAATTACAGTAGGGAATTCTGTTCTTTTTTACCGTATGATAAATCATCTCAAATCTTAGAGATCCAAAAGAATGATTACATATTTTTTTCTTGCCACTTTGAGGGTTGGCTGAGCAGTTCTGCTGGTCTTGCCTGGGCACTCATGTGGCCGCATTTGGGGGGCGGGTTGTCTGGTAGCTGGGATGGCTAGTATGATTGGGCCCCTCTCTCGCTGTGTTTTTTTCACCTCCAATGAGTCTAGACCAGGTTTCTTGAAATGGCAATGGCGACATTCAACAAAGGAAATTCCAAATACTTATTTTCTAGAACTCAGTGGTGAATCAAATCAAAACAAAATAAAAATCATATGGCCCAGCTCACAGTCAAGGTGAGAGTAGCCTACACAGTTGAATAGAGGAAGGTGTGATTCACCAAAGGCTATTAATGCAGCAATATAACACTGCTAGTGGCTAGTCTGCTACTTGGCCCCAGTGAATCAAGTTGAAGTCCATTCAGGTTCAAAGTCTATGATTTTGTGTCTTAGGTCTGGATACAGAAAAGGCTCCTTGAGTGTAGCTCCTGTTGATCTAAAGACCCAAGAACAAAAAGACACGTTGCCTGCCCCCCCGCCACCCCCCACAGACCCAAGATGGAATGGTAAGACAGGAACAGAAGAACCACAATAGACACTCCCACTTAAAGAGGAAAGAGTTGGAAGCATCTAGTAATAACTAGTCCATAACAATTCTGAAAGGGAGCTTAGTATATGTTGTGGGAAATCCTTACTTAGGGGCAGGGAATGTTTCTTGCTTAAGATTTCATTTTGCCCCCTCGGAGTGGTTTCCTAGTCCATGTTTGCCCATGGCTCTTGGCTCTGTCTGGTTGGCTTTGGGCTCAGGTCTCTTAATCAGTATATTTGCTGTAAGTGGAAAGGTGGAGGTCCAGAGAGCTCTTCACATTTTAAACTGTTGCTCTCATTTTTCATTCAAACTGATACAACTACCTTAAAAATTCGAATGATTTCTTGTGGATATGGCTGGGAATCAATCCATGCCTCAAGTTCATATCCATAACTTTTGAAGATAGACCTCGCTCTAATTTGGGTGTCTTGAAATACTGTGGGATAATGTTTTCAAAATTCCCAGAAGCCCTTCTGCTTAGCTAAGAGTGTCTCCTAAATATCACTTTAAATCTTTCTGAGATCTAAAAAGGGGTTTTACATCCATATCCTCGATTTGATCTCTACCCAGAGTCCATTTATTGTACCGCGAGTTGCTATATGGAAAGTCTGGAAATATGAAGCTGTTTTGCTTTCTACCCCAGAAAGTTCTGTCTCTACTTCATATCTAAATTCCACTTACAAATGAAACCATTCTCTCTTTAGATTATCTCCCTCTTCCTACGCCTTACCATATGCACCTAAAAGAAGCCAATTGGTATTTCCAGCATTCTGCCAGGAACTATCCTTAGCCAGATCCACTAGTTCATGAGGTACAATTCTGTCTTCTGTATGTACTGGCTCTTGACAGGTTTGCCAAATGTTTTGCTATCATGAAATATGAGCTGCCATTTTTTTTTGCCACTAATGATTTCCTCAACTCATTTCAAGCCTCTGCCAGCTTTTCTTTGCCATTCTTTCAGCCCTCGCCAGCAGACTCCTCACCCTCCTCAAGCCTCCATCTGCTGCCCAGTTCTAAAGCCAATGCCCCATGCTTGGGGTTTTGTTACAGCCATACCTCACTTCCAGGCAACAATTTCTCTATAAGTTATCTAACAATTCATAATAAAACCCCCATAGTTTGGGGGCTTAAACAATGATTTAATGTTTCTCATAATTCTGTGGGTCGGATGTGCCCAGCAACACATACTAGTTTCAGCTGGGCTCACTCACATGGCGAAATTTAGCTTTTGAAGTGGCTGGGAGCTGTGTTAACCTGGGACAGCTGCACCTGTCTCTACACACGCTCCTTCACTGATAGGAAGTTTAAACTAGACTTCTTCACAAGGTGATGGTAGCATTTCACCAGGGCAAGCCCCCATATGCTAGTGTTTATCAAGCCTTTACATTTGTCACATTTGCTGATATCCCATTGGCCAAAACAAGTCACATAGTTAAATCATGAGTCAGTATGGAAGGAGACTAAAAGGGTACGGATATCGGGAAGTACAACTAAGTGGGAACCTTGAATTAATGATATACCATCTGAACAATGAAGCTAGAAATAAAGGGAAGAAAACCCCAAATGAATGAGAAGTAGTGATATTAGAGGGCAAAATGATGGATATAGAATAAAGCAAAGGAGAATGAAGAAAACGAACAACAACAAAAGACACAACAGATATTACAGCTTTTAAAAGTATAATTTAAGAGAAGTTTTCTGAACTATAAGGAGAAACAATCAACATATTGGAAAGTCACTAAGAGGAAATTTATTAACAATTATCAACAATGAAACATAATTTAGGTGAAAATGAGAGCAAAAAATATTGTTTTAGAAGAAAGATAAATGTAATGTAGGTAAGATAAAAATATATTATAGATATGATCATGAAAAAAAGAGAGGTTATTTTAGGCTCCCAAACCAAAATACCAAGTCGTGTGTGGGTAGGAAGACCATATGGACTGGTTGCTCCGGGATAATCCCAGTTTATGCCTGTCATTTCGTAAACATAATATAAATAGCGGCCTCTTTCACGCTCAAAATATGCTTTGGTCAAAAATTATGTTCACTATTCTTTTAGGGAAAGAAAATAAAATTTCCAACAGATTTTTTGATAGTAACACTCAGTATCAGGAAACAATGAAGCAACCTATACTGTATTCCAGAAAGAGTGAGCCAAGATATTTAAATACAACTAAACTTTTCTTCAAATTTAAATACTACAAATAGATATAACCCAGGGAATATTTTAATTAAGAGATGATTTCTCTCTTAATATTTTAATTAAGAAATGATTCTGTTTAAAAACACAAGGGGAAAGTATTAAAGATATAAGCTAATGATAAGACTATAATCTTTAATATTAACCTTTATAAATATGAGAATAATGACATAAAATACAAAGAAAACATACTTCATACATAAATATAAAGAGAAAAACAACAAAAGAATATGCAATTAAAAGGAAACATGCCTGTTATATTAATAAATATAAATATATAAATATAAATGAGCCTAAATCACTTATTCAAAGGAAAAGGATTTGCATATGCAATTACAAAGCAAGGCTCAACTCTAATTTGTATGAGATACACTTAAAACAAAGTGACTCAGAAGAACCAAAAGAAAAAGGAAGTAAGTTTGGTAAAGCTAAGCCAGGCCAGTGTAACAGAGAAAGCAGAAGTCTTGGTGTTAACTTCAGATAAGCAGAATTCAGGTCAAAGAGCATTATGTGACACAAAATAGAACAGTTTAAAATGTGAAGTGTATGATTCACAATAAAATATAACAGTTCTGAACACCTATGTACCAAACAGCATAGCAATAACTTTCATAAATCAGAAATTATGGGAGATGGCAAAATGGACTTAAAAATAGTCAGAGATTTTTCATCATTACTCTCAGACCTAGATGAAGCAAATAAACAAAAACACACTTAATAATATGATATTCCTTAACAACATGAGCGAGAAGATAAACATGGTACTCATTACTTTAAAAATTAAATACATGCCTGTTACATTTAAAACTATTTTTCTAGACCATAAAGAAAGCCTGTATACATCTAAAAATTATTCTAATACAATAAACTAAACATAATAAGATATAAAATGCTTAGTGTTAAAATCTTTCTCAAATACTCTTGAATTAAAGATGAAAACAAAACAAAACAAAACCCTAAATTTTAGATTTTCCAGAAAACAACAATACAGTAATCAATGGGACAGAGTTAAATCAGAACACAGAGGAAAAGTCATAGCCTTAAATACTTACATCAATACAAAAGAAAGTATGAAAATAAACATCCGACTAGATATGTTAGGAAAAAATCGACAAAACTTTGGTATATTTAATATTTTGTAGTCTTTCAACTATCAATATAATTTCTAATGCAATATGCTTGATTAAGAATTCTCAGAATCCAATCAGGGTGGACTGATCTAAGTCAGAAATCGGTGGGCTTGGGAATTTAGGGAAAGGTCTGTTTTCTCTTGTCTGTGGAGAAACTCACCAGAATTCATTTCAAACACTCCCTAATTCTCATTCTTAATTAAAATCCCACTTTGGAATTAGACTTTAATAATTAAAGGAAAGTCTGGTTCTTAAAGTTTATTACAGTAAATCAAATACTGTACTATCAGAGAATTGTGAAATGGTCAAATATCATAAATGTTTATCTCCATTTGTATTTTAGGCAGATTTTTTAAATGGGAAAATATTTAGTTAAATTTTTTTTTTTCACTTTTTACCTAAAGTGACAATCTACAGTGAGTATTCTGAAACTAACAAAAACTACTGGTAAACTTAAAATGTCTTAATTTAAATTATTCTTGAAAAGCAAATTGTCGCCATCCCTGCCATGTCTATTCTTCATATTGATCATTCCTCTACCTGGGTGCCCTTTCTTTTCCCAACTTCCCCTTTCCCTCTGATTTTCCAAATTATATCTCTCCCTAAAGAACTATTCAAATCTCTCATTTTGCAGGAAGCTTCTCCATGCTATTTGAGGATACACTGATACGTTTATTCTCTGCTCTCCTTTGCTTCATACTCTGCATTGGAAATCCTATCATTTCATCCTATGCTTTCAGAACTGGCATTACATGCACACAGAGTAGCCAGTGAGACAATTGTTGAAGCTCTTCTTTCCACCAGGAGCGATCACTCCATCTGTGTGAACAGTGTGTTCTCTGGTTGGTTCAGTTGAAAGTCATATACTGCTGGGGAGTGTAGCCTATTAAAGCGTCCATCATAGTGATTCATTTCCTTCGTCACAGTGAGAGAGACTGGGAGTTTCAGGCAGCATTGTTATTTGCTGGCCTGGTGATCATCATGAATAGTGAAGAGAAAGCAAATACTTAGAGGAAATGGGGAAATAGTACAAAAAGGGAATTTAGAGATATTAGCGATAGGCTTCATCAATTTCAAAATTTCCCAGAGGTAAACTTGTCTGCTTTTATGTATAAATATGTATATGTATAAATATGTATAAAAATATCTATAATATTTTTTCCTTTTCTCCCTATACATTGGAATACTTCTTACAGAGAAGAAATGTAACCAAAAATTATAGCTATTACAGGATCTCATATGGCTAGGTATACTGAAGTTCCTGAGAACATGATTGTTGAAATAAAATGTTTTTCATTATTTCTATTTTATTTTATGTGAAAGAAGTTTAGTTTTCTAAAACTGAAATGTTATAAAAGTAGTTTATATTTAAACATTGATAAAATTTTAAAAATAAATTGTCAGAGGGGAAAAAATACAAATTGGGAAAAAAAAAAATCCAGCAGGATTTAGTATTTGGGCAAGAATGTGAGGAATCACACAATGGTCATGTTTATTCAGGTGACATTCATTGAATAGTTTTAGGGTGCTGAGTAAGTCTCCTTCATTCTTGCTCTCACGCAAGGAAGTGTGGTGAGAAGGTTGGGTGTACATTTCTGGAATATTTGCATTTTAAGTGATGAGACTGAAGAGGGCATTGATAATGAATGAATAACTGGAATATTCTATGTGGCAATTATAGTGCTGAGCCCTGGGTCCTAGTTGATATTGCCAAGACTATCCTACTAAGATTTTAATTTTAATTTAATTTTGATTTAAAAATCCTCCACCTGGCAAGAAACAAGAGGTGAGGAAAGAAAGAACTGAAGGGCATGGGCAAAGCGAGCCTGTCCCTTCTTCCTGGTCTATTTGTCTGTCTTTTTTTCCCTATCCCTTTGCCTTCCAGGGTTTTTCCCAACAGAGAGGCACGCTGCCTCTTTAGTACTGCCATTGTGCCAGCACCTACTTCTGTACTAGTCCTTATCACACCATATTGCACTTTCTTTCTTCTGTCACTCCGGTGAGAAAGGATTCTCCTTGAAATAAAGGCTTTGTCCTGTTTATCTCTCGTCCTTAGTGCCAAGCACAGGGCCTGGAACATAGTACGCACCTTGCAGGGGCTCGTTTCTTCAACCAATAAAGCAAAGATTACACAGAGAAGTTAAATGGATTATCCACAGAAATATAGGTTCCCGCTCCACGTTCAAATGTTGCTTTGTACTGTGTGAAAGCGTTCCAAATTCGGGGGTTTCAGGCCCACGGGGGTGCAGTAGTTAAAGGCCGAGGAAGTGGCACACAGCTCTACATCACACTGTGAGTAGCAACTTTGACTCTGAGAGGCGTGTATATTGGAACAAGAAATAGTAAAAAGGTCTAAGGGAGGTAGGTACTGGGCGATCGGCAAGGTGTTATTTAAAGACCACAGCATATTGCACGAGTAACTCACCTCTGTCCTCTGAGGCCAGCTTCTCGAAGAGAGAACGTTCTTTTGATCTCACAAGTGCCGGGCTCTCCCAGCCTCATAGGGAACTGAGATTCACAAGAGGGTTTTGGGATTCAATTGTCACTTTTTTCGCTCTTTCCCTCGTATGCGTGTGTGTTAAGCGGACTCTTAGTAGCGGCTCCCCCTCCATTCCTGCTTCTCTGTGCTGGTCTTTCCCCATTAGCTCAGCTCGGTAATAATTGTCACTATGAGACAGAAATACTTCCTAACAGACTGAGGTTTTTTTTCTCTTAACCTTCCTTTTCACATCTGCTAATAAATTTTAAACTGTAAAAATTGCTTTGATCAATTATGTGTTTAGGGTTTTCACAAACATGCTGATTTTATTATTTGTGGAAACTATTAAGAACACATTTGTGTAGGATTTCTCTTCTAGTGTCCCAAGTGAATTCTTTATATTTGCAGAGATTGTCCCATTTACCGATTTTCTGAGGATCTTGCAGATATTTTTATGTTCATGAAATAAGTAACGATGTAGGTATTGTTCAAAAAAAAAACAAAAACGCATTTTCAACAAACTCATATCCATGCTGGCAAATAATGATTAGAAATGCAGCAAGATCTCTATTTCAAGATAAACAGATAATTCTATACCTACCTCCCCACCCCAACATCACAGGTGGTACACAGGGGAGCCTGTAGGTGGCAGCAAGAATATTGCAAGTTGTACCTACAAAATAATACCAACAGCATAATTAAAACGAAAGGACAAATTAAAAATAGCTTCATTGTCATGTTCACAGTACTGTATAGTTAGCTTTAGGCAACAGATTTATTTTAAAGACAAAAAAAAGAGAGCAGGCATGACGTGCATCTGGGAATGGAAATTGGATAACCTCACAACGCAAAGGGCAAAAGACAATACCCTATTACTTTTATATGATCAGATTTGGGAAGCAGCTGAAAAGATGTTCTATAAATGACTTAATTGACACCGAAGGTGGCTAAAAGGCACATGGCAAAAGCTTGACGTTTCAAAGTGTGTTTTGCCTCACATACGTCATTTCAGCTCCATTTTCCATAACAATGAATTGAGAATGCAGAACACACACAAGCCACAGATTCTGGCTACCCAGTACACTTTAAAAAAAAAAAAAATCAAGTGCAATATGAAGAAAAAAAATACCCTGTGACATTTTTCCAACTTGCTTTTAGCAATGAGTATTGTCCATCATTTTAGGCAAGAAAGAAATAGCCTCATCTTAAACTGTGTTTTGGAGGTGTATCACCGCTGGGTGAGGAGGCACCAACAGTCCTAAGCTTCTATTTCTTTTGACCAAGTCAAGCTACCTGGGAGGTTTGGTGTGGGGTAAGCTGGGAATAATTCATAACTGTCAACTTCAGAGATGGATCACGGTATTATTTTTCAGAGGCTCATTGGTAGTTTGTAGGAAATTTGACTTGTACAGTGGTAAGGTAGAAGAAGGAAAAGGTGCTGACCAAAAATCCAGAAAAAAGAAATTACTAAGCATTGGAAACTAAGAAACACAACATAATCGCTGCAAGAAACAGTGATCTATTTAGCACCCATAACATAAGTGTCTTGATAGGGATGATATGGAATGATTTAAAACTTATGTAATAGAGGAGAACCCTTCTCCTTTAAGAAGGAATTAACTTTGATTTCAATAGAGTGGAATGTTTGTGTCTCCCTAAATTTCCTATGATGAAACCTAATCCCCACAGTGACAGTATGTGGAGGTGGGCCCTTTGGGAGGTAATTATTCATGAAGGCTCTGCCCATATAGGATTGGTACCCTTATTAAAGAGATTCCGGAAAGCTGTTTTGTTCCTTCGGCCAGGTGAGCAAAAAGAAGGGCATCTATGAAACATGAAGCAGATTCTCAGCAGACACTCAATCTGCTGGACTTGACCTTGGACTTTCCAGAACTATGAGAAATAAATTTCTCTTGTTCATTGGCTGGACAGTCTACACTATTCTATTCTAGCAGCTCAAACAGAATAAGACACCAGCAATTTGCTAAATTTCAACCACTGATTCTATGGTCAAATTGAATACCTTATTAGCTAATTGCTGACGTTACCTCCAAAGTGCAATCTATGCTGTCTCAGATAGATTAAGAGTAGCTGCTTAGTCACAGTATATCTCATTTACGATGTTTTTCTTACTCGAAATTTACAATCTTCAGAATATCTGTGATTACAATAGAGGGAGTAAACAAAACAGGGACCCTTGCGAATTCTGAAGATGAGTGAGGGAGAGATTAGTGGAGCCAGTTGTCGGCAGACACTGTGCATTTCATATACTCTCCTCCATTTTCCAAGGGGTCAAAAGGGTTCAAACGAAAAGTGTGAATGGAATAATTTCTTTCTCTTCATCCTATCTTGGTAGATTATTCTGTTTTTATCAATGGTCTTTTCTGTTTTGGTGATATGTATTGAAACGCAGGCTTAAGGGATTGCCAAATGATATGGGAAAGATGAAATCAGGGTTGGAAGAGAGGTTCAGTCAGCTGGAGTGATTTATTTTCTTTATATGACTAGAATTGATGCACCAGAGGACAGAGAATGGCGTTCTAAGTGGACAAGGCGGCTGTGATTCTCCTGTGTTACCTAAGATTAAGTCATAGAAATGTATGGACAGATACACTGGGAGTGTAACTGAATGATAGAAGAGAATAAATCCCTAATTCCCATTGTGTCAGGTTGTTTTGTACTGTTTCATTTTTGCATATGTTAAGAATGATTCTGCATCCCATCATAGGAGATGTGGCCGAGGCTCTACACAAACTGCTGGAGCCAGGGCTTGATTTCTGAGAATGTCACAGTTAAGTCGGGGTAGACCAGGCTAAGCCAAGTTCAAGCTGGAGTCTGATAAGGTAAGTTGCTTGTCAGATGCTAAGTAGACTGAAAGCCCAGAAGGCCAGCAGAGCGTCGAGACGGAGAAGTGGAGCCAGAAGCTCTGCGTTGGCAGAGACTGGATAGGAGAGAGAGCAGGTGGGAAACAAGCGAGGAGGCCTCTGAACAGTCACAACAGGTAGCTTTGGGCAAATGCAGTGTTGCTCCACCAGCTGGCAGGTGGTGCTGTAAGAGTCCGTCTGTCGTAAAAGGCCAGATACCTCTCTCTAAGCTGCAAACACATTAAATTCACACGTGGAGCAGGAAATTTCATCCACCTTTGGGAACTATGGAATTGCGTTTTCACCTTGGCACACTCTCTGATTTTTGACACACAGTGAATTGATATAAATTGTCATCTCTTGGAGACAGCCTGACAACAAATACTGCTAATCACTTCATCTTGAACTGCTCCTGGATGGTAGAGGGTTTTTACACACGTGCCTGTTGGAGACTTCACTAATACATTATGAAGCATATAGGAATTTGCTTTGAAGGGGAGAAACAATTAGAGACAGAGATTTACAGAAGACTGTAAGAGGCAGGGGGTCTCTTATGTCTTATTTCCTAAAGCCAAAAAATTCCAATAAAATCCCTTCTTAACTCACATTCTTAAACTAGAGATCAAGCCTTTTGAAGAATCGGCATACCTTAAAATCAATCCACATGGCATTGCTAGGATCAAAGGAAAGATAATGCTCTAAGGGCCCTACAACTTAAATTGTTGACCCAGCTGACTAGCGGGGGTGAAGGGAGTCTAGAAAAAAAATGACCTTGAGTCCTTCCTCCTCTCTAGATTGATGAGAGAACTGAATCTCTTCTGTTGTAGCCCTGAGACTTTACAGGGCCTTATTCTAAGGAAAATGAACAGAGATGTCTGTGTGTCCACATTATAATTGACATATTGGGTTCATAGACGTGGCATTCAAGGAAGTTATTATTTGAGAACATAATTAAATCACTTTTCTATCAGATAAGGCAAAATCCATTATGTATCTAAGGAAGGGTTTATGCTGGTGGTGATAGAACACCCTCTTCCCTGCTCTTAGGCATGGGGGTGACACTGTGGGGGAGGAAGAAACTTTTCTCTGTTTTTCTTAGCTCTTCCACCTGGTCTAATACTCAAATCAACATGACACAGACTAACGAGAGAAAATAATGAAATTTAATGACTGTGTGCATATGGGAACTCCACATACATAAGAGATTCAGAGACCCCACATACAAGAGAGATTCCGGGACAGAAAGGGAAAATGAGGTACACATATGACATTCTGAACTAAGGATGACGTAAGGCACCTTGGGGCTTCAAAAGGGAGGAAGGTCATCCCAAGGACAATGAGAAAAGCAGATATTCAGTAAGTACAACTTTGCCTTTGATAGATATAGATCATAAAATGTTATTTCTGGCAATAATAATTTATTTTATATATTTTAACTTGAATGCACATCCTTTTTTCTCTGAACATATTTTGGGCTTTATCATTTTTATGGAAGTTCTAAAATTCTACTTCTGTATATCGAAGTGTTGTCTTTTGTCCATTTATCTTCCTTGAAATTCAGTTTTGTTTCATTTTATTTCATTTCAAAGGCTTATGTTTTCCTTATAATGCTGAAAAGTTTTTCCTTTTTACTCTATTACAGCTCATCTCAATTACATTAGTTCTCTTAGAAATCCTATTAAATATGCAATAGCACTGCTGGATCTATCCTCTATGTCTTAACTTTTTCATCATATATTTGTTTCATATGCTGCCTTCTGGGAGACTTCTTGGCTCATTCTTCCAACTCTATAATTTGTCTCTTAATTGTGTTGGGAAAATATGATGAAAAATAAAACTTTCTACCACCCATGGAAACCCTCCACAAAAGTAGAAGAGAAAGAAAATCGGTTTATTATTAAATAAACATTAAACCAGAATGTGATGTGCAGGCAGGTAGTCTTCTATGAATTTCCAAAAACAGAAGGGAATTGTACCCTTTCATATAGCCTAGCAGACACAACCTGCTACATGCAAGTTCTCAAGATAAACAATAACTAGTCCTCAAGAGGATATAGCATCCCATTTGTTACACATACGTTATCCTAAATTCACTTGGTAGCTGGGGTGAACAGCTGTGTTAGGCAATTGGTTTTATCCTAAGTTAAAAAAAAACAAAAACAAAAAAACTCATATTTTTATGGCAGGGGCAAGGTTTACAACTTGGTGGAGGTAAGCCCACCTAAGTTAGGCTCTTTACCTTTCCACAGAAACTGTGAGGTAGGGGAACTATCTCTTCGTATGATTTCATTTTAAAGACCAGGCTCTCTGATCTTCCATAAAGACATATCTGGGTTGTAAAGCTGGCAAAAAGCTTACTTAGCGTTTAAAAAGATTTACACGCATTTCAAAGGGAGAGAACTTGGAATTATGTTTTCCAAAGAAAATGCTCTAAAAAAAGGAAGGAGGGAGTCTATGCCCTTATTTTCAACAGAGAGACTTGAACCTCTTGTTTTAATTTGTCCTTGCCTTAAGAGTTGCGACTTTATTTTTATTTCATTTTTTTCAGCAGACTCTTTTTATTTTATGAATACAATAATTGAAGTTCCCTGAAGATGTCAAATTAACTTATTTTGTGTTTATCCTATGCTTATATTTTTCAATTTATTTTTCATTTCTTTGGGTTTAGGTTTAGTTCGGTGCCTCTCTTCCATGTTTTTTTAAGTGTGTGTGTGTGTGTGTGTAGATTACCTTTTTGTGAGTGAAAGCTCTGACTATAGGAATTTCCTTTGGTTATTTTAGTAGCTGAAGGATGTGTTAATGTGTGGACTTTGCTGATAATTTGTAATCTGGGCTTCAGATCTCTGTACATCTTGGATTAGGACATCTTCTAGGGCCCTGTCCTACCAGCCCAGTGACCCACATTCACAGCTTTATTTAGTTCCAAGACAAACAGTGACCACTGTGAAACACAAGCTGGAAAGATGAAAAGGATACGCAGACCTCATTATTTCAAAAATGTTCTATATTTCAATACAGTTCTAATCACAATTATTGTCAGGTCATTTGCAGCTCTTTATGCCACTTGACCCTAATCCCAGTTACCTACGCCTGGCACATTTAATTTTCCAACCGTCAGATTGTACCCTTTATTTCTTATTACCAGGACCTTTATTTCTAGGGAGCTACTATGTATCTGGCCTCAGAGTTTAAATGATGATTCATTTACTCAATCCCCAATTGTTTCAGGCTCTCTTTTCTTTGTGCTTGGTCAGAGGTGAATGTGTAGCCCCACTCTGGCTGCAAAGAACATAAGAACATGTTCTTATGCACGTTGAGGTCTTTGGGAGAGATTTTTCTCCTTCTTCCATTGTAAAAGAAAGAAATACATGAGAAGAAGGTCTCTCCTGCCCTGTTCCCTTTGCTCCTGCTTGGGAGATTTCAAGCCAGGGGACAGTGTTTAGAGTTACAAGAAACTTCGTAGGACCCTGATAGCAGAGAAGGAGTACGATAAGAGTGTGAAGGTCATTGATGCAGTAGTGGATCCATGGAATCCACCTGGAATGGCTCACATCCAGACTTCTTTGTATGTGAACTGACTATATGACATTTTTTCCCTCTTGCATTACTTGCAGCTCAAAGCACCCTCCGCTCCATTCACTGCCTCACCTCAAAAGCTCTTCTTTTTCTGCGTGTGCTTTGGGCTGTAATTTTCTATTATGCTTCCCTGTTGACCTGATGTCATCTGCTTTTTGATCTTCCAGTAATTCTTCATCCTTGATCTGATTGAGGCACTTTTCATATTTTCAGCCTTTTAATAAATTTATTCTAAATAACAATTATAAAAAATATGTATATGTTTTTCTGATATGTAAGGGGTTTAGAGCAGAATGAGACTGTAGAGAAATATAACTAGTCTGTTGTCTCCCTACGATTGTCTGCTTCCAGTTTATGCTTATCTAAAACCTTCCTGTCTTTCAACATTCAGCCATATTGTCATCTTGCCAAATAATCTTTCTGTGATCCCCCTAAATTTTCATTGTATCTTATGTGTACCTCTATTGTATTTATCACATAGTATTAAAATTGTTTTATGTAAGGCTCTACCTGTCACACTCTAGGTGTTATTCATACTTTAATTTTGCAGAATAACTTATTCAGGGGAGAGAGAGTCTAGAGAGAGAGGAACTATGCATGTGCATGTGTGCGTGTCTTACTACTGGGATCTGAAAGTAGCATATATAGTATCCTTAGATGGAAAATGGAAGATGGCAGCTGGTTGCAGGGGAGGCTGGGAAATGTAGTCTAGCTGTATGCAAGAAGGAAAAACCTCAGATTTTGATGACTGCATTACAGTCTCTGCCACAGACCCCCTTGGTCAGTGCATCTGGCCCAGGGTAAAGATTGTGTCAGTGGTTCAGACATCACTTCTGTTTTTCTTTACTAACTTTAAGTCTCATTTCCATTTGTTTTAATAAAACTTTCCCAATCAGGCCAGCCTGGGGAAATTGACCAGACTAATACATATAAAGTCAGAAGCAAAAATGGATACTACTCAGCAGGTGGCTCTCCTCAAATTATCTGAGCTCCAATGATTAGTATATGAGAATGTATTTTCTCTTATTAGCCCCTGTAATGAGCTACCAGTCAACAAGGAGGCAGTGCATCAGTTGATTTTTTCCCTTTAGTTTAATGAGGAAAGAGAAAGAAGTTATTTCGTTGATGTTGTAACCATTAGCCAACTGCAAAGTTTTTCCAGAATAAATTGGAAGACGTGGGAGGAGGTGATATTAACTGGCTATGTGGATTTTCTAGGCTTTTCTTCTTTCCCCCCTTTTTTTAATAAAGCAAATTAAAGTCGATGTGAAACATTGATTAAAAAAATAAACTCCTAAGAAATGAACATAGAGCTTGAAGAATTGGGAGAGGAGAGAATAAATGTGTATACTTTTTCTTCCTAGCAGAGAAGACAAGATTTTATTTTTCCTGTTATCCAGTTGTATTCATGGTGGTGTGGATGGGTTACAGGCTTGGTGTTTAAGGCATAATTAGATTTGAAGCTTTGGTTTGCTCCCACTGTGCATTTGTGAAGTAACCTACATTTCCTGAGCATTAACTTGTATACCTCTTAAATCAGAATAACCATACTTACGTAGAGTATATTTACGTAACAAAACTGTGTGAAGGATTGCACACCATGAATGGGAGCATGTAGCGTGGCACCTGCCCCCAGTAAACACTCTGGAAATGCTCATTCTTTTTGGCTGGAGAAATAAGGACATTGATCTGTGTGAAGCAAACTCAGGGTGTGACACCGCTCAGACGATTTCCTCAACATTTGTTGGAACAGCGCTGTGTCCTGAAGGCACTCTGTGCTCCGTGATCCTGAGCACTTTGCATGTACTTCTGTGACGTTATTACCACATTATTATCACGCATGCTAGTCTTTGACCGCTGTGTTTCCTTAAACAGACTGTGATCTTTTAAGGGAATAGATCGTATTTCTTCTGCTTTGCTTTTCCTCTTATTCCAACAAGGATGAAATGCCAGTCAGTTTTTTATGCCAGGCACCATAGGGATCAAGAATGAAAAGATAGGTCTCTGCTTTTACAGAGTGTATACTCTATAGCACCTTTTGCTCAACTCTGCTTTCTTAGGTATGTTTAAACCAGGCCCAGGAAAGCTAAAATTGTTAAGACATATCTGGTTAAAAGGAACCACATATATGTTCAACTCATGAGGATGAAGGGGAACAAAGAGCAGACAGGATCTACTATCTTTATAATACCAGTTTGAAAAAAATCTGAAGGAATTTCCTTCATAAAAATGGTGGCCCGTCAGGAAAACTTGTAAACTGGAACCCAATATATATTTCTACAAAAAAACACATCATATTTGGCTTGCATGTAGACATTTTTAATGTACCTGGAAAAGCTACTCACACCTTGTGCCATGTATTTAATCCATCCAGACACCCTGACAAGCTTCAGAGCACATCACCACACATACGCCCATGTGAGAACAGAAAAGGCACAGGTTAGCAAGTGGAAAAGAAACAGGAACTTGGAGGTGAATCGAAACTGTGCTCAAGCCCCAGTCATAGCAGAGGAATATTTATATTTTTGAAGTTAAGTCTCTTTAAATTGCTTGTCTGCACATTAATTTGTAGTTTCTGTCCTTTTTTTGCACCACATGCACCAGATTTGGTAATTAACTTTTTAAGCCGAGTTCAGCAATTTATTGGGCTTAGTTTGCAGTCCGGAAACTGATCACATACCTACCCTGACAAGACAGTCTTAATGAGTCTGAAACCAGGAGCTGAAGCCCTGGGTGAGCTAATTCTGCAACCCAGAGCCTCGAGCCAGTTCCTGGAAATGATCCCAAATGGACCCTGAGTCTTGCCACCCACCGCATAACCCCCCACGAATGCCCTTCCCAGAGGGTAGATGGCCTGGTGCCACTGAACGTCTTCAGAAGCAATTTTTTTTTCTCTATTTTAATTGAATTTTGGGGGGAAAAATGTACAGCTCTGCAATATTTATTGCTCTGTTCATATAGAGAAAGAAACTTCCATAATATTGTAGCAATTACAAAGGTCAAAAGATTTTTCTCTCCTCAGGCCGTTTGATGGTACAGAGAGGCAGCGCATAATGAACACCACAATCTCCATCTAAACTGGGACGATAGCCCCAGCTCTCAGGAAAGGGGTTCTAATGAGATCTTGTATTAATATAATGCTGCTTTCAAAGCAGTCACCCGGATGCTGATTGTTCCCTGGGCAGGGCCAGATCCTTACAGCCTGCTTTGTTAACTAGATGAAGGCATGTCTCGCAGAAAAGACTGGTTTTCAGACGGGAAGAGGCCACTGGAATGTGTGCAGCTGAGCCCAAAGAACCACCGCCTATGCCTAAGCTTTTGACAGCTTTGTAATGAATGAAAAAAAAAAAAAGAAAGAAAGATAAAAGCAAGATACCTTGACAAGTTTCAAGCTACAGGATACAATAATATTAGTTTTCCCTGTGACTTAAAACGTTAGGGACAAAATCACTACGACTGAGACAGAAGTTTTTCTGCATCCAGAGCCAGCTTTGGGGATAGGGAACTTTATGTAACTTACATATTTTGTCAGTTCATGGGCTGGGAGTATTGAACCAGGCAGAACCAGGGGACAGATTCTGAGGGGGGCCACTTGAAGTTTTGCCCAGGCTGACAAGAAGCCAGAAAGTGAAACCACCTTGGACTTGTTGTTTAGAGTTATCAAACCAGTTCACAAACCAGGTGCTCTGGCTAACATTTTGTCACAGAATGAAAGAAAAAAAAAAGGAATAATGAGAAAAAAACCTTTTTAAATGCTTTTCTAAAACCAAAACATACCTACTTTAACAGCTCGATTCATCTGGGTAGTAAATAAATAAATAAATGAATGAATGAATGAATGAATGAATGAATAAATAAATAAATAAAAGCTTCTTGTGGCCTGATGTTTTCCTCCACGTTAGTCACCAATCGTGAGTGCTATCTTGCTTTTCATTTCTTTGCAGCAATTAGCAAGAACTGACCCGTCAGATATTTCCACAGCACATGTACATCTTCTAACCTCCTTCTGAAATCCAGACAATATCTTCCTTGTGTTTTCTGGTATATTTCTTATGCTCCAGAGATTGTCGACAATTTATTTCTTAGTAATCACCAAGCAAAGCACTGAGATAGACTTAATAAAATAATCATGTTAAGCATGATAAAAATATCGATACAACAGACAGATAAGTTTGGGGAGTCAAGAATTCTGAAGGTTCCATTTAGCTTTATGACCATCACAACATCTAAATTCTTAAATCTCAGCTTTCTTTTTTTGCAAAATGAGAAAATTAACCATGAATGGCATAGTTCCTAAAGTTCCACTTAGTCTTAAAATTTTATGGTCTACGTTTAGCTACCATAAACAGCTAGAAAGTCTTTTATAACTTACCTGTTATCTATATAGCTCAGGGAACTGCCACTGATACAGAATCGAATCCACATTAAGATCTATTACCTTCAAGAGTTTCAGTTAGAACTGCTGCCTCCTCTCTCTAAAGGGCAGAGCAAGCCTAAGAAAGAGGAAGTGTGACTCCTCAGCCTGGGCATGCATTTCAATCAGAAAGACCATTTGGAGATTTGATGCAAAGTTATTTCTGGTTGATGACACCACATGCCAGAATTCTCACTGATATTTTTAAATCGCTGCAGTAAAGTCTCAGTAGAAGAAACCACAAGATGAATTACACATGCTTATAACTCTGTCTCTGACAAACTTCAGGGTTTTCATTCATCTTTGTAATTTCAGCACTTGGTGTCACAGAAAAATCTTTGAGGAATAAAATTAAGAAGAAAACCTATCTCACCCAACGGTAAAGACCAGGGGTTAAATATATTGTTTTTCTAATTGGAGGCAGAGAAAAAAATGTTTCTGAATCCTCTACAACAGTTATTTTCCCTTCAATTCCCTTAGGCTTCGGTTGATGGACTATTTTTTAAAGAATTTCCTTTGTAGATGCCTTTTCATTTACGGAAAACTAATTGTTTTTCACAGTTATATATAAAAATACAGTGGGCTCCACTCACCACTCTGTATCAGGCTCAGAAAAATATTGTTCTCAAGGCACTCACTATTCTGAGGAAATTTGCTTTTATAAAGTGCTCTCATAGCAGAGTCTTTGTTACTTAAGCAATCATTAGGAACCGTTTACATATGTTAGCCAAATCAGGTTGATTATTCACATCCTATAAATTATCAGGAGGAGCAAATGAAAATCCACAGCCACATTTTTTAACCAAGCCAGGACCAGTGTTTTATTCTTGCTCTTGGAGCCCCTTGACACTGAGGCAAGGAGGGCATTTGTTGCTCAGACTCTGTGAAACCCTTTCTGTCTCAGGCCATGCTTATCTGGGGGAAAATAATCATGTAGCTGGAAGCAGTGTTCTTTCTCTCTCATCATTCTACCTTATGGCTTATCAGATTGTTCAGATGCCAGGATGCTAGTAAAACTGTTTACTAACACATCCAAGGTCAATATTTGTTAAAAAAGAAAAAAATATATATATAGCATCCTCATTAAGTGTTTCTGCTCAAGGCTCAAGACTTGGATAAATTGCACCCTCATAGTTTTGCTTTTCACTCATGAGGTGTTGGGATCCTTGCTCTCCATGTCAGTAGTAAGACAGGGATCTTTGAGCAAACAAGTTGGCCAAGCCATGAGATTAAGCCAGTACTCCAGATATGTCTTAGCAAGTCCGGTATTGTACAAGGCATGTATTTGACTAATGATAAAATAACTCTAATAATAAAGGAGCATATTGACTTTATGTTGTCATTGCCCCTTGTGTTGTATCTTCTTTTGGAAACTAACAAGGGGAAGGGATAAAAGACCTTGAAATGGTAAAACAAACAAACAAACGAAACAAAATAAAATTCAACAACAACCAAACAAAAACCATCTTTGATGAACTTATTAAAATAACAATAGGGAAAAATCTGAGGTAGCACTCTAAATGAGAAGGGCTTATCACCTAGTAATGTAAAAAAAAAACAAACAAAAAAACCCCACTATGTACAGCACCGTTTGATCAGATGAAGTAAGAGAAGTTCTTTGTTCTGAGAAAAAGCAGCATTATTTGTCAGTCTCTTAGGTAACTGAGTTTATGCCTTTTGGCATTCATCACGTTGCACAATTATTTTTTCTTGTCTTTCATTACTAGACTTGATATGTTTGCATACACATTATTGTTTTTAATTTTAAAAGTTTTCAGATGCATTTAAAAGTTTTTCTATTGTTTAATTTAATCCTTGTTAATTTAATAGGTTCATTTTGCCGCAACTTTTCTAGTTTCTGGAGTTGAATATTTATTTCATTTAGTTTCATTATTTCTTATTTAATGAAAAATATAATTAAGTAAATGAATTTTGTTCTTTTTAAAGTCTCAGCCACGCCTATAAGTGACTAAATAGCTACAATGAGATTACTATGATACATAAAATCTTATTGTAGTTAATTTTAATAACTTGTCCTAGGAGCTTTGATTAAGCCTTGGATCCAAAGATTATTTAGCAGAGGTTTTTGTTTTTATTTCCAAGTGATTAGATTAGTTTTCTTTATCATTTTGTAATAAATTTCTTGTTTTATTACATTGTGAATACAGAATTTATTATTATAACTGTGATCTTCTGTTTGTAAGTGTATTGAATCGATGTTAAGAAATGTTGTTCTATATATATTAATTGTATTATTCTAATACTATAGCCATTATTTTGTTGTAATTGAGCTGTAAAAAAATATAACAATATATGTCAGTCTCCCACCAAGAGTATTATTCTTTTACATCTTGCTGCTTATATTTCTAAGTACTTTTCTTATGTATTTTGCAATCAGTGAATTCAGAACACAGATCCATAAGTGTATCTTCATTGTGAATTGTCTCATATTAAATAATTTTCTTTTCAGAGTTAATGCTTTCCGCATGATTTTACTTTCTACATTAAGATCATTATTTCTGCTGTATATATAATATGCCTACACACAGGCATTTTCTCACTATTTGCCCATCTCTTTATTATTATTATCCTACTTTGTTATTTTGATTTGGGTATGATTCTTACAAAAGTTGTGACTTGAATTTTTAAAAGCAATCTCAGTGTTGGCTTTCATTATAATGATTCAACCTGTTTTCAATTATTTTAATAATTTATATGAATTTTTGTAAACTGTTTATAAACTATTAATGGAAAAAATATAGCAAAATTTACAAATCATAAGTATAAAACTCATGTCCCATCTCAGGCACCATTCAGACTAAGATAACTACAGATCAGCAATAATGCAATACCATGGACTGAGTGGCCTATGAACAACAGAAATGGATCACTCACATTTCTGGAGGCTGGAAAGTCCAAGATCAAGAAGGCCACAGATTTTGTGACTGGTGAGGATCCACTTCCTGGTTCAGAGCTGTCTTTTTGCTATGTCTTCACATGGCATAAAGGGATGAGTAAGCTCTCTGGGGCCTCTTTTAACAGGGCACAATCTCATTCATGAGGACTCCATCCTCATGACCTAATCACCTCCCAAAGGGTCCATCTCCAAATATCATCACATTGGGGATTCGCTTTCAAGAGATGAATTTTGGAGAGGCACAAATTTTCAGCCTATTGCAATTAGATTCATTGTTTTGAAGTTTACATAGAAGGAATCTATGTATCCTTTGTACATAATTTTTGTATCTGACTTCTTTTATTCATTTTGTTTTGTGAAAATCCTTCATGGTATTACCTGAAGCAAGTTTGTGGTTTCATTGCTGTATAGTGTTTATTTTTCTGACTATTACAAATATATTTATTCATCCTACAGCCAGTAGATGATCATTTAAATTTTTCCCAGTTTGGGCTTATTATAAATAACATTCATATAAACAGTATTGTATATTTCATTTACCACGTAAGACATGAGTGGAATGGGTGTGTTATAGAATATATATATGCAGAGATCTATCTATCTATCTATCTATCTATCTATCTATCTATCTATCTAATTTTAGTGTGCTTGTTAATTTTTTATTGAATTATTTGCCCAGAGTGGGTTTGCCATATTCTGTTCTAGACATAAATGGAGACACATCATTTTATTCCAATCAGGCACTGAGTGTGGCTGGGTTGAAAGTCTTAACCTACCTTTGGTTCATATGAGCTCCTAAGATATAGCTCACCAATGGTCCCAACTGACAGACTAGGATGTTTACTAGTGCCTCTATTCTTGACAGGCCCTGAACTCTAATTCTGTCTCTTCAGGACAATGAGACTGCCAAAAACTCAGCTCTACATTTCACTGGCTTTCCGTTTAGCCTCTTAACTTCTACCCTGCACCGCTTGAAATCCAGCAAATGCTTCAGGAAGGAGAACCATCAGTGTCGGGCTAATTTCTCTGTACTTCCCTTTCCTCTGGAATCGTGGCCTCTTATATCCTACCTTCCTTTGTGGCTCCAACTCTTCCAGTGATTATCTCTCCTGTTCTTTCTGGTGGGCAAATATTAGCCTCTTAGCTGTGGCCCTCTGATTAGTTTGTCATCCTCTTTTCCCCAAGAATTAGAAAAGAGCTTGAGGAAAAAGCGGCTTAAAGAATGCTGCCTCGTTCTCTGTTTATCTCTTCTCTTGCACCTTCAAGTGCTGATAGCTTCACAGCTCTCATGCTTATAGATGTTTTATTTTATTTTTTTTCTATTTTATCCAAGTTTACTAAATGTTCTGGACAGAAACAACCAACTGGAATTGGAAGTTTAAGTCCGATTGATGTTTTGCTTTCTGTTTCTATGCTTTTTTAGAAGTTTACTGTCTTTTTTTTGTTTAAGTGTTGGTTCTTCTTTATTTCTTCTACAAACTTGGAGATTGCATAGCACATTCGGATTCTAGATTCTAGTGGTAGCTTCTTTTGTGTTTCAAACACACATACTTAAGCTTACATTTCTGTATTTATTAGTGTCCAAAAAAGGAGCATCTCTAGAACTCTGCTCTTTTTACTTCCTCGAAAATCCCTTAGTATTTTTCCATTGTCTTTAAGATCATTAATACATTTCTTCTTTATAAGGTAATATTTGTTTCCCCTGCTTGGATGCTGATAAAGTATTTTTTTCTCTTAGTTTTGCACAGATCTATGCCTTCTATTGTTGCTGTTTTGTTTATTGGTTTCTTTTAGTTTCCCCAGCTTAATTGATTAATTACGTATTGGGTAATGTCTATATTAACCTGATTGTCAATTTAAAACATTAAGTCATCATATGTATGAGAGCTTTTATTCTAATGCTGATTCATTTCTAATTTAAATGAGCCATCAGGTGTCACAGGCCAATTCCCTCACAGTTATAGCCAGAGAAGGGAAATGAGGATATGAAAAACTCGAAAGTGAAAATATAATGTGAAAGAAATCTAGCACTTAGTCCTTGCTTTCAAGGAAGTCATAACCATTAGGCAAATATAGCCAAAGCCATTGCTTGCTCAATCAGTATCTATTTATCCCTTCTTCCTTCCAGACAGAACCTCAGTCTCCTGTGCTGACTGGGTTGTCATGTGATATAATCTTTCCACTGAGATATAAGTGAAATCTGCTGGATATTCTGGGAAGATGTTTGCTTTTGAGAGTCAATGTAAATGAATTCATTTGGTATAGCTTCCCCTCTACCTCCTTTTTTTCCCCCCTGACATGAACATAAGCTTTGATGCAGCCACCATCTTGCAACCTTAATGTACTAGCAGTGAAAAAAATGTCAAGAAAACCCCAGGAGGGCCAAAAACATGGTGCTTCTAAACAAATGCCCTCAGCCCCTTACCTACAGACTTCTGGTTACATGAAGAAAAAACTTCAGTTTGCTTAAGCCATTGTAAATCGAGTCTTCAGTATATGCATCTAACTGATGCGTTAGAGAAAATTAAACAACCACACAAGAACGTTGTTCATGATGAGCAGCCAAATATGTGGTATGAATGAAAATGGTTGTGTTTTTCCTTGGCTTCTTCACAAGGAGGGCAATCTTTATGCACCTCTATGGGAAAGGTCCCGTTGGCCTTGGGTTCCCGCCCACGTGCATTTCCAACCACAGGAAGTTAGTTTGCATCTTCCATTAAGCTCTCTTCACTTTTCTCCCTTTTAAAAGCCACCTTCTTTCTCTTTTCTAGAGGCAAAATTACAAAATAATTGATTGTGTTCTCTAACCAGCAAAATGAATCAGGGGAAGGGAAATGGCTTCTACAGGGTGCTGAGAATAGTTCCCCCTCTACACGTGTTTCAAGAGAGTCATGGAGAGGTCTTTTTTCTCTGGTGAATTAGCAGAGTGAAACATAAATGGTCAGGCCTGCTAGAGAGTGTGAGTCCCGGCGGTTTCATTATGAAACATAAGGAGTTCTGACTAAACTCCAGCATGTAAGAATGGAGAAATTAAATTCAAATAAATAAATGAACACGAAACTCAGTAACCTCTGAGACTTCATTATGTTCTCTCAGAACTATAGAATCCTGGAATCTCAGAACTGATAGTACAAGAGGATCCGCTTTAATTTCTGAATTATTTAATTAGATTAATTTTACCTTAATTTATCATAATTATTGGTCCAGAATGGTGCTAGGTGCTTTGCTAGGCATTTAAAAGAAAACAAATGCATCAACTGGACACAGATGCCTTTGTTTTTGTACCTTTAGAAATTTCTATTATCACTATGATGACAACAAAGGACAGGAAAATTGTGCCATAAAGTCTATTTTGAAACTACAATGAAGCCCAACACATTCGGAGGGTCTTTGCATGCAAATGGATTTTTCTGGGAAAAAGCCAGTGCTACTTACCCTGTACTCTCCACATACATACACCGTGTCTCTCATTTTTGAACCTCTCATTTATTCATTAATTCATTGTTTTGAGCATGTAAGTACATTAGACACTACATGTTGTCATTGAATGACCTTGCTCCAGTTACGTTCACACCTAGCGACTCTAACTTATTACGAGAAACATTCATTGATCAGATCTCTTTAAGTTTAAAGTAGGAGACATTCAAGTTGAGCCGGCTTAAGGACAAAAAAGATATACATTTATTGGCTCACATCAAATAGAAAAGTAAATATTTCTGACTGAGACAGATAGGAGTTATGGACTCAATACTCATCAAGAGTTATTTCTGGGGCCCTGCCCACCCTTCTCAGCTAGGCTCCATTCTGTGTGTCATCATTTCATTTACCAGAATTCTTGGTGTTGGTTTTGGGATAGAACTAACCCCAAGAGAAGTTTCTGCAAGCCATTTTTATGTTCAGAAGGTGGGTGTAGGTTCAGGTGCTGTTGAACTTAGCACGTGTTGTCACAGATCTGCGGCTCATCTTGTTGGTGAGTCAGTAGTGAGGTTTATAGTCTCCAGTAATCCCTGTGTTTCCTTCTTCAGTTTCCGCAGCTCCGGGGTCAAGTGTATGTTTAGATTCATGAAGATAGATGCTATCTTCTGTAAGTACCTACATCTTCAAAACTGAAGGCTTAGAGCCAGTGAGAAATTCATAAGGGTTCCAGTTCATCGTCATGGATTCTAGGTCCTCTCATGGTTCCTGTTTGTCCTTTCTCTCTAGAGCTTCATATCCACCTTTACTTTCTAACTCCTTGCCATGTGGACTTCAGGCCCCAGCACCGTATGCAAAAGGAACAATCGTTCGTAGACCATTTAACTAGCTCCTATAATAGCATAGCTAACTCCCTAGAGTCACCCCCTTAGTCTAGAACACTCAAAGGAATTCTGATTTTCTAATTAAACCCTGACTGATAAATTGCCCATTTGAAGTTAAAAATGGGTAATGTTGTACTTTCCATGTTTGTTGAATTAAAGAATGAATGTAATAAATGAAGTTATTCTTGGTTTTCAACATTCATTTATTTACTTACCATTTATAATACAGCCTCCTGTCTATCCATCCATTCATTCTATATATTCGTTTATCCATCCATATGGCTAAGTACCACTTTTACATAAAAACAAATATAAATAACGTACAGGACTTTCGCACACGCACCTGCACTCAAGTGGAAGATGACAGCAGCCTAGGGTGCATAATGTTTTTCGACTGACTTCTAACACGGGGAAGTAACGACTAACTTTTCCAGCTGAAAGTATTGGGGAATTTTAGGTTGATGAAAAGTAATTACCTGGGCAATGAAGCAGCATGAAACACTATCAATGGCTGCATTAGAACACTGACTGGGAGTCAGCTGATTTTTGGGGGTGATTTTTTTTCTGTGAATCTCAGCTGAACTATCACAAAACTCAGGGCGTTTTTTTTCTTTCCTGCAACCAGTATCCTTCCTAGAAATACTTTATTTACCTACTTTATATGTCTCTTGTGAAACTATGTACATGATTGATCGGATTTATCCATCCACATCCTGGTTGAGTCCTTCATTAAACCATCATTCCAAGTATTCTCAATGATCCCTGGCCTTAGTTCTATTTACCACTGAAGTGTAACTCACACAGAAGCTCTAATGAAGCTTTAGGTCATAATTCAGAAGAGACGAGAGTCAGTTTTCTTCAGTCTCTCTCTCGGCCTCACTCACCAAGTCCCATTCATCCTTCTTTCAGTCTTTGAGCTGCCTTTTCTTGCCAAGCATCGTGGAAAAGTGCCACTACCCTGTGAATAGCCTTTTCCTACATTCTCTGCAGAGATCTCTCAGACTTCCCATGGCTCGTGATATCTTTCTCTGACTTTCAGGCACATACCTTTGAGTAAAACTGCCAGAAGCAAATGTCATCTTTTTTTCTTTTATCAGTAGTCTTTCAGAGTCTGCACAAGTGACTTGCGTCTCAGCTGCTGCTGAGCAGTAGAGAAGCACAGGAGGGATTTCCCTGGAAAGTGCATTTCACCTGCAGAGTCTCCACCGCTCTCTGAAACACGGATCCCCGGACGGGTAGCCTGGGGAGCTTGTGCTAAGCATGGCAATGAAGCGGTGGCAAGTTGAGTAGCTGCTCTCTGCTCGGAATAACACTTCTCATTTCTTGGGCTAAAGAAAAGAAAGGGGAAGGAGGCTGACTCACCGAACTGTGTATTTATTACATTAACATTGAGTCTCTACTCGTGTCTGTGAAAAAGACGTGGTCCCTGACCTCATGATGCTTACAGCCTAGAAGGAGGACAGTCAGAGATCAACTACAAACACACTTAAATGAAATAAGTACCAATTCTAATAACTTCTAAGCAGGTGTGAAGAGAGTAGCTGGGAGGAGGAAGAAGGAAGGGGACCCTATTTTAGTTAAAGTTGCCACAGCCAGCTTCTAAAGGAGGTGACGTTTAGCTGAGGCAAGAAAAATGGGCAGTCATGTGAAGACTCTCAGTCTTAGGTGTTCCTGACCTTTATTCTTTTGAGCCTGGGGAGGGACCATGTAATGTAAAATCCTCTAGGACCACCTGGTACCTGGCCGTGTACTGTATGCTCTGCCCCATTTGTCAGGCCAGCTGTTCATAGCCAGGAAATTGTAACTAAGTGTGCATTCTGTTTTTACAAAGAGACAAGAATCTATATCGTTAACATTGTCTGGACTGTGCACCTACTGTGCACAAGTCAGTGAGCCGGGCACATTGATAAAGGTATACAATTCAGATCCTGATATCAAGAAATGACCTCAATTAGTCCATACAAGAAAAGGGACCGAGGATATTTTAGAAAAGTAAAATCTATGATTCATTATGGCTAAAGAATAAAAGAAGGCAGTTGCCTGAGATCATACTACATACTTGGAAATATGTTAGAATATCGAGTGTTACATAAATTTATGGTTCCCCAATTTGTAAGTCTTTCAGCTTAACGAATGTGTTAACAAATGGCTACTCAGCACCTACTATGAATGATCGGTCCTTGAAATAAGGGTGTATTTAAGATGATGTTTCTGCCTTTGAAAGATGTATAGATGCACTTTACTATTCACAATGATTTATTCAACAAAAGTTCAATAGCAAACATGTTATCTCTTCCCTTGGAAGCTCACAGGGTCCCACACACATTTATTCTCTGCATCGTCTCTGCATAGGCTCCTCATCTTCCCTGTGCCCACGACTTTTTCACTTCAAAGTAAAGTTCTCATTCATTGTCCCTAGTGTTACCAAGCAGTGTGCATGCAGAGACATTCATCTGCCTGAACACAATAGGCATTTCCAGCAGAAAGTGCCGAATAAATAAAAAGTGAGGAGGGAAATACGGTGTTTATTAGATGTTGTTGAATGAGCAGAGGGAAAGAAGGCAAATCAGTGAAAAGTGGCACAGCCTGAACCAAGCATCCTGATAGCACCATATCTTAAATACTCTACCCACACCTACACCCATCCGCATAAGGGGGCCCACACACGTGACACCCACAAACACGGTTTTGCAACCCCTTCCCCTGAAGGCAGCTGGCTCATCTCTACAGGTTTTATTAATACTTGTGGAAAATTGTTTGGTTTACTATAAATGGGCTTAGGAGACAGACAAACCTGGTTTTAAATCGTAGCTCTGCCAATCACTTGAGTATTCTTTAGAGAGTAATTTTCCCTCCACACATCTCAGTTTCTACATCTGTGAAATGTGGACAGTGGTGCTCAATCAGTAGAAATAGTTTGACGACGAGTCCCTAGCCTATAGTTATCACTCAATGAACAATGGCCACTGTATTAAGTGAATGGAGAGGTATGGGTCTTAGAAGATGACATTAAGTTAAATGTGAAATTCATTTAGGACAAACATGTTTTAAAACTGCACAAAATTAAACCAAAATGGTATTAAAATATTTTAAGTACATACATATGTATTTTTATATATATATATAGTATAAAAAATAAATTTTATGTGTTAAATCACCTGTGAAAAAGGTAAAGGCAAACTAGAATTTTGAACAAGAGCAAAAAATGCCAATTAAATTTAATGTTAGATAATATTACATCTATCAAATTTGTAGAAAGTTATAAATCTAAATCTCGGAAATAAGTGGGAAAGGAAGCTTTATGCTTAGTTACATGTGAGAACATGTGGGAATAAATTGACAATCACTTGGAGAGTGATTTGGCAGGATCTAGTAAAATTAAAAACGTCCATCCTTGTTTCCTCAGCAGTCTCAACTACTCACGTGTTCTCTAGAGGAACTCTCAACGCGCTCAAAATACTTGTTGTAATAGTATTGTAAAAATATTGGTGATAGTAAAAAAATCAAAGGAAACAGCCTAACTGGTTCACAGTCTAATAAATGAATAAACTCATTCGTTCATATATTGGACTACTCCATGGTCATTAAAATGCATGACCTATATTTGTATGAATCGACAGAAATGTAATTTGGGAGTGAAAAACATGGGTTTAGTAAAATTATAAAATGTGAATAGTATACATCTCAACCATAGGGGACTAATTATGTCTAGAGAGGGAGGAAGAGAAGAGAAGAGTTAGAGAGGTAAGTAGCTTGCCGAATCTGTAATGCCATCTTTTAAAACAAAGAGGAGAGCTGGAGCCATTCGGCAGAATGTAAATGTCTTTTTCATCTTGGTGTTTAATGCACAAATGCCTATGATATAATTTCCTGTGATTTTTGAAGTAATTCGCTATTTAAAATGAAAGGAATACAATGTGTGAATGAAAATGTAGATAAGTGGGAGGAATTAGCATCCTTGGAGTCATCTCAGTGTTATGTTTAGCTCGTCTCATAGTAGCATAATTAAACTTAAATCTAATGACATCTCTTTTGTCATATTACTCTACCTAGTAAGAAGGACTGTCTCTGTATAAATAACTTAGAAAAACTTATTGTCGATGCTATTAGCAAAACAGCAAATTACTCCTGAAATTTATAATTTGATAACACCAAGAATTTTCCAAGTTCAATCAGAATTCTGTCCTAACACGTGATAGTAACAGGACCCTGAAGATGAATCTTTTTAAATATCACCTGTGTATATATTTGTGGCTTAGTTCTCAAAAAGTTCATTAAAAAATATTCCAAATGAGAGTGCTCTGTTGAATTATCCAACCTTTTCCTAAGGGGACTGTTTGGAAGAGGATTGAGAGGAAGTTGTAAGGTTTGAACACGTAGCCACCACTCTTATTTTTGTTAATTACCCTGGCATCTCCTTGTCCCGAGTAGGTTCTTAATGTACAAGTGGAAAGTGTGTGTGGGCTCCGTATCAGAACAGCCGTGATGCCCTGTGTGCTTGGGTTGTCCCTCCTCTGAGCTTCAGAGTGCCCTGAAAATATCTGTCATAACACTGACCACAAATACTGTGAAGGTAGCTTATGTATATGATTCTTCCATTGATTATGTACCACATTGATTTTAAAAAAATATTTTACTTAAACCAGAAACTTATCTAGAATTCACAATATGTAGGCTAAGGAAAAATGAGATACAGCATTTACTCGTCAGCAGCTTACAGTTTAGTCCAGTCATTCTCAATACTAGCTGCAGACTGAAGACCTTGGGGGAGGAGTATGTGAATATATGTGCGTACGATAGTCCCCCCTTATCTGAGGGAGGTATGTTCCAAGACCCGCAGTGGATGCTTGAAAGCACAGAGAGTACTGAACCGTATATATACTATATTTTTCCTATACATTCATTCCTACGATCAAGTTTAATTTATAAATTAGGCACAGTCAGAGATTAACAACAATAACTAATAATAAAATAGAATAATTACAACAATAGAATGTAGTAAAAGTTTTGTGAATGTGGTCTCTCTTTCTGTCAAAATATCTCATTGTACCGTTCTCAACTTTTTACTTAAAGAAAGCATTTTACAGCTTCTCTTTGGCACATTCGAATGGCCAGCATCACTACTCTTATGCTTTGGGGACCATTATTAAGTAAAAGGAGGTTGACTTGAACAAAAGCACTGTGATGCCGCAACAGTCATTCTGATAACCTAGATGGCGACTAAGTGACTAACAGGTGGGTGGATATGCTAGAAAAGGGGTGACTTACATGCTGAGTGGGATGAAGCAGGATAGCAAGAGAGGTCATCACACTACTCAGAATGGCGTGCAGTTTTAAATTTATGAATTGGTTATTTCTAGAATTTTCTGTTTAATATTTTCGGACCACAATTAACCATGGGTAACTGGAACTACAAAAAGCAGAACCACAGATAAGGGGGCACTACTGCGTATGTTTTCCACCTTGTTAGAGTAACCTAAACTTCAGACAAGACAGAGAAAATAATGAATTACAATCATATGTAAGTAAGAATTGACAGGAGTTGTTTATCTGCGTTAAAGTAAACAGTGTCCATTAAAGGTTGATTTCAGTTACACCAAATATACCTATATATGTGATTGTTAAGAGACTTCATTTTTTAAGAGAACTTTTAGGTTTACAACAAAATTGAGAGGAAGGTGCAGAGTTTTTTTTCCTATGACCCCCATCCCCAAACATGGATAGCCCGCCATTATGAGCACCACTCATCAGAATGGTACATTTACCAAGGATGAGCCTACATTGGCATGCCATAATTACTCAAAGTCCACAGTTTGCCTTAGGGTTCACTCTCAGTATTATACATTGCAATGTTTAATACTGAGGCTTTGGAGAAATGTATCATGAGTTGTCTCCATCATTATAATATCATGCAGAGTATTTTCACTGCCCTAAAAATCCTCTGTGTTCTTCCTAATCATCTTCCCTCCTCCACCTCCTCTCCCCTCTGACTCATAAACACTGATCTTTTTACTGTCTCCATAGTTTTGCCTTTTCCAGAATGTCATATAGTTGGAACCATACAGTAGGTGGCCTTTTCAGATTGGCTTCTGTCACTTAGTGATATGCATTTAAGTTCTCTCCTTGTCTTTTTGTGGCTTGATTTATTATTTATTCTTAGCACTGAATAAAATTCCATTGTTCATATATTTATACATCCATTCATCTACTGAAGGATATTGGTGTTGGTGTTGCTTCCGAGTTTTGGTGATTATGAGTAAAGTTGCTGTAAACATCCATTTGCAGGGTTTTGTGTGGACAAAAGTTTTCAACTCTTTGAGTAAATACAAAGAGCACAGTTTCTGGAATACATGATAAAACTATATTTATATTTATTTTTATAAGAAACCGTCTTCTAAAGTGGCTTTACCATTCTGCATTCCCACTGGGAATGAGTGAGAATTCCTGATTCTCCACATTCTCACTAGCATTCGGTATTGTCAGTGCACTGGATTTGGGCCATTCTAATAAATGTGTAATGATATCTCATTGTTGGTTTAATTTGAAATTCCTTGATGACATATGATGTGGGCATCTTTTCATATGCTTATTTGCCATCTATATCTTTTTTGGTGATGTGTCTGTTAAAATCTTTTGGCCATTTTTTTTTAAATCAAGTTTTTTGTTTCCTTCCATCTCCCTCCCTCCCTCCCTTCCTTCCTTCTTTTCTTCCTTTTATTCTTTATTTCTTTCTTTCTCCTGTGTACTAAATGAGTAGCATAAAGCTCGGAAAAATAAGTAGTACAATTAAACAAATGTCATTGTCTGTGCAGGGCTAGCCTATGGCTGCACGGGCTGTGCATTATTCATCCCCAGGGGAGACTTTACATAGACCCTGATGTGAATGATGTCCCTGGAGTTTGGGGATGTGGTGGCATACCCCTGGCTGTGGGAGGACCTCTACCAATATTTAATTAAGAATGTTCCATTTGGAGACTTTTAATTATCTGCAAGCATTTCTAGAAAACTGAGACCCCTTGCATTCTCACAGTTTCTACTGATAGCTTTCTAAAAGATCGAATTGAAAACTATGTCCTAACACTTGCTTTTCCAAAGTACTTAAAGTGATATTTCTCATTCCACATTAGAATTCTGTGACAAGAGAATGCTAAGACTAAAAAAGACTTGGAGATCATCTTGTATAGTCTCCTTGTTTTATAAATAAAGACGTTGTAAATTACAAAGAATATTGTGGATATATATGTATATATATGTGTGTGTGTATATGTGTGTGTGTGTGTGTGTTAAGCTTTAAAATCACAATGCCTTGGAACAATGTACCTCTTTCTCATCGGGATGCTGTGTGATTATATTAAATGTGGGTTTATAGGCTATTTTGAAATCTTGAAATAAAAGCTATAATATGTCATTTGTCTCTGAACAAGAAGTAACAGATATGCTGGAGCCTCCTTTAACTGTAGTGGCACTTTAATATGGAAGGTGTGTCCTTAAGTTATTTTATAATGGATTAACACTGAACCTAGATTCTCCACAATTTCTTTTTAAGTGTTAAGAACTGACCTTAATTTTGACTAGATACTTCATTAATATTCATTTGTATATAATTGCCTTAATTTCAGTGATAATGATTTCAGCTACCAACTGTTTGATTGATGGAACTTGCATCTTCTCTGGAAAGGAGCTAAGATATAAAAATCACACCATTCATGCATGCCTGGTATTTTTAGCTGCCTTTAATTACTAACCAGCTAAATAAGCATGCAAACCACGCTGTGATTGATAGAATCTCTTGGTTGAAGTGATTTTTTCCTTCAGAATTTGGAAGATGCTTGAATCAATTGAGTTCTAAAAATAACCACTGAAAGCTGAATATTCCAGAATCAGGATGCTCTTGAATAAAGCATCTAACAAGAAAGAGGGATTAACCTGCAATCTTTAAGAGAGTCTGACAGGAGAAAGAACCAACAGCAGGTTCTTATTGAGTGCAGTAGCATGGAAAAAAAAAAAGGTATGTAACACATGGAAATCTTCATTTTACTGCAGAACACTAAGTAGCATCATGCCAGAAACAAAAGCGAACATGAACATGAACTGAACGTCATATGGGGGCAAGGGAAATAACAAGACAGAGTACAAAATGTGCAATTGAACCCTATGACCTGAAGGCTGAGAAGAACACATTTCCCATATCATAACCCAACGCTAGTGAATAATATTTTGGGGAAGAGTCTCTTCCAAAGATACTTGGATATATCTCCTGTGTGGAAATAAAAATGCTTTCAAACTGAGCACATTGCAATAATTTAAAAAGCTAACTGCAATGACAACAACAAAACCAAATGACAAGTCTGGAGAAGGTTGCTCTAGCCAAGAATATATGTGGCTAGAAAGTGTTTCCAGACATTTCCTTTGTTAATAATAAATGACATTATCTGAAGGAAACGTGGTAATTATAATGTTGTACCCTCTAAAAGTGTTTTTATTCTATTGAATATCTAACACCCGATAGACCGAGAAGGTGGTTTTTGGTGCCTCCTGAATTTCTTTATGTTCTGTCTGCACTGTCGGACCCTAGTTTATCACTGGCAGAGTTCTCATTTATTTTCTTGGCCAAAGTCCTAGACTCGTGTCATATTCAAGTCCAAATCTACAAAATAACCCATGCACCATAATCCTTCCTCCAGCCATTCAAAACTTCCATCCACACAGTAAGGGATAGGAGAAAAGCAATCTGCTGTTTTAAATTCACACCGTGGCTGTTCTTTCTTCTTCAAGAATATCTGAACTTTTAAAGATAATATTTTACAATACCTTATGAATCTGTAATGGATGAATTTAGGAGACATTAAAAGCAAGACAAAGAAAAAAGTTTGGGGTAATTTTTTCTCTTAAATACATCTCCCGAGTGACTCAACTTGGTAATGCAGGGAGAGAGAAAAATAGGGAGAAGATAGCTCTGCCTGACATATCAATCCCCATTTAATATTTATCAGTTTATTTCTGTAAGACCATGGGCATTCATTAGCTTTTGGGGGAACTTCTCTAAAGGCTGGTGCTAAAGATAATGACTGGGTAGTAAAGGCTTCATTGGTTTTCTCATTAAGTGGGCTCTACCCCAGTGGCACGTATTGCCTGTCTTCTTACCGCCGATTCTATAAAAGTGGAGATTCGTGGCTGTTTTTCTCCTCCTTCCCTTAGAGAAACTATAAAATGTAGAATTTGGAGGCGGGGTGGAGGAGTGGACGATAAGGAAGATAATGCAAAAGCGACAAAAGCAAAAAGCAAAACAAAAATAAAGCAGCGAAACTGTTTGTGATGATCTCCATGTGTGATTTTCAAGGCTTGGCAACTTGAAAGCCGATCCAGTGACGTGAGCTCTGAACCTGCTCGTTTTGCACGCAGGGTGAGGATTCTCTCAGGGACCTCTCAGCAGCATCTTTGCTTATCACACACTTCCACTGACCCTTCCACTGTGTTACTTTTTTCTGGGTAGTAAAAATAACCCAACTTTCTCCTTTCTTTGTAGCATATACTGAAAAAGAAAGAAAGAAAATACAACAGTGAAATGTTGCATTTTAGAGAGTCTGAAGGCCATGTGGGAAAGAAGGGAAGCTGCAATTATGTTAACATATGGAGAAAAGTGAGTTGCTAATGCACTTGGTTTCTTTTATTTATATTCTTCCTTCTGTTCCAAATGACCTTACTGGGCTGCGAGCACCTGATGACACTCTCACACTGTGCTGTGGTGTTTTCTTCCTGGAGTCAGAGCTGAATTATGCCAGTATTTTCAAGTGACAAATAAAAATGGATTTAATTTAATAAAAATTAAATCCTACAGTCAGGATTTATTGTCCGCATTAGCTCCGAGCTGGCTAAGTCAGGAGTCTTTGTGCTCTGCTGTGCTGAAGAGGGACAGTGGGTAACCATACGTCCCAGGAAAGGACTCCTTGCCTCAATTCTCTTGTTTATAGATGGCAGACATGCACATCTGCCACTTTCATAGGTCACCAACAAGTCCTAACCCCGGACCACAGAGACTCTCAAACTAGAGAAGACAGAAAACATGAATGTTTCTTTGCTGTTAAGATGATCACCTCACTGAAAATAAGTGTGGTTGATATTGGGAAAAGATATTGAATGATATAGATGGTGCTCAATAAACACTGTGGAATTAATGAATGAATTAATAGGCCATATGTCTTCCTAGATGTGACAGAATGAGGTCTGTTAAGTAGAGAACCATGGAGGATACTATAGGAGAAGAAATAATAAAAGACTTCCCATTGCCGGACTTTATATTAACACTTGCATACATCACTTCATTTAATATTCAGAACAAAGCAAGTAAAACTGGATTTTGTACAAAAATTCTCATTTTACATAGGACAAAAATGAGACCCAAGGCAATTAAGTAAGCTGTCTTCAGTCACATTATTAGATAGCGAGAAAATCAAGAATCCTTTTTTGTCCGAAGTCAGTTCTTGAGTTCTTGACCTTTTCATCACTATATTGTCCCCATGCTGACTAACTGGGCCCACCCACAACCTTCCTTTCACCCATTCTAAAATGCTTTCTCCTCATCTTCATGTGGCTGAAGTTCTTTCTACCCATTTTTCCTAGGATGAAGCTGAAATATCAACTGTTTTTAAAGTCTTTTCTGATTGTCCAGTCACATCAAAACTGCATATCTTCTAAGTCACATGGCACTTATCTTTACTTGTCCTACAGCAATAACCATATTCTGCCTTGAGTCAGTCATTCAGCGATGGGCTTATATCCTGCAGTCATCCGTAACTTCCTTGAGGAACTGCGTTCTATTCCTTTTTTCGGCTACTTCCCTAGAATATCTATGACTATGCTGTGCTAACTATATTTTGAAGCGACTCAAGATAAAGAATCTGGCAATTTGCTTATGGCTTACATTATTTGCTTATTAGATTTGTGGATTTGAATGATTATAACCTGTTAACTGTGCTTTAGGTATATATTATAAAATTATCCCAATTAGATTATGTCCATAAGTTTATGACATTCCCAGAGAATATGGAAGCAGTCACTTGAGGGAACCTTTATACTTATAAAGCTCATGAATCACCTAGATCTGATGGTACCATGTGATAAGAAAAAGGGAAACCAGGAAGAAGGTGTTTTCAAACACGTTTTTGAATGAACAAATAGTTATTGCAAGAGCTTCATGAAAGCATGGCTGATATATAGCCATATTAAATATTATTCCCCCCCTATTTAAAGTCTACTACATTCTTTATTCACATAATAGTACTTAGTACTGGGTAGAAAGAAGACAAATGGGGACTTACTTTTCAGAGGTCAGAGGTAAGAGAAGGTTATCTTGATTGAAATGTTTAAGTCTTTTTTTCCCCATCTCTTGATCTCAGTTTTAGAGTATAATAAATTACCTTCCTGCCCCCAGGAGAATTATTAACATGGATGTAATATTATTCACCCCCTCTAGCTCCCTAACACACTAAAACCTTAATAAATATTTCACTCTCTCACACACTATGTATTCTTCCCAAGGGGGAAAAAGTTCAGGTGAAGTATGTTCTCCTTTAGGAATAGAGATAGAAGGACTCTTGGAAACCTCTTATGTCTACTCAGTGGCAGGTCATTGGCCTACATATGTATGGCCTTGGGAGCAGGTGTGAATGATCAATTGAAGATCATGAGTCCTCAGTGATGGACAACGCCCTCAGTGTAATGGAGGAATGGGCCACTCCTCTAGTCAGTCAACCCACGTGACTCCATCACTCCATCTTGGGGTGACTGAAGTCATATTTGGGATATGCTCATACATATCAGGACAATTGACTACTTCAGAATTTGACACATCATCATCTCCTTGTTATATCTTCCCAAGTTTTGTCATCTCTAAAAGCTGAGATATCATTGATGCCTAAGGATAATACAAATTTTGTTTACTTGTCTTCATAGGGAACCATTCTCGTGTATTCTTTTCAGACAAATTTTTCATTGTTATGAAATCATTCATTTTTCTCCAAACCTCTATCATCCTTCATTCATCTCTCTTTGTGATGTACATCAATGTCCACATTGAGTTATAGGTGTGTGTGAATTAGCTTCTTTTGGAGACAGCAAGAATCAGCTTCATATCCTTCAGAGTTGTTCTAAATGTGTTACAAGGAATGAAGAAAAAAAATTGAAAGAGGAAGATGAGAACAGAAAAGAAAAGAAAAGGAAAAGATGACCAAATGAAGCATCTTTTCACTAGGCTTATTAGCCCAGGAAACAAGATGTAGTAAAAGATGAATATCTTAAGTCAGGCAGGCTAGATTCATATTCCAGTGCTGTTAATTACTAGCTGTGTGATCTTGGACAATTTACTTAACCACTTTGAAACCTAGTTTCTTTTCTAGAGTAGTGGGTTTAATAAAACCTAAGTTGTGAGGTTGTTTAAAGATTTCGAGATTCTGGTGCATTATGAATCACACAGGACATATAGTTAGCAGACAATGGATTGTAATTATATTTCATTAACTCTTTCTCAGTGGGCCTGTTTCCTATCAACCCAATGAATTGAGTTCATTTGTTCTTTCTTTAAAGCAGACCAGCTTAATAGAATGGCCTTTCCCAGCTCCTATTACTAACAAATTAGGGTTGCATGTATTTGTATTAAAATATATTTGACAAATGCAGTAAGCTTCACAATACTGACAAATGTATTACTTTAAATGTCACTTTTAGTGCATGCGATCGTTAGACTCTAATATGGACTTTTAATTTTTTTGTGAAAGGCAGGAGGAGCATGCGGGTTGGGTCTTCAGGTTAATTCTAAAGAATTAGGTTAATCTTTTTGTAAGGGTACATTGCTACTTTCTTCCTAAGAGCAGAGTAATTCATTGTCTCTCTGGCTCTCTGTGCAAAACTCTGTACAAGGTGTGTCATGTATTTGGCTCTGAATCTCCATGTTTCACTTGGTTATTTTCCCCAGCGATAGCCTCACTCTTGGGTAGCACGGTGACTGGAGAAATTTCAGACATCACATCTGATCCTAATAACATTTAGTGGGTGAAGGAGCAAACATGTCTCTTTCTGTGTCTTCCAGGAGGGCCTCCATATAGTCTCCCTTTCAAAGCTCATTGACCAGAGTCAGGTCATATGCTTACTCTGAGCCAGTCCTTGGCAAGGAGAATGGGATGGCCATGATTCATGTAGACCAATCAGGTTGTGCACCTGAGGCACATACTTTATGAAATAAAGGTGAATCTATAAAACAGAAGAGTTTTCTGTTAGAAGGGACCAAAAGTATATAAGAACATGGTGCAGATAACCAATGGTGATAACTCTGTTGGTTTTCTGAATAGCACAGTGACTTGCTACCATTTTAAAATAGGGGTCATTCTTTAATCATGCAATGGAAAAAGATCGATGTGGAGTTAATTCATTGTTTTTAGTACACAAACAAAGCAAGAGTTGGTTTAATTTTTTAGGACCAAATCAAGCATCTCTTCCTCTAAATGTTTTTTTTTTTTTCCACTTTGTAAACATATGCTGGACCAAACACTTTACCTGACTCAGATAGGTGAGTGAAAAGGATTATTTATAAAATTAAGTAAACAGTATTTAAATGTATAAATATCTTCAAAATATACCTTGATGGCAATATTAACACTGAATGACTTTCAGGATTTCTTTTTACCTGGAAGGGCAAATGCATAAGCAGATCAGGAGTTGTCTGGTTTTCTTTATCTTCTTTATTTTTTTGCACATACACATGTAGTTCTTTCTGTATATTAGCTCTACAGGATGTGGACATCCTCTTTATTTCAGGTCATCCCCCAGAGTAGAATTCTTATGGGAAACAGTAGCTATTTCTTCTTACAGAAGCCTAGAGAGGTCAACCAGTAAGCTAACACAGGAACAAGTGATCTAGCCTCAGTTAAGCTAATGCTCCTTCCCAGGGCTTCAAATTTGGAAGAAGAAACTCACACACATGGGTGCAGTTGAGAAACTATCCACCGGTAATAGAAGTGCTGAGATTCTAACACGTGAGTTATCGTGGGCATGAACTAGGCTGTGTCCTGCCACCTTGTTTTCCTGATTGCTGCCAATTTTCTGAGTCTAGTTCACCAGACTTTTGTTGAATCTATGAGCTATCTCATATCTTTTGATACTTAAATGAGACAGATTCTGTTTTTCTGCGTGTGCTTGTATGCATAAATACGTACCAGTAAGGCTCTCTTCAAAAACAAGAGGCCGGGGGATATTTAGAACCAGAAATTAATGTCACATGGCTGCCCCTTTCACTGCCTGAAGATTCTGAAGACTTGAGACTATCTTTGAGCCACATACCCTCTGCCTTTCAGATGGGATCCAGACTATTTTCCCCACTCTCAGCTTTTCTCATCAAAAAGAAGTTCATAGCTCAATGGCATGTGGGCTAAGATTACAGTAAAAAAAAAAAAAAAAAAAATGGTTATCTCGGATCAAAAATTTCTTTTAAGGTTATTCTTGCTCTGGAAAAAGAAATGAAGGAAAGATAAAGAGCCACGGTTATTTTTGTGGTTTCAACAATTATTTTCGGAAGTCTATTCTTGGTAGGAGAGAATTTTATCCTCAGATCAACAAACTAGTCTGCAGAAGAGCGGGAAGCCTGCTGCCTCTGCAGAGGACATTAATGCCTTGGTCCCTAGTGCAACTCATGTGTTCTGCTGGTAAATTTGCAACATTTTTACATACCGTGCTCTTTATAATTTTATCAAGTTTTTTTGCCTACAATCGTTCAATATTTTTCTCCTCAAAAAACAAACAAAAATATATATCTCGTATAGTGGATACCAAAAGAGAAATATCTTTAGCATGTGATAAAACACTCAGTAAAAATTTACTGAGTGTCACCTACATGTAATTTTCTGTGCCACACGCTCTTCATAAACAGGCTGGTGTTAGTCGTAGCCGGAAGCTCTGATTTGCAGCATTGGCCAATTTCCGTGGTGTAAATATTATACTTGCATCACCATGGCTAATCAAGCTACCTACATTGACTTAACTGAGCATGGAATGGGAACAGATACGCACAATCTCCAGGATACCATTAGAGCTCCAGAGCTTCAGAGTTTGAGAGAGTAAGAAAAATCAAATTTATGTGATAGCAATGGAGAATATTGCAAAAGGGAAACAGGTGTTCTGGGCAGGTGAATAGTGGGCAAAGCATTATTCATGAGAGGAGCAGGGTGAAGAAAATGATGTCTCCTTCTAGAAGAAGGTGGTGACTTTCCAGGGCACAGCAGGAACGGAAGCTGGGGGAAAGAGAACGAAGGAGGATAAAGCGGGGGAACTGCGAAGGGCATATGTTGGAAAAATGGGTGTGATAAGTGTGGCAGGAAGAAGCACATCCACACCATCAAAGGAAGAAAGTGCTGGGTTGATATGGTGCCCCATATGGTGCGTATCAGAGCATGCACGGATATCACCACGCAAAAAGTAAAGTCGCAGGTCACATTTCTGGGGGAGCACATTAATTAAGCCAGTGGCAGAAATTCTGCTTTCCAAAGGGCATCCCACCAGCGTTTGCCTGTTAACACTTTCGGTGTCTCTGGGCTTGCATTCGGTTAAGCATATTTTATGTCTAAGAAAGGTGGAAGCAATGGGGGTCAAGGGCCACATCAGTATCTTTGAGCGTGCATTATGACTTCAGGATGGGGATTCTGCCACAGAGATTTCACTGGAGAAAAATAACTCTGAATCATCTATGTCCCTTAGCCATTTTCGATCTAGCCAGGCAGACAGTTTTGCTACAATGCCAGGTCAGTAATTGTGCGGGTCTAGAATCTCCAGACAGCAGACATTCATCAGCGAGGTATGTTTTGAGACACAGAACTCCCTGAACGGGGCAGAGACTGTGTTTCTAGTATCAGTTATCTTTTCTGTGTCAGGGACTCATCTTCACTGAGGTAGAGCAGGATAATGACGATGATCTCGTGCTCTCTGTGGAGCGCAGGGCACGTGAGGAAGGATTCAGCCTCTCCTTTGTTTTCTGTGCTTGGCTGCACTGAAGACATGAAGCAGCTTCAGGACACGTCGCATGTTTACTCCCTCTCTTCCCTTCCCTCCCACTCCCATGCGCCACTGATGTTGGGCTGCTTCCTTACATTTTATGATCGTAAAGTTGGATGCTGTCTTTGAATCAATATTTCTTTACAGCTTTTCCTGGAAGGGATCTTACTCCATCTGCCATATCCTCAGGGGATCTCAGAGAGGAACTAGGCCCAAAGAAAGAGTCTTTGCCCAGGTTCAAAAGCAGAATCAGGGTTCATTTATCGTCTTCAACTCGTTCACCCCTAAAGGGTCTTCATTCAAAGTGATTTGCCATCCACAGCATAGAGGGATTCTACCTGTAAGACACTGAAGTGACTGGTTAAGAAAAGGCCCAGGTAAAGGCAGAGTAGCAGCACATAACAGAAGCAGGAGTCTATAATATTGAGCTGTCTTCCTTTGCAGGCATCATGCCTGTTTTTTAAACATGGACTGAAAACACAAACAATGCAGCAAATCTGTTTGATACTCACGTGTCACTGATAGCTGTACTGCTCCCAGCGTACTAGGATCCTGTCTCTGTTTTGTTTCCCTGTGGAGGGTGGACTTGGTATCCTGTGCCACATCTCAGCTTTTTTAACAGCTATAGCTTTATTTATTTATTTATTTATTTATCTGAGGGTTGGAGGCGAGGAGTAGACAGCAGAACACTGTTGCCCTTCAGCTGGTTCCTGGACCACAAACTAGACTCATACTGGGAGATGACCAGGGCCGATGAACTCCCTCCTGTTGCCATCCTGACTTTGAAGTTGTCTTTGAAGGAAAGATTTCTTGACCTTCTGTGATAGCAGTACCATCCCGCCAGCTATATTAACTCATTCTTGGACACAGGTTCTTTCTACTCGAAGGCTACATTCCCTCCTCTGGGAGGTTTAGTTGAAGTCAGGAACGAGATCTTTGTCTTGTTCTCTTGCACTGAGTCCCTCTTAGCTGCTTCTCCAGGACCACTGGCTGCTTCTGTCATGGTACCACAGTGCTCTGAAGTTGTCACTGCACATGTCTGTCTCTTTATTGTGGACAGGGAGTGCGGCCCATTCATTCCTGTGCATCTATCACCGAGCACAGGGCATGGCAAGCAGACATTAGGGGATTTAATAAGTGGTTGGATTTCACTGTTGTAAACTAGATAGGAAAAGTTAATATTGGCTTAAGGTTCTATCTTGCAATATCCTTCATGCTAGTTCGTTAGTCATGGGTCAGGAAGGGCAATAATAAATTGAAGGACCAACACCCCTTACCAAGGCCCAACTAACAATCCCAATCCAGATCAATATCTAGTCTCTGCCACATGATCTCCCTGCCTCCTGGATAGCCTCCTTTCCTCTTTATCTGTCGAGAGATTTTCTCTGGTCATGAACTCCACATGCAGATCCATGGAAACTGTGGGTCCTGACACCTGTCCTGACCTAGATGATTCCATCATTAGCCCAGCCCAAACCACAGATTCTGAGACCAAATCTGAGAAGAAACATGTAGGTGTTTGCCTGCTATTTGTCATTTCTAGTCTAATTAACCATCCTGTTTTACTGGGGCTCTACTAAGCCCTACCTACCTCATCTTTCTCCTGTGTAATATAATTAGGAAATAGATTTATAGAGCTTCCCCAAGTGCTTTGAGGAGGCATCGTATAAATGAGATAAAAAGTCTTTGGATGTAGAAAACCTAAAAGCTTTTGAATATTGGCTTCATTCTTCCCCTAACTAGCTGAGCAATTGAACAAGTCACTTAACTCTCTAGGCCTCATTTTTTTTTTTTCATTTTTATATTCAAGTAGTTGCATTAGATTATCTTATGATACTATATAGTTCCAGATTCTGTAAGCCTTTGATTCTAGCTTTTCTTCTAAAACCATCAATATAATTAGGTTATTTGAATTTAAATGAGCCCATTCTAACCTATTGTGAGCAAATGAGATAATAATTGTCTCCTTTTAAAACTAAGAAGCTAATATCTCCCCTAAGCAAGGGTGTTAGTATTTTATTGCCTCAACTACAGGTTTATTAGATGTTCTACGAGATACACAATGATCATTCGTGCCCCTAACCAGCCACTACTATGGTCTGAAAAAGAAAAGTGAGCAGTGCAAGCTCATGATGCCCAAGTGGAAGGGAAATCAGAACCTTTGTACACCCTTGTAAAGTTCTTGCTTACATACCAGTATCTGGGGGTGCACTTTCACTGGGCTCCCAATCTCCAGCAGCATTTTTAATTTACAGAGTAAAATCGAGCAGAGTTTGAAATCTGTTGCATCAAGTCACCAGAGGGACTGTATAGCTCACTCTTTCAAAGAAGTCAAGCACAGCGGTTCAATTAAACTAGCACTAAGTCCTGCATGCCACAGACTGAAGGGCCTGAGGGAAAGATGTCAAGGGGTGTTATATGCTCCTGTTCACCCCTTTTGGCTAGAAAAATCATTGTGTTTGTAACCAGAAAATTGAAATGGAATGAGACCCAAGATGGCAGCCACTGCCTCCTTTCTATTAACCTTCAGGCTGGAGTAGTCTGCAGAAAGTAGGGTGACCAAGATGAATTACCTCTTGGATCTCCGTGCCTCACTTCACTAATGTAAGAAGGCCATCTGAGAAGTTTGTGATTCCCACACCAAAATGCCAAAGATTATAGACGTCATTAGAATGGGGGCTCTTAGACCAGCCAAGCAAAGCAGGTATCTGAAAGGAAAAAAAAAAAAATACTGCTTCTAGGATTTCAGAATAAATGAGAGATGAAATGGTTGAAGTACTATAATTATTGGCTCTCAAATTAATGGTAATAATTACCTTAGCAAATTGCCATGTAACTGTTCAGTGAACAAGTTCATAATCTAATCCTACATTGTTTTTTTTTTAGAGATAGTTTTTCTCTATTTTTATGTCTTGAGGCTAAAGCTTCTTGCTTTAGACTAATTTGTTCTTTAATCCTTGCTAACCAAAGCCCTTGTTGTGCTTAATGAGAGTAAAATGGTTGAAGGAAAGGATTTAATGAATGTTAGTCCTGTGTCCTGCACAAAAGAATCCTGACCATCTCACCTGGACAGATCTGTCCCCACACTGTTGTGGTGCATCTGGTTAATTAAGAATTAAAGAATGAATTGTGATCACTGGGTCACATACGAGACTTCCTTGAGCCCAGAGAAGGTGGCTAACGTGAAGCGCAGCTACTTCAATTCACTTTGCATAAAAGATTAGGTGACATTTTTCTCAGCTCAAGCTACAGCCTCCAGTTAGAGGAATCTTTCCTAATGTAAAAGTGGAATTATTAGCTTTACTCTCCCTGGTCCCTTTCTATTTCCTGTGTTCTTATAGGAACCATTCCTTTGGCTTCGATATATGATACCATTTTCTCAAAGGGTATCATTTTGATCATTCAACAAGAATTCCCCAAGCTTAAACTGGATGTCCAGTTCTGTGTTCACAAAGGACATTGAAATATTCTATACGGAATTACAATCCAGAATGGACAAAAAGATATACGGTTCAAATTGACTAGCTAAGTGAAATAGCAAAATCTCAAATGTGGGAGGAATTTCTTTAGGTTGGAATGGTAAAGAGAAACGTGACAGTGTAGTGAGATTTGAATTTGTCTCAGAATAATTTGTCATGGCACAACTGATGAATAGATGGAAGAACAGACGAATAAACACGACATTAAATAACAAAAGACAAGAACCAGGAGAATTTTTTGTAAAGAGCATACTTCAGTGTTGCTTGTAATACACAAGTGGCACTAAATTTGAAATTATGAAGTGGGGAGATGCTGTGCGTGTATGCGGGTAGAACTGTTGATATTTAGAAAGGCACCAAGCATAGCACTTGACACACAGTTATGCGATAAAGAGCTGTTGAATGAACTGATGAATCTGGTAGTGTTATGGATTAGTTAAAACCATGAGCTTCAGAATTGGAGCACTTGTACATTGGAGTCCTTTCTCTGCTATTAATGGGGCCTTGAGCCAGTTACCCAGCCTCTAAGATTCAACTTTCTCATCAGGAAAATGGGTGTAGTTATTGTCATTATATCAAGTAGGATTTTTGTGAGGTGGAAATGAGCTAATGTATATTAAATGCTTGGCAAGTTACTTGGACATTGTAAGTACCCGATAAAATAAAAGTTACTAGTATTACAAATTTCGTACCATTGTCATTATCATCCAGAAACAAGAGGGCTGTGAATGTAGGTTGGAGAGAGAGACAGATAGACTGAGTATTATAAAAGTGAGTATGTGTAGATAGGGGGTGCTTTTGTGCAGGGAGAAAAAAGCTCTTATCTCTTCACGTTGAAATTCTGAGGTGCCCTTCACTTAGCAAGAGTCACTGACTTTGCAAAAGGACCTTTTTTCAAGATCACACCAGGTTTGGGCTTCACAATGCATGCATCGATGTCCTATCTCTTTTGCCAACAATTAACATCCTGGAGCCAACTTCACTGAACTTACCCAGGTAGTTCACAGGTGATGGGATCACGAATTAGGGCATTATGTGTCTGAAAACCACTTCAGTTTCTCAAATGTGTCATAAAGAGTAACAGTCATTCTGACAAATGTCATTTTATCCATATTTGCTAGATAACCTTAGACTTGCAGGTCCTTTAGACAGCTGTAAACTTCTTGTACTGTAATTCTATACAAGTTTCTTATCTTTTTAACACAAGAGAACCCTCGACTGAAAATTAATTTAGAGAAATTGAAAGTCTTTTTTTTTCTGTGTTCACCTGTTTATAAATGATAAGGGCCATAAACAACAGTTTTAATAATTCGGTCCTTTGCTCAGGAGCAGCAGCTTATGATCCCAGCCACCATCTCATACCCACGTGATCTGAACCTCCCTTTCAAGCCAGCACTCACTTTCTGTGATGAAATGCAAGGGCTCATCCCAATTTAATACATGGCTTCCTGCATATGGAACACGTGAACCAGAATATCTGCTGGAGACCTGGGCTGTGAGGTTCCTCTCTGCACAGACTGCAAGAGAGGAATTAAATGGGGGAAAGAAGTTGCATTTATTCTTATTTGTTGTATTTGTTAAAATGACTTAAGTGTCGCTTTTTTTTGAAACCTCATTTCATGGAGTAGCGATCGCTAGAGGGCTGTGAGACAGGACGGTGGGCAAAAGAACCAAGAACGATAGCACCAAAAGGACTCATTAAAGTCTAAGATCGAACTTGAATGATAAAAACAATATGTTCAGCATAGATGTCGCTTAAGCAGTCATAATTACTGTTTTAGGGAGAGAAAAGATACATTCCTTTATCTTTAGACATTCTTTTATAAAAATCAGGACCCACATAAATCAATGTTTTACTAATGCATCCATCCAAGCTCTCACATATCACATTTTTATTGGAAGCAATGCCTCGGTATTAACTCATTTTAGCCATCTTTCATCTTCTCTATCTTGGGACCTTTCTGGCAGGTGTTATGGTTGTCCCTGTGTCCTGCCCATGCTGGCTCAGCCATCTCTGCCACTTCCCCAGCCCTCAGCTGTGACTGACCTGGCTGGCTTTTATGTGTTCCTTCTTTTCAGTGCATATTAGATCATTGTTCAGCCTTTGGGCTGAATTACGGAGCACTCAATTTTCAGCTTAGGGGAAAAAAAAAATAACTTGTTAAAATGAGCTTTTTAAAAAAGTAATGAGATAGACCAGTTTCATATGGAACACTCTAGAAAAATTCACAAGCGCTCTCTGAGCTCAGAAGCAGGTGTCCTACCCTCTGAATCTACAGGAGATATCCATTGATTAAGTTTACCACTGCTATAAAGAGCCATTACCCAGTTTCTTTGCTAATCAAATTGTCTCTCTTTGGGAAAATAAAAATCATTCCTCTAGAATTATAATTCTTCCAATTTTATTTTAAAAATCTGAAAAAAAATCAATGTAATTTATATCAACAGAATAAAAAAATACAATCATTTCATTAGGTGCAAAAAAAAAAAAAAAAAGCACTTGAAAAAGTTTGACATTCCCACTCACGATAACAATTTTAAGCACACCAGAAATAGAATGGGAATTCTTTGACCTAGTAAAAAGACATCTACTAAAAAAGCCACAGCCATCATCATATGTAATATGAAAGAGTGAGTGCCTTTTTCCTAATATCAGGAACAAGACAAGAATTTTCTCTTTCACTAATCCTTTCTATGTTTTACCGGAAGACCTAGACAGTGCAATAAAGAAAGAAAAATAAAAGACATACACATAAAAAAAAAAAGAAGAAATAAAATTATATCTATTCCTAGAAGACATACTGTCTTGATCAAAAATTCCACAAAATCTATGAAAACTCTCCTAGAACTAGTACATAATTGTTGCCAGGTCACAGTACACCAATAGCATAGAAAAATCAATCATATGTTTATATACCAAGAACCAAGCACTGGAATGTAAAATTGAATAAAATATGCCATTTACAATAGCACCAAAAAAATAAAATAGGTATAAATCTAACAAAATATGTACAAGACCTATATGCCGAAAACCACAAAACAGTGGTCAAAGAAATCAAAGAACGTAAGCTTTGACTAGTTGCACTCTTTGGGCAAAGTCAATGACCTTTTCTTGACCTCAAAAACCTAAATTATTAAACACAGTCCTCTGCCATCTATGTATACACATTGCTTTTGTGCAATTTTAGTAAAAACTGATAATGATTCTTAACATTTCTAGAGCAGTTACCGTACAGCAGGCATGATGTTAAGCTGTTAGCATGCAATATCTAATTCAATAATTACAATAATTCTGTGATGTGGATATTATTATTATCCCCCAATTGCAAATTAAGAAACTGAGGCTAAGAAAGATTATATAAATTGCCAAAAATCACACAGTTAGTGTCAGAACGAGGAATCACTTCCATATGTTTCCGGCTCTACGTGCCAAGTTCTTATTGTGCACCATTTGCATGGTGAGGCGAGCTGGCAGGAGACGGAATAGGGCCCTTTAAAACACAAGCAGATGCAAATGTGCCTTCTGCCACCTCAGGGATCATTGGACTTAAGGTGAATTAACATTCTTATTACTGGCACTCTGGTTTGGGGACAATCATCAGCTTCTGCGTTCTGCCGTTTGGGGGTGTATACCAGGGGGTCTTTTTGTCAAGAGGTGATAGATATATGGCTTTGATATGGCCCTTCTTTGTGTGGTCTTCCTGTTCTCTTCTCCATCAAGTCGTCCAGATTTGCTGGTTATCCCACATTCTCCGAATTTGCCTTCCTTCCAGGCTTATAGGGTTCAAACGATCTTGAGTGCATATCTCCTTTCAGCAACTGATTCCAAGTCTGGAATTGGGGGCGGGGACGGGGTGGAGGGAGGGAAAGACTGAGCCTGCCACTGGGATGGGAATCAATCAGGCAGCCGGCCATCCTTTCTCCTTATCAACACCAAGGTTACACAAAGCCCAGGTCGTGGTGTGAGCCTGCTCTGCAGTAAATGCAGCGCAGTCGATATTCCTAACCCTCATATTTATTGTCAATGCTCAGTGTTTGCAGCCTATTTCCCAGTCTTGAAATGCAAAGTGCGTTGTATCTAGAAACTGACAAGTGAAGATTTTTATCCATTTGCTGTGTCTGGTGTGATAGCACAAGCAGTGTGTTTTGTACTTAAAACACAAGCTGGTTTTATATAAAAATGTATGCAAGTTGAAAGCTCAAGCCTAGGGAAGCAGGTTGATGAATGCATCCTGGTAGGCAATTAAAAAAGGGACAAGATAATGCAGGGAAATTATATTTCTCTCGTTTTGCACAAGATTCAGTGTCGTTCCCTTCTAATATATCAGCTACTTCTATCCTCATGCCACATTGGAATTTTCCTTCTTGAAATTTATGGGTGCACATTGGCTATGTATCATTGCTCTTATTTAATTTCATGGAAAACACAAGCACATCTACACTCCTCTCTAAACTGCACCTTGCTTCAAACAACAAATTGAAGAAATATATGCCTTCTCTCGGAGGATAAGGCAGGGAGTAAACATTGTTCCAAGGGCAGGTGTGGGCTTCTCCAGCTCCCTCTCTCTGGGGCACACAGAGTGGACGTGCGGTCCAACAGGGCGGTGCTCAAAAAATGATTTCTCTAGTTATACTAATACACACCAGATTCCAGGAGACCAGATATGGCCCGGAAATTCAGCTCCCTTTCCACAGCAGCAGATACTTGCCTCTTTAAAAACTCATTCCAACCCCCTACTCTGCAGGACTCTGATGAAACCCAGACTTCAGAGTGGTTCCCTGTGCTTCTTGATGTCTGCAAATGCTCAGCACGTCCTTGTCCCCAGTCAGAGGACGTGGCCGACAACAGGCTAAGCATCCTCCTCCCCTCCAATCTCTGTCTCATCAGTCTACTGCTATTTCTGACATTCCCATGATATTCCACAACTTGGTGTCTGGGTTTCAAGGATCCACGTTACGACTCAGCACACTTGTTTCCTGAGAGTTGGAGCACGATTGGCTGCAAAGATGATGTAAGCAAAACATAACAACTAACATTTATTAAGCATTTATTACGCTCTAAAGTATTCTAAACACTTCATGTACACGATCACATTTAACCCACACAACAGCCTTACGTGTTAGATACTCAATGTCTCCATTATATAGTTGAAAAACTGAGACTTGAAGACAAGAAATCACCTATAGAGGCCATTAATCTATTAAGTAGCTGAGATAAGTCTCTAGCCCAGGTCTTTCTGACTAACCTCTGTGTTTAGTCATAATCCCTCCAGAGTGTTAACTGGTGTCCCGAATTACACTCCCTGCATCTGATGGACTCAGAAGAAATGAGATAATGAGTGACAAGCTCTGATGGGTAAAGGAAAGAGGAAATTGTATGTTAGCATACGCTCTGCCTTGCCACGATTTGAACACTCATGGCTCAGCTAGAGAGAAACATACAGAGGATTTTAATTAGATAGGAGAATAAGAAAACAACATCGTATGCTGGGAAAGATCAGAGGCTGTGCTGGCACTGGGTTTAAGTTTTGTGTTTTCCAAGAGTTTTGAATCAGTCATATCTGAGCATATCTGAGATTTCACATATAAGCAGCAAGTGGGGCCAGGGACAGGGAGACTGTGGCTCCCAGAGCATGGAGGATACCATTGTTCTTATCCTTCGTGGTGACATTCAAAATATTTAAGAGTGTGTATAATACAGGGCCTAGCCGCAGGATAGACACTGGCCTTTGTGTTGGAAAAAGGACCTGAAAGTCTCCTTTCAGGGGGTGTGTAAGATCCTAGAGGAAGAATGGGGTGACAAGGAGGCAGGGAGATTGGACAGTGGTTAAAAACACATCAGGAGGGAAGATTTTTCATATTTTATCCACCAGCGTGGGTGCACACAGCCTGATCTAGGCCAATGTGTGCAGAAGGGAGAGCCCGAGGACCTGTATTTCAGAAGGCATAGCTCAGAAGAGCAGTGGGGACTGTCGTAGCTCTTACATCTAGCCTTTGGCAGGGAGAGCTGGGGTCAAAGCATGCTCAGGGCCCCTAGGCCTGTGCCTGGCATTATTCTCCAGCCCTCAGTCTGGGGGTCAGTGGGCCCCTGGTTGGCTCCATCCTTCTCCTCACCACTGCAAACCAGCCTGGTCTCCATGATTCTTCTCCTTGCACAGTGTTGGGATTCTTCTCCGCATCTGGCATCTGTCCTCAATGCAACCGATCTACTGGGGTCCCTCTCATATAAAAGAAAGGATCTTCTCCAGCCTCGCCCCAGCAATCCTTGAATCTTAACAACAAAACGAGGTCATGCATATACTGATTAAGGCACACAGTTCAAATTCTAACTCCAGTCCTTTCTAGTGGGCTATCCTCAGGCAAGTTGCTCTATTTTTTTTTTTTTCTTATAAACCATATTACTCCACTTCCAGAATGCAGCTGCGATTTGGGAAACTGTTTTGTTTTCAGCATGTACATCTGATAGTTGCACATCAGTGACTATTCCCTGGGAATCAGCCACTCCAATTTTGTTATGGTGGGAACAGTGATTTATGAACAGCCGCCTCGTTCCCTTGAATGTTCATCTGTCTGTTAAAAGATGCTTATCCTCCAAGATCCAGTCCCCAAATCATCTCCTCTGGATGTCTCCCTGCTGGCAACTCATCCTTACCACATGAGAAAAGCGTCCCACGGACTCCGAGCTCCTTCCTGTCTCGGTCTTCATTACGTAGATAATTCATGCACCGGGTTGTGAAATTCTTTGAGATCTGGTACTGTGTCTTTTCTAATCTCTGTTTTTTGTTTTGTTTTTTTTTAAAATTAAATGTATTAGGGTGACATTGATTAATACAATTTTATAGGTTTCAGGTATACAGTTTTATAATACATCATCTGTATATTGCATTGTGTGTTCACCAGCAAACGTCAAATCTTCCGTCACCACATATGTGACCCCTTTTACCCTTATCTACCTCTTCCCTCCCCCCTTTCCCTCTGGTAATGACTGACGTGTTATCTGTATCTATGAATTTTGTTTGTTTGTCTTATTTGTTGGTTTCAGTTTTATATCCCACATATGAATGAATGAAATATGGTTCTCTCCTTTTTCTGTCTGACTTATTTTGCTTAGCATGATAACCTCAAGATCCATCCATGTTGTCACAAACGACAGTATTTCATCTTTTCTTTTGGCTGAATAATATTCCATTGCACATATGTGCCACATCTTCTTCAGTCAATCATCTATCAAAGGACACTTGGGTTGTGTCCATGTCTTAGCCATGTGAATAATGCTGCACTGATCATCAGGGTGTGTATATCTTTACAGATAAATGTTTTCACATTTTGGAGGTCTGTTTTCCCCAAACACCCCACATAATCGCTAGCACTCAGTACATGATGGAAGAATGAATGGATAAAAGAAAACAAATAATAAATTTATTATTTAAAAAAACCCTTCCCACTTGATTGTTACATTTTTACATAAATCTTTTCAAGACTGCAAAAAATAGCTTCATATGATGAAAGGACTTAAGACCCAGAAAGGCAACAGGATTTGCTTAGCTTGAGTAAAACGGAAAAATATCAGCAAGATTCTGGGCAAGAACCCAGATATAAAAAACTCAAGGCCATAGCCAGCGTCTCTGCCTCCCAGTCCCTTACTCCCTCAATCATATATTGTAACTAGGTAAGTTGCATGAAGTTGGTGTTTGCAACAGCAATATTACTTCTCTGATCTGTGAGCCAGGTATAGGTCCTTGAAGTCACGAAGTGGTAATTATTACAATGTAGGGGAAAAGAAGTGTGCACCGTGTTTTTGGAGGCTCACTCCCTGTTATTAATTCAGGTGCTGAAGGTTGTGACACTTGTCATCTGAAAGGTAATTTTCCTCAGATTTAATAATCGCAGTTAAGTCTCGGATTTGATTTTAATTTCAGACCTTGATGTCATGAAGTATTAATTATCTCCATTACCTACTGATAATATTCCTGCAAACATGCACATGTTTGATTGGCAGGAATTTTTATTAATTTACAGGGATGAACTCAACTGGAAAAGCTCATTTATCGGCACAATTCCACCTACATACCTGCTATTTTGAATGAAGCAAAATCCTAGCCAGGTTACAATTCCAGGTATAGAGGGTCAAATCCTGTCCATAGGGTGGTTGAATCTAGCAGAGATTGACTGACACATACGTCATTGTCTGATCTGCCTGAGTTTGCTTTAAAATGAATGAGATAAACCTTTGGGACTAATTAAGATTCTTTTAGTAAAGTAATGAGAGAGATTTTCCATGTCTACTTAACTTTTTTTCCTCCTCCATTTCCATGCCTAGGGTTTTTCTTGGGGCTGGCACAGTCACACTTCATTTAAGGAACTACACTTGTTTCCACGGTGCTTTAATCACACAGAGTTAAAAAAAATTTTTTTTGATGAATGCTAATATTTTATGTTAAGTGAATCAGCTCCTCTTAGCTACCCACCTAACAGCCAAGCAGAAAGGGAAACCTACATCAATGAAATGTCATGCAATCATTTGACAGGGTAGAAACCTTGGGATTTGGGAAGCCACCCCTGCTTATCCCCTGTCCTTTGTCACTTACAAGACTAACATAGATTGACTTGGGTAAATTCCTCCCGATGAAATGAATATTTATGAAATTAAGGAAGAGCGATTTAGTTTGAGCTGGATTCTCCAACACAAGAATAGGGTAGGGATAGTTTCTTGACCCTCCTACTGAAATATATCTCTGCCAACTGACTTTGTAAGCACAGTGCCTTAAGGTTCTGCATCTGCAGAGAGAGCTCTGTGCTTAGGCTTGGGGAATAACAATGCAGAATAATAAAACAAAGAAATTCCAACAATGCCTTTTATTCGCACAGCCCCTCCCTGAGGAGCGTAGCTGCATCTTATGCGTACACATAACCGCGCAGTACAACCTTACATAGCGTTAAGGAACAAAAAAAAAACCAAAAAACAAAAAAACCCAATAATAATTCAGTTCTGCTCTGTCATCTACAGGGCAGACTGGAGTTTGTGGGGGAAAGTCCTGCCAGACTCAAAATGCTATCAGAGAATATCAAATCAATTCAGAAGAGAAAATGATTGTTGTTTGTGATTTGGGGCTAAGGCAAACAACGTATTTTTACTTTAAATATTTGCCTTCGAAATTACTTTAGCCTCTGCTGTGATGCAAGTTCTTTTCTGTCCAAAGGTAACTGTGTAGGCTTTATGAAAAATAATACATGTTATTAAAGTCGTTTTCAAGCATCTTTAAAGATCTTTAAAAGGAAGTTGCTGGAAACAGGGACCTTGGCTCACGATCGCAGTTATATTCTCTCCTCCTCCTCTCTGTCTGCTTGCTGTCCTGGCCAGGCTGCAGCAGGTGTCTGTCAGATACTGGTCAAGAGCTACGCTGGACTTGGTGGTCAACACAGCAAAAGAATGTGTTCAGTGTCTTTTCCTCAAGTCATGAGCAAGACACTGTCCAATTTTGAGAAATCTCAAGAGGAAGGTCAGAAAGAGGAGGGAGGACATTGGGAAGGGTTTTGCCATGCAGAGATCTCACCCCAGAGTACCTGATCTTGCTGATTCCGGCAAGAAGGTTAGATGAAGCTGAAATGGTAGAAATCTGTTTCGCCTCCACTTTTTCTACATGATTCATCAGGGAAATAACCTTCCTGCTTCTTCTCTCCTGGCCCATGGAGGTAATGAGAGGCAAGGAGCCTCTTGCTACTGGACTAGCTCTTTTAGAGTGGTTTCTTTGGAAACTTAAATGTATGAAAAGTTACTAGATGCTATAAGCAAAAATTATTTTATGTTTATATAAAATGGTCAGTGAGAAAAAAAGTCAAATGTTTAATAATTAAAGAACTTCTCAATGCAATTACACATTAAATGTATTTGTTGTTGTTTGTGACTATCCGAGGAGAGTTTGCATATCTGGTGTCCTCCATATTTCCTGCTGTAAATTGATGCAGTGCTAAGTGCCCCAAATTATTTTAAACACAGATTGAGTTCTTGTTCTTGGAAAGCTAGTAATCTCCCCAAACGGGGGTGAAAAAAAAAACTGTACAAGTAGAAGTCAAATTAATTGGATAATAGCTCTATCACCTATAAGACTGGGCCAATGGAAAACCATGTTTTGGGACTTTAAAAAACCTGATTCTACAAGATGTTTTTGGCCTGAATTGTTCTTTGAGTTTCTTCTTTGGGTCATCTTATCTACTTCCCAGCTCCTATATATCACTGTGATTTTGACATATGCTTCCCTAGGATCTCGGAATAGTCAGTTAATACTCAGGTAATGCAAATTTGGTTTCACATTTTTAATCTAGTTTTGCCCTTCGATTTCATATTGACAATATCCTCTATTATTTTGCTTCATTCAAAATAGCAGGTACTAGGTGGAATTGTGCTGATAAATGAGCTCTTCCAATTGAGTTCATCCCTGTAAATTCTCTAGAACAGTGTTGACTGATAGAAATATAATGTGAGCCACATATATAATTTTAAACCTTACAGTAGTCAAATTAAAAAGTAAAAAGAAATGGGTGAAATTAATTTTAATAATGGTATATTTAACCTAAAACATCCCCAAATACTATCATTTCAACATATAATCATCTACAATTATTAATATGGTATTTTTCATTCTATTTTTGCATAAAATCTTAGAAATCCAATGTATTTTACACTGAGGGCACGTCTCCAGTCAGACTGGCCACATTTCAGGAGCTCCATAGCCACGTGTGGCTACCTTTTTGACCAGTAAGTACAACTTTAGAACAATGGTTTTCAAACTTGGTCCCTCAACTAGCAGCAATGGAATCACGTGGGAATGTTTTATACATACAAATCATTGGTCCACAATCTCGGTCCAATAAACCCTAAAATCTGGGGCCAGGCCTAGAGGCCCGCTTTTACACTCCACCCAGGGAATCTGATTCTTGTGAAAATTTTAAAAACGACTTCTCTAAAATTTCAGGAAAACACCATTGTGGGTAAAGTACTTGTAAAGGATTCAGGCCGAAGAGCTATTTTCATACCATAATGCCTCACAGTATCTGTACTTCACCAAAACAAGAAAATAACAGAGGTCTCTTATAATTTACAGAAAAATAAATGAAATTCATAATAATATATTTTTTTCATTGAATGCTCTTCCACCCCGAATTTTGTAAACATTGGTGCTCATAACATTGGTCTCTAGTTTGAACAAGAACTAAGTCCAACTCAATAGAAAGGAACACGTTTGGCATCTGTGAAGTGAATGAAATCCAGCTGGGCAGGGCCAAGGGGTGGGCATGTCAGGCTGGGGCATTTGGAGTTTGTCCTGCAGAGAGAATATGGGACTGTTTCTGCTCGAGTCAGTGGTTTCTTGCTCTATGCCTGACACTAGCTCTGTCAAAGGGGCAAATTCTCTCCTGGGGGATGCAAATAGTTTTGTTTTCTTTGGGATAATTGCTTATTTTGAATAATATATGCTGTGCATAAGTAATGAGTGGAGAAACAGTATACAAATTGCCTTTCTTCAATTGCCTCCTATTTAGGCACTAGGAGAACGATGCTGGGGTGCAGAAGCCCACCTCCCCTGCGGAAGTCTCTTTAGTCCCCACATTAGCACATTAGTATTGCAACCACACAGCCCCTCTGCTGGGCTTGGGGACAGAGGCTTCAAACTGCTGCCTTGTTTACTAAATGGAATCAGCAGATAATTTCACAGTGGTATAGACAGCATGAAAATCCCACTCAAGATTCATAAATCCTGCTTTAAATTTGGCCAGCGTATACACAGGCTGCCCTCTCAGCCCTGTCCGATTGGAAACTGCAGAGTTAGCCCAAGAATGGAAGATGGAGTTTGCGGGGGAGAGAACTACATGCCTAGTCTCATTACCTAGTCCAAGGGACAATGTAGAGGGGACTCGGGCCAGATGAATGGAGAGAGAGGCATTAATCATAATCCATAGTCCCTAAGTGGAGGGAATGCACGTCATAGGGTGAAAAATTTTCCCAGTCTGAGAACCAGGACCACTGAGTTCTTACTGGATAAACCTTCATTGAGCAGGTGCCTTGGACAAAGAGAAGGCTAAGTTCCACATTTATTTACCTTTAGCTATTCTCCATTAAAATACTCATAGTTCAGACAGAGGTTTGGCCGACAGCCCTGAGTTGGGAAGAAAAGAGAAATGTTGGGTAGGGAGAACCAGTTGAAAGGAGACACTCATGAGAATGAAGAAATCTTATACCGGCTAAGCTCCAGAAGTGTGGGCTGCTCACTAAAGTCCATTTCAGCTTTTTGAATCTCCACAGTTTTAACATAGAGGATGTTTCCTGCATGCTTATAAAATAATAATTCCAAAGAAAGTTTCAACACACACACACACACACACACACACACACACACACACACATACACACACATACACACACACACCCCCTAAAAAAGACATGAAGTTGCATATCCTGACTCAATCTTGATAACTGATATGTTAGGCAAAGTTTTCCAATTATTTTCTTGGACTGAGTGGAATTGTTTATCAAGCCTACATGGGTCAGTTTTGCTGGCGAATTTCTTGAGTGACAGTGGATAGTGGATAGCGTGACTGCAGAAGCATCATCTTCGAATGACATGTCCAGAGCCTTGCTCTATTTTGTGTTCACACCTTGGCAAGCACAGCCACTAAACTGCCTTCTAATAGCTTAATGATTGAGAGCCAGGAATTTGGAAGACATTTTGTGAGAAGGTGGGTTTGACCAAGGTTAAAGTGAAAATTTAGGGAGTCAAGATCTAGCAGGATGCCATCCATCATATCCTTAACCACAGCCAAACCCTGTTAGCCCTGTGAAATTGTCACTGGATATAGTGGATAGATCACTGATTTGGAGAAAGTTTTTTTTTCCCCCTAGCTCATTTTTATTTATTTAGTGTTCATTCAGGATAGTTCGTAGAATGAGTCTAGAGAGAACATACCCTTCAGAGTTTCCCTGGCTGCTTAACCTAAAAGCATGTGTTCATTTTTCAGTCGTGTAATTTTGGAGATGGTGTTTTGTTATGTGCAAAATGAGTCCAGATTCACCGACAACTTCTTGGGTGAAAACCCCAAGCAGTCTAAGGTGATTTCTAGGATAACTTATACATGAGTATGTATTAGTCTGTCAGGTGTCATAACAAAATACCACAGACTAAAGTGCTTAAACAACAAACATTGATTCTTCACATTTCTGGAGTCAGAGAGTCTGAGATCAGGGTGCCTGCAAGATGAATTTCTGCTGAGAGTGCTCTGCCTGCTTTATAGGTGGCCCCCTTCTTCCTGTGTCTTCACATGGCCTCTCCTCTGTGCGTGTGTGCTGGAAGAGATAGCTCTTTGGTGTATTTATTTATTTTTTATAAGGATGCTAATCCCATAGAATCAGGCTGCACTATGACCTCATTGAATCTTATTACTTTTTTTTCAATGAAAAAAAATTAAGAGTTTTAAAAAATTTTAAACAATAATTGTATATATTTAAGGAGTACAATATGATGTTTTCACATGCAGCGTGATGGCTATAGTAAATAAAGCTGCATTGTATACTGGAGATTTGCTAAGAGAGTAGATTTCAGGAGCTCTCACCACATACACACACACACACACACACGAGCGTGCACACACATACATGTACACACGCACACACACAATGGTAATGTAATTATTTCTCTAGTGGCTCCATCTTCAAATACAGCCATACTAGGGGTTAGGGCTTTAATATATGAATTGGAGGGTGGGGGGCAGCAACACTCAGTGCGTTACAGAGTGCATCTAATTGGCAAGGAAGGAGCAAGAGCTACTGGTAGATTTCAAGATGTTATTCCATGAAGGGAAGCTCATAACCCTTATTCTAATGCCTCAGTTTCACAAGTCTGAGTGATGAGTGTAGCGCCATGAGGGGATCTGCCAGCTCTGGGAGGTGATTTCCAGTGGGAAATGCCTGCGCTTGACCACAGAGTAGAGGCTGAGCCAGACCAGATTTCAGAGTTTATATCCAACCTATCTTGGGATCATATGATTATTGATCTCATAAACCTTTCTAGGAGAAGCATCATTAAGTCCTCGCAAGTCTGCAAAACTCTAATCATCAGGGAGTGGATTAAAGCCAACAGATGAAGATTAAAAGAGAGCATTATCATTCTTAGAGATTCTCAGATAAATTACAAAATTCAATTTAGAGGGACTCAAGGGCTGATTACCATATGCCAGATGGGTACTGAATACACTCTTCTCTGTGTTAGAGAAGACTTCACCTTGCTTTGAAGGGACAACGTGAATCATGTGTGTCCAAATGGGGTCGCCCAGTTCACAGGGAAATACATTTATCTGCATTCAGCTGCTTGGATTAGAATAAGTGATGTGCCTCATTACTAGCAAAGGGAAGCAGTGAGGGTCTCTATTATATTATACAGTGGTCCCCAACCTTTTCTGGCACCAGGGACTGGTGCTCCTATGAGAATCTAATGGCTGGTGATCTGAGGTGGAGCTGAGGTGGTGATGCTAGCTCTAGGGAGCAGCCGCAAATACAGATGAAGTTTCGCTCGCTGGCCCGCTGCTCACCTCCTGCGGTGCAGCCCGGTTCCTAACAAGCCACAGACCGATACCAGTCCACGGCCCGGGGATTGGGGACCCCTGCTAAAGAAGACTATTGGTGGCACTGACCAAGTCTGAGTGCAGTATACAAGAAAGAATCGCGGCTAATTATGAGAAATGATTTCTAGGAGAAAAAAATTAAAAAAAAACATTTCTTTGGAAGATGCTCACTTTCTGCAGAAAGGTTAGTTTAAACATCTGAGTCAATGTACTGTAAACTGTTCAACTATTTCCTAAACAAAGGCAGTGCATAAATGGCACATTGATTGTTTTTGGTTGGTGCATTGTGTGTTTTGGGTTACAGCTTGTGTATAACTGAAAGCAAACAGTCGCGGTGTGATGGATTTGCCTATGTGTGAAAATGGATCTTCAACAAGGGATTTCACAAAACATTTACACTTCTAGACACGAGCCTCCCAACGCAGCTCACTCCGCCTTTCCAATCTCATCCAACTGCGACGGAAGGAAGAAAAAATTCCGTAACATCAATGTGCACTTAATTGTCAGAGGGAAATAAAATTACAAAGTTTAGTAATACCATAAAAATCTGTGCTGTTATGCAAGAACCTAAAATTACATGCTCTCTAAAGGAAAATCATTATACTACAGGGAGTCGCAAAAGCTTTCCTAACAGAGCTGCATAATCTCACAGTTAAGAGCAGTTAACTTCGGGTTGAAAGAGACTAAGACAAAGCAAAAAGAAATCATTGTCGGGTTGTAAGGGTGGACAGATTCAAGGTGACATTAGGTCCATTCCGCTATTTTGAGCCTATGGAGTTAGGGGTGCAAATGTGAGGGTGATTTGTTGTGTACGTATAAATTTAAGTCGCGTCCTATTATTTGCTTTGAACACCAATTTGCACAATCTTTTACATTCTAATAGGTGATTCAATCTTCTGTTTTAAAAAGCAATTGGATTCTCTTAAAGGTGGCCATAATTTAGGAAAAAGCAAAACAGCAAAACACAAAAGAGGAACACCATGGCTAATTAGCTCACATAATTTGGGTGATTTTCCTAAAGGTAGGAGACTTGAGTCCTCTCAGTAAGGGAGGTCAGGTGGAAGAAAGGGCACTGGGTTTTGTAAATGGATCCTTCTATTTGGAATCTGGGCTTTGTTTTGTTCTATAAATGGTGACTAAAGCAAGAAAATGTAAAATAACTTATTCAGGGCCTCTGGGCATATGGAAAAGTAAATGGGGTTTCAAGTTACTGCAGTTCTGAGTTCCCAGGAGAAGAGCTATGAGAAGCTGCACAGTGAGCTTAACTGTGCAGCTTACTGAGGTCCGGGCCCGTCGTTCTGGAGTTATTTGAGAACCTGTCCCACTTTGGCCGAAGTTTCTATATCAGTGCAAAAGCTCTGCCTCTCTCACCTACCCCAATGCACTGCTAAGTCTCTGAATTTCTCCTTCACTGTCCTCCAAGTGGAAAGAGAATGACTTTGGATGAAGACTATCTTGGATTCTAGGACTAACTCCGCCTGCTAGCTGTGTGATCCCAGGCACAATTTCGAGCACGTTGAACCTGATTTTTTTTTTCTTCTGTAAATGGAGGATAACAATACCAATTTTATTAGAATTAAGAAAAAGTACATGGCAACAGATATGAATTTGTGGTAAATGAATAATTACTAGAAGAATGAGACTCAGTTCTGGCAAAAGTGAGTAGAAAGAAAAGAATATTAAATATCAACAGCAATGATGCTTCAGGCCAGGCTCAAGTGGAATCACAAGCAGAGTTGCCAGATTTAGTATAAGTATATCTCATGTAATATTTGGGATATGCTTATACTTTAAAAACAGTTCATTAGAAATTCAAATTTAACTAGAAGCCTTGTATTTCATCTGGGACCAATAATCACAGTCATGAATTTGTGGCAAAAGCATGTGGCTGATACACATGGAGGGACTGCTGGCTGACTATTATTGAGTTGGAAAGCAATAATAGATGAGATGGGGAGGTCCATGCTGGGCTTCTTGTAAGAATTAAGCCTTAACTATTCATTATAATATGTTAGCACTTAGCTAATCAAATAATTGGTAATCGTTTACAGAACGGAATTGTCCTACAGCGTGGTGAACCAGAAATTAATTAACAGAGGTCACTGTTGTTGATTTGTCATATCCAGTTACATGACATATGTGGTACATCTTATGCCGGTTGGATTGTTTGCTCCTTAGGAAGAGAGAACCCCCCACATTCAGAGTTTACTCTCCTCTCAGGAAATAAAACATGAAAAGAGAAAGCCACTCACCCCTGGGGCATCACTGGACAGCACTGGAGAGTGGGGACTCCCAGGAGGACAAGTTCTGAGGTCCTCAAGATATTGTGGGCCTCTGGGACAGGCTCGGGGTAAACTAGGTGACACCTGCCTTACACAAGTAGACACACCTTTCCTAATATGTGATAGTCACTAAAATTTTATTTGGCCTTTCTTATGGTGGTAAAGTAGTATCTCATTTTCATTTGCATTTCTCTGCTGGCTAGTGAGTTTGCCAGCTTCTTTTTACACCAGTTAGTCATTTCGCCCTCTTTTTCTATAATCTATTAATACCTTTGCTCACGTTTCTATTGGGGTTTCTTGACTTTATAGATATTGTCTTAAAGGTTTTAAATATGGCACCAGCCCTCCCCCTGCTTTCATATTTCTCTGTCCTATTTGTGCCAATGGTATCCTTCAATGAAAAGGAGTTTTTAATTTTTGTGTAACCACATCCATTAATATCTCCATATTGTGTCAGCTTTTGATATCTTGTTAAATACATTCCCCCCCACTTCTAATTATCACCATTATTCTGAAATATTTTTTTCTGTTACTTTCTTGGATTCTCTCCACTCCACACTTAGATTTTTTGTTGTTTTATATATTATTATTTTTTGTTATTTTTTTAATTTTTCAATTAAAGTTGACATTTGATATTATTTTATATTAATTTCAGGTGTACAGCATGGTAGTTAGACATTGATATAATTTAGGAAGCGATCCCCTGGATTAGTCTAGTACCCTGCTGGCACTATACATGGTTATTACAATATTATTGACTAAATTCCCTATGCTGTACTTCACATCCCTGTGGCTATTTTCTCGCATTCAGATTTTTTTAGATTAAAATCAGTTTTATTTTTTTCCAGTTTTATTTGAGTTATAATTGACCTGTAACATTATATAACTTTAAGGTATACATTGTGATGATTTGTTATACATATATACTGCAAAATGATTACACAATAAGGTTAGTTAATACATCTACCACCTCACATAATTGACTTTGTGTGTGTGGTAAGAACTTTTAACATCTCATATTTAGATTTTTAATTTATCTGAACTTCACCTTTCTATATGATGCAAGTTGAGGTACATCATTTTTCTCCTTATTGTAAGTGAATTTCTCTAAACCATATGTTCTTTCAATTTTACTGTTTTTCAAAGATGTTATTTCTGAACTTCCTATTTTAATCCATTGGTCTATTTGTTATCTTATGGGTCAATATCAAATTGTTTTTAATAATTATGGCCTTATAGTAAGTCTTAATATCTAGTAGAGTTAGTGTTTTCTTTTTATTTTCATTTTATGAAATTGAAATAGCTATTCAGGGGACTTTATTCTTCCATAACATTTTTAAAATTAGTTTGACAAGTCCCTCAAAAATTTTACCTAGACAATTTAATAGAATTGCTTTGTATTTGGAGCTTAATTTGGAGACTTTCTCTAATTTTTGGAACTTGTACAAAATAAGTATTAACTCATAGAAATTTGGTAGAATTCACCTATAGAACTAGTTGAATTGCAAGTTTTAGGGAGGATGGTCTTTAACTACTATTTCATTTTTTAAATGTTTATTATCTGTTAAAGGTTTCCATTTTTTCCTAATTCTGAAAACTTTTTTTTGGTATATGACTATTTAACTTAGGGTTTATTTTTTAACTACTTTATTAAATTTTTACATCTACTTTTTATCTGTTTGTGTCTTTAGTGATATTGCTCTTTTTAATACATTATTTTTAAATTTACTCCCTCTCTTTTTTCTTGAATTACTATAGTAGAATTGTGCATTATTAATATTTTCTAAAAATGAGTTTGGAGTATATTTAAAATTTTTGTGTGTCTAAAGGTACTATTTTTTGAAATTTGTCCTTACATTTCTTCTTTTTGATTTGACTTTATTTCTTTTTTCCAATTTCTTGAGTTTTTTACAGTTTTCTGAAAACTGTAATTAGATTTAGCACTTAAATTGGGTCCTAAAAGTCCATTTAGTTTTCACTGTTCACTTCTTTTTTTTAATAATATTTTGTATCAATATAGGATTATTTATTAGCATGATGTTTTATTTCTAAACACATGGAATTTTAAAAGCCGTTTTTGTTATTTATTTATTTTTTGCATTTTGCTTATAGAATCTAGTATTAATGATGTTGTTTCTTTGTTTCTTTCTTACTTCTGTCCCCTCTCTATCTCTCTTTATCTCCCTCCTTACTTCCCTCTCTCCATTCCTTTCTTCCTTTATTTACTTATTTATCTAAATAATTTATTCTGGTTTTCTTTTTTGTTTAACACATAGTTAACTTTCTAAATGTATCTGGACTCAAAAAAAATGTATTCCATTGTTTGTTGGATGTAGAGCACTGAATTATCCCATAGATTGATTGGATTTATATATTTTATTATTCAGATTTTGCATATTTTTCCCTCTAGATCTATCCATTTTTGAGAAGAGTGTGACAAAATCTTCACCAACTGGTATTTTACTGATTTCTCTTTTTAGTTTTTGCTCATTTGGGCTTTGTAAATTTTACATACTTGTTGCCATAGTGATAGCTGTTTATGGTGACAGGTATTTTTTTGGTACAGCTTTTCTTTTCAACCAATATAATGATCCCCTTTGATTTCTTGTGATTTTTTTTTTTTTTTGGTCTCAAATTATATTTTGCTAGAGACAAATATTGCTTCCCCAGATATTTTTGGTTAATATTTGCATGAAACATCTTTTTTTCTCATCTTTTATTTTCAATTCTTATTTTCAAATATTACAGATGATATATTATTGGGAGTTTTTCTCTTTTGGTGTGAGTCATTTTTTTTTTGATGAGCTTAATAAAATTATATTACCATAATTATATTAAAATTTGTTTTTGTTATCTTATTGAATATTTTCCCTTTCATATTTTTTCCTTACTTTTTTCTTCTCTTCTTTTTATTGGTCATTTAGGTTTTCTTCTGTTGGTTTTGAAATTATACATTCTACTTTTCTTTTTATATTAACTATCTTTAAATAAAGCATCCTCATGTTTATATTCATATTGATTTCTTAAATATATTATTATCCATATCTTTCCCCTAACAAGTCTGAAAATTTAGAACATTCTTAAAGCCATTTGGTCCTTTCTTTTTCACTTTATCTCCATTAATTCTACGTTTAATGCACAACATAGAGGTCTATTTTCCTCTTTTGCCTTTGTTTTAAGAGGCAATCATAGTCTATTTTAAAATAGTTAATCATCCTTACTTCTCATATGGGTTGCAACTTCTTCTTGTGTATATTTTTCTCTTATTTAAAAGAATGCTTCCTCCAGGAGTATTTTCTAAGGTTTTATTTTTTTTGGTATAGCAAATCTTGGCCTCAGAAGATTTGCCATACAAAAAATTCTTACACACACACACACACACACACACACACACACACACACACATATACATATATGTATATATATGTGTGTGTATATATATATTCCCCCCGCCCCTTTTTCTAATGGTAATTTTGCAAAACAAAGAATTCTAGGATCTGACGTCAATCTCATTCAGCATTATTATAGGCAACCTGCATTCTTTCTGGAAGACGTCACTGCATGTGTGGTGTTTCTAGCATGTTTAGGTGGGGATGTTTCCTTGCCTAGCCTCTCTGGCACTCTATGGGCCTTTTCAGTCTGAAGTCTTTCATCTTGTTTTTAATTTTAGGGAATTTATCTCCACTCTTTAAAAAAATTTTTTCTTTCTCCTGTTTATTATCTTTTGTTCTTCCGAAACTCTTACAGATACTGGCACTTCTACATCGAGCCTCTGTATTCCCCAGCTTTTCTCTTACCTTTTCTATTTCTTTATGCTTTTTTGGTGTCTTCTCAGAGAGTCCCTCAATTTGATCTTTCAGCTTGCTCATTCACTCTTCCATTGAACTCATCCTATTTTAACATTTAAAAAATTTTAGCTACTATATTCTGTGAACTTTATATTTCCCTTTTTATAACTTCTTGTTCCTGCTTATATTATTAGTATACTCTCTCCTATCTTTGAGAAATTTATTGTACTTATTTTATATTTGGGGACCATCTGTTCCATTAATTCTGCTTCATGTAGCATATGCTGTTTGGTTTGTAGTGTTTCTTGTATAACGATTGTGCTCTGTAGGTGTGTCAAAATTTGGCATGCTCGTTTATCTTTTCCTGAATGTTAGTTATCTCTTGTGGTAAAGTGTGAGTCCCATTGGCAGTCTCATGGGGGAGAGTAAGCCTCAAGGTGAAAAACCCTCTGTACCTGTGGTAGACACACCCTTAGATGACCTACAATAAGTCATGTCCTTGTACAATTTTCTTCCTTTCAATGTAAGCAGAACCTGTGACTTGCGTCTAAGCAACAAATTATGAGAAAGGGATAGACTGTCTCCCCATGGTTTTGTTTCGTTATATACGACTCTTTTTCACAGACAGTCTCCTTCTGGTCTTGAAGAAGGAAGCAGACATGTTGTGAATAGCCTGACAAAGAATTTCAGGTGACTTCTCAGAAACAGAGATCAGCTCTTGCTGACAGCCAACAAGAAAATAGAAATCTCAGTCATACAATTTCAGGAGATGAATTCTGCTGATAACTTGAGGTGTATTTTTTCCCTGGTTAAGCCTCTGATGAGACTTCAGCCCCAGTTACCCTGGACTGCTGCCTGAGATCTATAGCAGAGGACCCAGTTAAGTGTGTCTACATGTCTGACCTACAGAAACTGGGAAATAGGAACATGTGCTGTTTTAAGCCTCTAGTTTGTGGCGATCGGTTATGCAGTGATAGAAAACATGTATATAATTGAACCTCTGAGTGCTCCTCTCTGCTCCCACACCTCCATGCGACACTTTTGAACAGATTTTGCTTTTAAGTGGTTAGAGTAAAGAAGTACTGGGTGGAGGCAGTTGCATTAGATTCTAATTTACTAGCTCGGAAGGTTTATTAACCGTGTGGACACACGTGAGTAGATGTCCCCACATGGTTAATAAACTTATCTTTTTTCACCATCACCTCCTCCTAGTTTTCATCATATTTTTCCTTTTTAGACAATAATACATTTTAGTAAGGTATTCAATTACCCTTCTTTCCCAAATTTCATAGAGCATTGTTTAGGATTTTGTTTTTTCTTTTTTCGATGTTTTCAGAGAAAGGTTTTATTCTTCAGGGCATCATTTGCACCCTAAAATTAAAAAAAAAATACTAGATATAAGGTTGGAATTCTTTCTGCACTTCGAAAATGTTAGCCTTCTGCCATCTTGCCTCTAGTGGTGATATTGAAAAAAATGGTATCAATCTGAATTAAAAAATAATAATTCCACTCTCTGGAAGCATGTAGAATATTTTCTTAAATTTCTTAAATATTTCTTAAACATTTTCTTAAACTATGCACATATGTGTGGGTTTTTCCTTATCTATTCTATTTTGCACATTCTAAGGACCTTTAATCTTAGCTGTTCATATATTTAAATTCTGGGACATTCTGATGGGTTATCATTTTATCTATTTCTACCTCATTTAAGTGTTTTCTTTCTAGTACTGCTATAAATGATTGATGACCATTGTGTTTTTATCATCTGTTTATTAACTTCAACTTCTCTTTTACATTTTCCATTATTTAATGACTTTCTAATGCCTTCTAACTAATTTTCTGGATCTGATCTTCCTGTTCACTAGTTTAATTTGTGGCTCTATCGTATCCGTTAATTATTCATTCCTTGTGATTTTTTAACATATTTATATTTTCATATCCAGTAAATCTATTTGCTGCTTCTTGATAACTGCTTATTGTTGCTTAACATCACCAATATATCATACCCTAGCTCTTTAAAAATATTTATTGTGTTCGTTTTTAAATGTTGATCTCTGTATTTCATTGATTCTGAATCATGGCATATATATCGTTCTGTTGTTGCCATTCTATTGCAAAAATTGTACTTAGATGACTTTTTATTTTTTTTCCTTAAGCTCATTTACCTTATCCTGCCAGGTTTGCCAGCGAATAAGGCCTTCTGTTTCTCCTAATAAATTTAGTGTTAGATAGCCTTGACATACCCATTTGCTATGTCACTACCAATCTTCCCTTCTCCTTAGAAAATTCTAGTGCTTTTCTAAGAATTTCTTTCTCTTGGCTGAAACGACATACATTTAGGGTTTAGAAGAGAGATTGGAAATACTCAGCAGCTGCCATTTCACAGAGACATTTTTATCATCGTTTGTTTCTCACTCAACCATTCCTCACTCACTCAGGCTTCTGTTTCGCCTTATTGTTATCTTGGGAAGATTAAAAATGCTTAGCATAGTTTCTGAAATCCAAGTTTCTGGTTTGGAATTCTGGCTCTGCCACAACGTACTAGCTGCGGAAACTTGGGCAAGTTTCTCAGCTTCTCTGCGCTTCGGTATCCTTGTATGTAAAATAAGGTAGTAATGGTCACTGGCTGTTAGGATTGCTGTGATAGTTAAATGAGATAATGCATACGAAATGAGAACAGTACCTACTACAAACTAAAGCCTAAAAATATTTGCTATTGTCATCATTACAGTGCCGAGCACTTGTATATATTCAATAGATGTCATCTGTTTTTGCATTACTATACTTACTAGTTACACTTACCCACAGTGTCCTAGCTGAATCTGTGCACGGGTTGCTATCAAGATGCACCCACACTTCAAATCTTCAGGATTCCCATGTGCTTCCTGTCATTATCTATGCCTCTCACCACACTAGCGATCTAGAAATTTTTTTGGAGGGGCCTGTTCAGGCAAGAATATAAGATCAAATGTTAGTGGAATGGAAAAAAAAAAATTTAAATCTGTAGTATCTTATACCTATTATTTCCATGCTATAAGTCTCTGCCCCATAGATAGTATGTGAACCAACTTCCCTTTTGTGTATACAGCCCTATACAGGTTATAATGTAGGTTTATATCCATTATCACATTTAATCTTGCATAACTTCTCAAAAGGCGAGAAAGGTTTACTGAATCTATTTTTAAGAGGGAACAAATTCTCAGACTGGAGGAGAATAAGAACTAAATTAAATTCAAACAGCTTGAGTGTGGCAGACATGAACTTTGCCCAGATGTTCTGACTTCTCCTCTCACATACCTCCCCTGCTTCACTCTGTGCAGAAGGGCCTGAGAGAAATAGCCAGAAACCTGAGGCATCTCTAGGAGGTGTACATGTGGACAAATGTGAGTGGAATGTTTGATGTTCATAGTTTTATCTCATTCCATCATACCTCGAGTTTGGGTCCAAGGTGTACCCTGCCTTTGCTATAAAAAGAAGTATAAACGCTGAGTTATTTACCATTAGCTGGGTGTGGTTGGTGCTGGACAATAAAGATTGTGATGGCCATAACAAAAGGCATCGGGTTTGAGAGTCCTTTCTTGTTCAAACTCTTACCAAGACATTTAAAGATGTAGTTTTTAGTATCAGATGCCTGAGTTTGTGCTTAGTTAGCAAGGTAGTGAATACTACCTTAGTTCCTCGAAACTAAACTATTATGTTACCTTCACATAAGTTAACCCACCAGGTTTTATACACAGTTGACAACAGAGTGTGCTGTCTGTTTACTGGAGAGGTGGCATGTGAGCATATGCTGAGCAAACATACCATTAACAGTTAATGAGTATGTATTGAGCACTAATTCTGTGCTCAGTCCTACATGAGACTTTATAGAGACCGAAAGAGACTAAGACACATGAATTCGTTAATGAATGAGTATATGCAAAAATCTGTGTTCTTCAGTGCAAAAGGAAGTCAAAGAAGTCATAGCTTTTAACCCTCCTTACCTGGACAACAGTTTGTCACATGTTTACAGAATGAAGAAGGGAAGACCGAGGTGATGATTTTATCTATGTCAGGTTTTCTGCAAGAGGTAGGATCTGAGATGTTTGGTAAATGTATGCAGGAGAGAGCAGGCATCCTCAGTGAGGTGCAGAAATAAAAACAGGAAGAGATTTAGAGAGGAAGAAGGTAAAAATGTGGCCATAATACCATTCATTATTAGAATATAGACATTGTATAAAGCTCCATTAAATTTACAATAGTCACATAATAACTTTCTAGAATCTAAGTCATATCTCTTGCACTTTGATTTTTGAATGAATGACTAAGCCTTTTCATGCTGACAAAATATGGTAATTTCTCCTCTGTCTCTCTGTCTCTGTCTCTGTCTCTCTAAGGTGTGCTTTATGGCTCAGAATCTGGTCTGCTTTTTTTTTTTTTTTTTTTTTAAAGAAATGTTCAAGGTATAAGGTTCTTCATCTTTACTATGGATGACTTCAAAATTATATATGGTTAAAAAAATCAGAATGCAGCACCACAACCCTTCATTAATGAGTGAATGACAAACAAATTGTGATATATGCACACAATGGAATATTGTTCAGCCTTTTATTAAAAAGAAAGTAAATTCTGACATATGCTGCAACATGGATGAACCTTGACAATATGCTAAGAAAAAAAATCTCTGTAAAGGACAAATATTGTATGAGTCTCTTTATATGGGGACTCAGAAAGTAGGCAAATTCATAAAGACAGAAAGTAGAATAGTTGTTTCCAGGGGATGGGGTTGGGGGAATGGGGAGTTAGTGTTTAATGGGTACAGAGTTTTACTTGGGGAAGATAAAAAAGTTCTGAAAATGAATAGTGATTTTAGTTTCACAGCAATGTGAATATATTTAATGCCATAGAAATGTACACTTAAAATGGTTAAAATAGTAAATTTTATGTTCTGTATATTTTATCATAATTTTAAAAAATAAAAAAAAATTAAAAATAGAATGATGTTGACAGGGAAAACAAAGAGTTATTTGTTAAATTTATTTTATTTCAAATGTTTGTATTTATTTTTCGGACTAGTTTGAATAGACTTTATTTTTTAGAGCCGTTTTAGGTTCACAGCGATACTGAGAGGAAGGTGCAGACATTTCTGGAATACTCTCTACTTTGATACATGCATAGCCTCTGGTCATTTCTTTTTCATCTTTGAAAACTCAAACTCATCCTTTTCATAGGAAGTTATGTACTCTATTGAGAACATATTTCCTTTTTTTTTTTTTTCCTCGAATATTTTCTTACATAAATTGAATGGGTTACTTTGGAAAACATTGGCATGAAGTGATACATAGTAACCAGCATTCCTACAACCTAATATCTAATCTGGGGCCTCTCTAAATTAGTCATTGTAAAAGAAGTTGCCACTTGTCTAGGGAATGGCATCTCTGGAGATGTAGAAAGTAGGTGATAGGGCTAAGTTTTCTGTCATAAAGAAACCTCGTGATTCATGGAGAGGTATCAATTGGGACAACATGTGGACAATGTGGGTCAGAGCTGTTCAAGCTAAAATAATTTGAGTTACGTTCATCTTGAAATGCAGACCAGAATATGTCTGTGATCTGGATTAAACACAAATTTGTTTTAATTCTAGCAGGGGGCTTCTTTGAGCTTCATATACACCTGATACAGGGGATTGTTAGAGATGATTATAGATAGAGGGGCTTGAAGCATCATCAGACATTCAAACCCAGGACAGAAACTGTAAGTCAGGAAAGAAACAATGTCCTTTTGGGGGTCCCCGGCATACCGATATGAGCAGTTCCATCTCCTTGGAAGCTCATAGGAGAGTCACGTGCAGGTATCCTTGAGAACTGATGAAGAATGAGACTCTCCTGACTATTAGTGAGTGTTACTATTTTATTTAATCATCCTTAGAGAAACATTGAGAAGATCAGAGATGGTTTCATCTGGCTTCCTTTAGACTCTATTTAACACATTTTCAATGCCCAATACTCTTTCCTGTCATCTTGTTCCATTTTAAGAGATACTTTATCTTAGGAATGAATATTGATTTGGGTCACAAGTGGACTATGTCTGAGCTGGATGATCTTATGCCGGGGGGTTGCACATTGAGCCAGGTGAAGCATGGTGCTGAGAGGTCTTAGCAATTATTCAGGAGAGAGGAAACACTTGGCAGCAGAGGGATGGCTCACAAATCTCCATGAACATTTCAGCCAGAACCCTCTCATTTATTCATTTTAATATACTGGCTTTGGGGGGGATTATTTCAACTGATGAAAGGCGTCTGGAACAAAACACAACTAGTAAGCCAGTGCTGTTGTGAAATCATTTGTTGATTTCAGACCTTGTCAATTTGATTATATGATGTGACTAATATCTAATCTTTTAATTGATAAACGTGACCACTTGATTTGGCAATATTTAAGAAATACGTGTATAGACAAAGATGACCTGAGTCAGTGGAGTGAAGGGAAAGCTGGAGGTGGCATCTAAGCTTGGTGTGCGTTTTGTCCAGAAGGAAATTAGAATAGAGGGGCACAGAGGGGCTGACACGTCACCTCTTTAGGCTCCTATAGCGGTTTCCATTGAGAATTTACCCAGACTGTTTTCTTTTATTCCCCGAGTCCTGAATACGGTTGGCTCAGGGCCTGGAAGCTCTGCAATATTTCATGTTCTGGCAACCTAGGAAGAGAAGGTATTTTGTAACTTAGCTCAGTTGTTTCTTAATGTTTGGAGAGAAATATGTCTTCTTGTAGATTGTTTTAAGTTGAAAAGAAACATACTTTCTGAACGTACAGAAATGCCTATTCCATATTCATAGATTTGCGTTTAAGTCCAAAAGCAATACAGTGATTTTGTTTCCTCATCATTCTCAAGCTCAAAAAGTAGTGCGAGCCGCATTCCCAGAGGGATTCCAGTGAAAATTAGACTTGTGATAACAAGGGCAGAACACAATAAAACTTTTAGTGTAGAAAGCCAAGATTTTGCTCTCTATTTACCTTTATTTTATGTCGTAGGGAATTGTCATCTTTGACATTTGTAAACCTCCCTTCCTGCAACAGTTCCACAGGGTCTTCCTTGTTCAAGAGTTGCTCTCTGAATGTCACTTCTCTACTCAGCGACCTGCTACTATCCCATGGTGGGAGGTCAAAGCCTTTAAACTGAAGGGAACAGTATGATGAGCTTGAAGCAAAACCATCCCTCAGGGGAGGAAAACCATAACACTAATTTTGAAACTAACTTTAAATGATTATAAAGAGAAACATCCCTCAGGGGAGGAAACTCTGGGATGGGGAGTTCTGGTGCCTATAAGCTATACCGCCAGCCGGTGACCAGATGGGAGAATGTGCCTTACAGTGGAACTCAACTCTGGGTAAATTATTAAGTGTGCCTTTGAGTAATTTCAAGTCTGTGGGAAGAGTCCCCTAAAAACCTGGTTAAATAAGCGTCAGTGTTGTTGGTAGGAAAACAACAGATGGTGGTTCATAACAGGGCAAGAATTCCTTAAAATTGAACACCTTCTTGATCACAAAATCAGATATGGTAATTATTACCAATAGTTCTGTTTTTGGAGCAACTTCCGAACTGATAACTATGAATGACAACAAATGTTATTCTAGCTTATTCATGGCGTCACACTGTCCTGGGAAACTACAGTTATGGAAATCAAGGGACTATTGCTTAATATTGCTATTAATAAATTACATGCTAGAGCAGCAGTGACAATAGCTCACCAAGTTGATGCAACAGAATATATAAGTATGCAGATGATTTATATTCTACAGAACCCAAATATGAAAAAGTCCAGAACAAAATTCCAAATGTGGGAAAGAGCAACTGGACCTGTCTCAGTCAGGATTTTAAAAACAATAACACTAATTTATCATAAATGATAAATTTTATCATTTTTGATAAAAGATGTCCAATTATAATTTTGCCTTTCACACATATTGAATAATAGCAACTTAACTATATGTTGGCCAATTTGTAATATTTTGAGTATATATTATACATCTATCTATCAACTATAAATCTATGAAAAAATGTTTCCCTTAAGTGGCTTTTACTGAACCACCAGAATAGAATTATTTGCTTCTAAGTACTCATTGTTTCTCTCTACAGCTCCTAAGATGAAAAAAATGATTCTGTTCTGCCTGTGGTTTCAGTGTTTGGAGATAGAATCATTTTTCATCTTTCACTCAAATTCTCAAACTTTTTAAGGGGAGAAAGTCACATTTTTTTTTTCTTTTGCAAAAGCATTTTCTATAGCATCTTCAAAACATGAGATGTGCCTCCTTCTTTTTCTCCCTTAAAATTTCTAGTTAGTACCAGTCCAAATTTATAACAAAGTTTAATATGTGGCTTAATAAATAAACCCAATCATCTTATATTTTTATTATAATATGATGAGCATGAAAAAAGTTGTTAATTAAAAACTTAAAAGCACGTTTATAGCATAAATATCGATCCAGTTCAATTCATTTTAATAACTGAATTCAGAAAGTAGTAGTACATTTTAACTTAATTTGAACCACTTGCATTATAATCATTAATTTGAACCACTTGCATTATAATCATTTAAAATTAGTTTCAAAATTAGTGTTATTGTTTTTAAAATCCTGACTGACTGAGACAGGTCCAGTTGCTCTTTTCCACATTTGGAATTTTGTTCTGGACTTTTTCATATTTGCGATTTGCAAATTGCTAAGACCAATATCTCAGAATCCTATGCAGTGACTGTGCTGGTCAAATATTCCTTCCTGTTTCACTCCAGTATTGAATCAATAGCATTTAAAGTAAGCATCTTATTTTATAAGACAAGGAGAAGTAATCAGGCTAGTAACTGATGCTACTTTTCTCTCTTATACTCTGTTGAAACATATGCTTGATCTACAGTTACTCCCACTGAAATACCTGTGGTATATTTGATAAATCATCTGTTCCAAAAAGACATCAAATCAATTCAAGTCTCTTCCTTTGCCCCGACTTTAATATTAAAAGTAAAGTCTGAGACCACAGAATAGAAGCACAACTTCAAGCCCAGATGATGTTTATGGTCTTGTAATGAGAAATTAATCTTAGGATAAAGCACTCATTTGCAACTGATACTTCTAGGTAAAGAATGAATGAATGAATGTATTCATTCCATTATCTGCTATACAAATATAGCCAAACACTTTAGATTCCAGTTATGAAGTACCAATAATGTCAAAAGTGCAAGAGAGAGGAATAATGTATTTTCTACTCTTACTTCATTAATGATATAGAGTATGAGATAGAAATGTAAACAGATAATTAAATTCCAGTGTAAGAACTTCTGTGTCTTGTCAAGATGGAGTAAAAGTAATGACTATCTTCCAAATATTCAAAAGGCAGATAAATGTATGAAACAATGATTTTGAAGGCATTGGACTTAAATCTATTTCAAAATCATATTGAAGGTGAATTGTTTAAATATCTCAATTAAAAGGCAGAGATTATCAGTTCAAATTAAAAAAAAAAGCCAGACCCAAAGAAATGAACTTTAAATATAATGACATAAATAAGTTAAATATAAAAGGATAGAAAAAGTTATATCATTCTAACATCAATCAAAATAAAGCTGTAGTAGCTGTATTATCATATGAAGTTGATTGCAAAGTAAAATATATGTATATGTATATGTATATTATTATTATTATTAAGAAAACAGAAGGTTATTTCATAATGATAAAAGGGTAAACTCATCAAGAGGTCATAACGTTCTTAAACATTTCTGTTCTAAATAATGGAGCTTAAAAATACATGTGCAAACTTGATAGAACTGAAAAGAAATAGACAATTACTTTCTGATGTTCTAATATTCTTACTTCAGTAGTGGCTAAACACAGGTAAAAATAAAATTATTATTTTTATTGAATAACAATTGTGTCAGGATTCTCTAGAGAAATGGAGCTAAAAGGAGATATATATATGTGATATATATATATATGTATATATATATATACATACATGTATATATGTGTGTGTATATATATATGTATATATATATACATACATGTATATATGTATATATATATATATAAGAGAGAGAGAGAGAGAGAGAGAGATTGATTACAAGAGATGGCTACATGATTATGGAGGCTGAAGAGTCCCATGATCTATCATCTTCAAGTTGGAGGTCCAGGAAAGCTGGTGGTATAGATCCATTCAAACCTGAAGTCCTGAGAATCAAAGGAAGCTAATGGTGTAAATCTCAGTCTGAGTCCAAAGACCCAAGAACAAGAAACACTCATGTCCAAGGGCAGGAGAAGGTAGATTTCCTGGCTCAAGCAGAGAGCACAGTCATACTTCTTCACCTTTTTGTTCTATTCAGGCCCTTAATGGATTGGATAATGTTCACCTGCATTCATAAGTAGAATCTTTTTTACTCAGTCTACTGATTTAAGTACTAACTTCTTCCATAAACACCCTCACAGACACACCCAGAAATAATGTTTTATAAGCTATCTGGACATTAGCCTGGTCAAGTTGATGCATAATATTAACTATCACAACAATTAATCTGAGTTTATTGATATTTATAGAACATGCCACCTAACAACACCAGAGTGCACATTCTTTTCAAGTATACAAAGAACATTTACCAAGAAAAAAACGTATTTTGGTCTCATTAATTTAAAAAGATAAATCATACAAAATATGGTCTCTGATCACAAGGGAATAAATTAGAAATCCAAAACTGAAAGATCTCTGGAAAGTCTCCAAATATTTGGAAACTGAATACCATGCTTCTAGATAACCCATGTCAAAGAAGAAGCAAAAGAGAAATTAGAAAACATTTTGGCACAAATGCAAATAAAAACACAAAATATCAAAATTTATAGGATAAAGCTAAAGCAATAATTAGAGGAAAATTTATAGTATTATGCTTATATTGGAAAACAAGAAATGTATCAAGAAAATTATCTCAGCTTCACCCTTAAGAAACTATTAAATAAAAAGCAAATTAGATATAAAGTAAGTAAAAGGAAAGAATAAATATCAGCAGAAATCAGTAAACTAGAAGACAGAAAAAAAATAGAGAAAGACATGAAAACCACATGATCTTTTTTGATCTTTGGAAAGATAAAAAAATGACAAATCTTTAATCAGTCTAATTATAAAAATAAAATAAGACAAACTTGTAAATATTGGAATCAAGAGAGATAACATTGGCATGGATTCTACACATATCAAAAAGTTAAGATAGTATCTTGAACGACTTTATGCCAACAATCTCTGCAACTTAGAAGAAATGGAGAAATTCCTTAAATGACTCAAACTAAAAAGCCCAGTTAAGAAAGAAATGCATTGGTTCTATATTAACCACAGTAGTGTCATTTCTAGTAAAAAAAAAATCATCCCACACAGAAAATTCTATGCCCAGGTGGATTCATTGGTGAATTCTACTGAACATTTAAGGAAGAAATACTGCTAATTCTACAAAACTTCCCTCCCCCCAAAAAAATTCAAAGAAAAGAGAGTATTTCTCAACTCATGTTTTCAGGCCAGCTTTACCCTGATACAAAAACCAGACAAAGATATTACAGAAAATAAAACTGAAGACCAATATTCTTTGTAGCATAGGTACAAATATTCCAAATAAAATATTAGCATACTAAACCCAACAATATATAAAATGAATAATACATCATGACCAAGTGGGTCGTTCAAATCTGATTGAATATGCAAATATTGATTTTTAGTATCCTTCACTAATATCTATACTATTACACTTTCCTAATATGAGGCTTATATAAATAACATGATCTTTTTTCATGGTCATCCACTGTACTTCTTATCACTAGGGAAGACCCTTTAAATTATTAAACCCAAGGCTTTTCTCCATTTCCAGGGCTGTAGAGAACAGTTGTCTGTCTCTTTCTTTCCACGTCAGTGCCCCTCTAGGTTTCCTGGAGCCGATTCAGGGAAGATGTCTCTTTTATTGGAAATAGCCTTGCCAGAGTCATATCCAAAGATTTATGAGTTTAACCATTCTTCTGGAGTCAGTACCTCAGGCTCATTCTCTGTGCTCCTTTTTGGGAAATGCAAGTTATTATTTTTTTAACCATTCAACTTTCCAAAAACTGACTCTGAACATCTTAGCCTAATACAGATGACATTAATTAAAATTGCTAAGCCATTCAGCCTTGAATGTTCTTGAAAGTGCTGCAGAATAACACACTGGGCTTCCATTATTTTGTACGATGCATTCTCATGGACTGTACCCTGTGATATCATTTCCAGGTATCTGATTCTTTAAAAGATATAACATTCTTTTATCTGTGGTAGATTTGCCCCCAGTTTGTCTCAATGATTCATCGTGATCTTTTCTTCCCAGATATCCTTATTTGTAGGCCATCATGTGGACTCATCATTACACCTATCATGAAATGTTGTCTGTGGCTCTTCTGGTCCTGCCTTTTCTTCCTTTCTCTCTGGTCCATCATATGGAATGACATTATTATGGCCAACATAAAAGAGCTATTCCTGTGAATCATAGACACTCAGAAATGTCTTGGCCCCACTCTTCTTTCATTTTGAGTAGAATTTTAAAAACAAACAAACAAATAAACAAACAAATAGGAAGAAAGCAGGGCCAACATTTAGGATTCCTATATTTTAAGGACTCTAAGTTCTTACAATCCAAGAGTAACCCTTTTATTATTGTCACCCAACCTGTTCCAAGAAAAGAAGCTAGGCAGAGTTGGTAGTCACAGACCCAAATATACACTCACACACATCAATCACATATGCGATAGATTGGGCAGCCAAGTATGGAAAGGAAAGGTCATAATATTTTATTCAACTGCAATAATAAACATCAAATCTAATTTGTAAGCACCCTGTTCTATCTGAACCCATCCAAATGTGGCCATTTTGTAGCCATGCCTCATAAAATATCTATATTATTATTCAGAAAAAGGCACATATTCTATTTTTCATAACTTTATATCTTCCTCTTAGAATGTTTTCTTCAGCTAAGGAACTTAATTGCCACAAGGAGAGGTAGAAGGGTTTTTTTTTTTTAATTAAAAAAAATTTTTTTTTTTTTTAACTTCACTGCTAACTAACCAGAAACTGACAGGGTGACTCATCAGCCGGATCCATTAATCTCAGCTGAATAGAAAGATCCAGATGGAATTGTGAGGAATTGGGCCATTTCTTCCCAAGACATAAGGACTAGTCAGCTCAGGGTGGCAGATTTTATATTTAGTTTTGGCTAAGGAAGTATAGGTCACATTTTATGGGGGGTTTTTTTTTTTTTTTGAGGATTGCTAAAGAACTGAACACTGTAGAAACCATTCTCTTTCCCTTAATTCCTAAGGATATAAGAACAATAAAAATATTAAAATCTGCAAAAGACATACAAATATTTTTAAAGTATTTATATCTTTATAGTATAAAAGAAACAATAATTTATAGTGAAATTAGATTTAGTGCACACACACACAAATACACGCACACATGCACACACATACACAAACCTTTTCTTTCCTATAAAATATTTATTGATTCCCGAGCAAAGTTCTCACAATACAATTCTATAAGCTTTCTTTAAGAGTTGAATCCACCTTACCTAAGACTGGCACCGTTTCTTCTTCCCATGAGAAACAACAGGTTCTGTTCCATTTAGTGTAAAGAACACAAGGTTGAGTTCGATACAATTTGGTTGAAAGTTTGAATGATTGTTTCAGAATTGCTTGGGCAATTCACTTAATCTCTCTGAAACTCAGTTTAATTATCCGCAAATAAGGAGAATAATAACCGTTGATGCTGTATTGTGGGGATTACATTGATAACACTATTAAACTGCAGGTGGTTGCTGGGCCCTTCCGGTAGGTAAGCAAAGATGTCTGCCCCTTTGTTTATTTTTCCATCACTGATGGAAACGTGCATGAAGCCAAAAGACAGGCTTTAAGTGAAGAGTATCGAGTCTCTGAGAAGCAAGATCTTTCTAGATGTGATAAACCAGGTTTTATCTCTTAGGAGTAGTAGAAGTTATTGAAGGGAAAGAGAGTTATTATAAAAGAGAACTGGCTGTTGCACGGAGGAACTTAAATGCTGACAGTAAACTGCTGCATAAGCTATATATGACCCCAGCAAAGGAGAGAAATGGGGGCATGGGTTTCCTGTGGTAAAGATGATGGAAAGCTCAAGGACCCCACTGTGATTGTCCTCTACGGATTATGCATTCTGAGGAAGCCAGAGGAAAACAGTCCTACTCTCTATCCTTCTATTTTTTCACTTTTGGTCCCCTCACATCTCACTCAGGCAATTATTTATAGTAGTGAGGCAAGCATGGGTGGAGTGGACAATGGATGGATGCTCACAGGGCAGTTCTGACTGGCAGCCTGTTTCATGCTAACTCAGCCCAACAGCATATCCAACAACATTTGAGTTCAGGCTAATGGAAGAAGGCTGAGTTTAGTAGATAGTGGACAGCAGTACCATAAAAGCAATAGTCATAATCTCCTTAAAGTAAACATACATCAAATATACACAAAACTGTATCTTTGCTCTATGCAATTCCAAAGCCATTGAGGTATTCTAATATTAGAAAATGTCCACTAACTTCTACATAAGCACAGATGCCATGACCCTCTAAAACACACCTTGAGTGAGCACAGAACCTGTTCAAAACATCTAGATTCTGTGAGAGGCGGTGAAAATAGAGAAGCCTTGATTGCTAGTCAGAATATCTGTAAGAACAGATTTCACCACGTAATTCATCTTAATTGTGTCCAACACCTAGCAGAATGTAATATAGATCATAGATGTTCAGTAATATTTTCAGTTGAATGGAATAGCCTCTTTATATTTACTGGGTGTTTTAGTGTTTTCTTTCCAAATAATTTTTATTAGCCCTATTTAGTAGAGGGCTAAGGCAAAGTATTATGTTAATTCTATATTCTTATTTCTCAGAGTTGAATGCATATTAAATGCTCAATAAAAACGCTTTGTTTAGCCCTGAAGGAATATATGTTCTGGAGAACAGTACAATTGTTCTCTTTGTATTGAAATGTCTATTGTTCGTTCTGACTTATCTGGAGGTACAAACAAGGGTGTTATCTTAGTTTCCATGAGAACTAAGTTATAGGGACCTTGGACCTTGGTTTATCACTCATCCATAGCCAAAGTTATTAATGTGCCTTGTTCTATTTTGTGACAAATATTTTCCTTAAAAAAAAAAAATCTTAAAAAATGCCAAACTCCAAATGGCTTACCCATTTCAGAGGGCTATTTATCTTTCCAAGGTCAATGGAAGTCATGAAAACATAAAGTGACCAGCAAGCCACCAGCTTAGTCAATGATTAATTAATTTAATTTAATGATTCATAAGCATTGGAGATGAATGAGAAAAATTATCTTACTAAGATTAAATTGTGATTTCATGTGAGTTGGGTGTGAATGGGAAATGGGCAAAGGGAGGGCATTTCACATTCCAGGAGAAAGGCGGAATGAAGCAAAAACTTGGAAGCTGAGGTGCGTGTGCATGTTAATAGGGCAGTAAGAACTTCTAGCTATAACTATGGAAGCAACACGAGAATCACCTATAATCTGGATGGAATTCACAGTCGCTTCAGCTTTTAAATTCATCATTATGCTTCTTTCTCCTTTGTCATACCTGGTTTAGTTTCCACCTGCTCCAGGGAGACTCTGATGGATATAGAGACATATCTGTATTTTTAGGTGATGGTCCATTTAATTTTCATTGACTATTAACTATGAGCCAGGTACTGGGCATACAGAATAAGTGAAAATGCCTACTTAGGGGAACTCACAGTGTGTCGAGAGATGGAAGGATGATATAACATGGTAAAGATTGGTTTGCACTCAAAGAGACCAAAGGAAGATGTGTATATATGTGTTTGGACAAGGGGTAGACAGAGACAGTTCTTAGATTCATGGAATTGAAGGAAAAGTTTTGAGAGTAAAGGTACAAGTGTTCGCCAGGTAAAAAAGAGAGAGTAGTAGGAGCGAGTGGTATTCCAGGTAGGAGAAGCTTATGTATAGGCAGTGGTTATCTTTTTTTCTCTTTCCCTTTTTCAAATTAAATATTGAGTAGATACATATGAATATTTATAAATATATGGGTAAAATATAAAGGATAATACAGTGAGCAAGTGTATCCTCTGCTCTGTTTAAAGATGGTCATTACTTCTGAAGCCTACAGTAGACTCCGTCCCTGTCCAGTGCATTCCACCCCACTCAGGAAACACTGTCTTTACTTTTGTGTTTATCATTCTCTTGATTTTCTTTATTCCTTTTTCTTTTTCTTACTTTATGCCACATGTTTCTATCTCTAAATAATACATTGTGTAGCTTTCCCTGTGTTTGAAAATTTATAGAAATTGAATCACACTATATATATTTGGTCTTTGTTTCAGTTTGTGATTTACCATATTGTTACATTGTATTGATATATCATAATATATTTATTCATTTTAACATAATGCTTATTTACATTGTTTCCACTGTCAGTTGTCTAGTACATTTTTTCTTCATGCACATGTACATAAGAGTTTTTCCTATGGAGTAGAATAGTACGCAAAGATGTGTGCATGTCCAAATGTTCGGGGCTGTGAAATACCAAACTGTTTTCTAAATATAACAATTTACATTCACACCAGTAGTATGTGAGAAGATCTATTGATAGCAAATTTACACTTTTTGTTTCTCAAAAAATTTGTTATACCTCATTCTCGAAAGATACATTCACTGTGTATACAACTCTACATTGACAGTTATTACCTAATAGACAATAAATATTTTACTACACTTTATTGTGGTTTTCATTGTTGCAGTTCAAAAATCAGCTGTCATTCCAATAATTGTTCTTCTGTAAGTAATCTCTCTTTTTATTATGGCTATTTCTAGAGTCATTTCCTTATTTTTGATGTTTTGTAGTTAACTGTAGTGTAAAATTGGTGTGTGATTTTTCTGAAGCTGTTGATTTCTAACTGTTAATAGTTCTAGAAAATGTTTACCCATTATCTCCTAAAAGATACCTTGTAATATTTCTTTTCTCGTTCTGGAATCTAATTAGATGTATATAAGATGGTCTCACTCTGTATTCATCTTTCTAATCTCTTTCTCACATTTCCCTTCTCTTTATGCTACATTCTAGATAATTTCATCAGTTGCTTCTTCAATCATTCTACCATTAAGCCTTTCACTAGAAATTTTTCAAAACTTCTAACACTGTATGTTTCGGCAAGACATATTTCATTCCACGTAAGTCTGGCATTTTATATTTTCTTACATTTAAAATTTCTCTTTTAAATGTATTTACATACTTATTTTATATTCAGTGTCTCATAATTCCACAGTTAAAATATTCACATAGCTGAGTCTATCATCTGTTGTTGCTGTCTGCTCTAATTCATGATGCCTTCTTTTCTTGTGTTTTGTGACTTTTGACTATGATGTCATATTCTAAAAAATACCTTTTGCATTCTTCGAGGCCACAGTGGAAGGAAGGTTTAGTTTAGAGGATTTGTGTTTGCTTTTGTGTGTGCCTAGAGTATTCTCAGACTGGGACCTTTTATTAACTAGTATGGTGTACTACAGAAAATAAGAATCTTGAAAATGGCAAAGTTCATAGCATGGAGAGTCAAAGAGCAAACTTGCAGAAAATCTGGAGCATGGCATGCAGAAAATCTGGCACATTATACTATAGGTAACTGAAAGCCACTGAAGATCTTTAGAGAGAAATAAGTGGTACAGTTACGTGTGTGTGTGTGTGTGTGTGTGTGTGTGTGTGTGTGTGTGTGAGTGTGTGTGTGTGTGTGTGTGTTTTAGGTAAACTTTTTAGGTAAGGGAGTGAAGAGTAGATTTAAGACTACAAAATCCAAATTCTCAGGCACACTTATAGGGTTGCTTCTTACTGCAATATTTCAGGTAAGAAATGATTAAACAAACTAGGTAGAACAGCAGAGGTTAAATAAAAAGAGGAATGGATAGATTTAGAAATATCAGTAGGTAAAATAAACAATATTTCCTGGTAGCTTGAAGGAAAGAAAATGATACAGAAAGAAGGTAGATGAAAGAGTTTCCACGACTTTCAAATTCCTGGTTTGAGTAAATGGTTGTATGTTGTGGCCATTCACAGAGTGAGATTAGGAATACAAAGGAAAAGGTTCTGCTTCATCTTGTGGAAAAGTCACAAAACACAAGAAAAGAAGGCATCGTGAATTAGAGCAGACAGCAACAACAGATGATAGACTAGTTAAGTTTTGGCCTTTGAGGCAGGTCTGGGGCATTGCAATGTTGTGACTAAACTAAAATTTTAAAATTATTTTTTCCACACATGTGTTAATATGTCCCAGGCTCTGAGCTATGTTGTCCTGCGTCCGATGCTTGGGGTGCTGGTCAGTAATATAAATATGGATTTGGAAGTTATCAATTTAAACATTATAGGTAAATCCAAGAGTCTCATGAGGTTGACTAATAAGCATTTCTTTAGAGAGCGAAGAGCAGGGCTGAAATGGGACAACCTTGGGGATACTGATGTTTTAGTGGTTGATGGAGGAGGAACCTGAAAGTGAAAATGTGGTAGAGTGGTGGATGAAGACAGAAAAATGAGAGTAGAATTGTAGAGGCCAAGGAGGTACACATAAGAAGAATGTTAGTGTGAATGAAACAACAACAGAAAGAAATCAGTATAAAATGATATTAGATTTATGAGAGAAATCTAATAGGTAACGAAAACTATATTTTGGTGATTTGAAGCTCATTGATGACTTTAGATAGGGAAGTTTCAATGGACTGGTCTGGCCAGGAACTATTTAGGGTAGCTTCAGAACTGAGTATAACAGAACAGATGGATACCATAGCGAGAAATTTAGTTGAAAATAGGAGAAAGGAAGAGTGGGTTTAAAAATAATCTGGAGAAGATTTTATTCAGAGACTATTAGAGATTTAAATATATTTATATGTTGGATAGAAAGATAATCAAAATAGGACTGGTTGTGGACCTAGAGATTATTATGCTGAGCAAAATAAGGCAGATAGAGAAAGATGAATACCAATATGATTTCACTTATATGTGGAATCTAAGGAACGAAAAGAACAAACTAAATGAAAACAGACTCACAAATACAGAGGGCAATCTGGTGATGACCAGATGGGAGGGGCGTTAGGGGACTGGGTGAAAAATGTGAAGGGTTAAGAAGTATAAATTAGTAGGCGATAGGTCACGGAGGTGGGGCGTCCTGCACAGGGAATGCAGTCCGCAATAATGTAGAGGCTATGTGTAGAGCCAGAGGGGTGATAAGAGTCATCGTGGGATCATTTCATAAACTGTATAAATGTCTAACCAATGTACTGCATACTTGAAACTAATAATAAAATGAAATGCTAAAAAAATAGGAGTGGTTGAAGATAAAGAAAAAACAAAAGATATGGATTAATATTCAAGTTTTGAGAGGATGGGGACAAGAACGCAGGGGGAGTGGATCAGAAAAAAGGTGCCCTGTCATCCAAGATGCAGATAATACTTATAGAAAAGAGAGCAGAAAATTGAGGAATGTTACACCTGCTCAGTTCTACATAATCCACCTTTATTTAAATGAAAATACAATCTTTTTCCTTTCTCATAACCATTACTGAGAAAACACCTAACACATTTTAGGATACACAGTGAGCCAAGTACTGTTCTAAATAAGTACTTTCATGATCTAATTTAACCCTACATCACCTCTATGTAGTAGCAGCTAGCTCTTTCTTCATCTCTTCTTTTTGACCTGAGACACAGAAATTTGAAATACATTACCCAGTGTCACAGTAAGAGGAAAAGTCAGAATTTCACCCGAAGCAATTTTCTACGGAGCCGGCACTCCTAATTTGAGAATTTACATATATTATCTTATTTAATTCTCAAATCAACCTTAGAGGCCATTTATTGTTGTGTCTCCAAACTATTGTTTACTTCCTCTCTTAAATATGACTCAGAGCAAGATGCAGTTCCTTGTGCCCCAGAGCTTAGGAATTTTCTGAATTTTAGGGAAAAGATTTCAAATCATGACAACTGGGAATAAATGTGCCTTTGAGCTTATCGCTAACCAGGCATCCAGTTCTTTGAAGGCCATAGGGATCTTAGGATCATAGAGAGAATGTGCTGGAAGAGAGTGAGAGAAAGATAAGATTTGGGGGAGGATCTTGTGAAGAAGTAAGCAGTACATTGTGGTGGGGAGAGACTATGCAACCAAATTAAAAAAAAAAAATTCTAGATGACAAATGCTAGTGAGTTTGTAAGTAACAGGTTTTTCAGAATGTATAATAAATTGTATGTTTTGTCTCCCAGATACATATGATTTAAATGTTTTAATTATTCAGAAGTCGATATAGTGATATTGAAGAAAATGTTTGAATAAAAAATTCCCAATTAAGCAATTACTTTCAGTTTTTTTTGTGTGTATTATATATAATCTCTGTGAAAGACAGATTTCATTGCCTACTTGTATTAAAATAGTGACATTAACATTTCCATGTTGCGAGTTAGTATTATTTTAATGCGTCTATCACTCCCCATCAAGTAAATGTAAGTTTAGAATTAGGCATTTTGGCTATTTCTTCTTCTTTTTTAACTACTTTATCTAACTCTGCAATTGATTTATATAGCATTCTGCTTCCGTTGAATGGTATCTTTAGGATATGTTCTCATAAAAATGATGATTAAAGGGGAATTAATACCGTCATGGTTTTTGCTTTAGACGAGGCGCTTAGGTGCAAGTTTTCATTCAGTGTATTTTTAGTATGTTTCCTCTTTTATTTGCTCATGGACAGATACTCCATGGTCCTCACACCAAGAGATGATGGTTCAAAGACAAATGTGTTCTTCTTGTGGAGGATTTCTGATGCAGAAACAAAGAATAACCCAGAAGAGAAAGCACCTTTTAATGTGTCTCTGTCCTTGCTCCCACCACATTGCTTTCCTGCATTTATTGTTTCTCCATCCCTACATACCCTTCCAGTAACCTAGATCCTCTTGGGCTTGTGGAGAGAGGGTTGCAGAGGCTCAAATCCAGCTCTGAGGATGCGATGAAGAGTAGGTGCTCAATATATAAGTCAGCGGATGACTGGGGGGGATGGGCGGGTGGGGCGCAGCATTTTTCTTTAGAATTTTCTTTTATTGAAACTATAATTTCCTTTGGAGATTTTGTCACATATTCTATCTTTACTCCTTTGTTCTCCTATGAAAGTCCCCTTTTTAAAGTTAAACACGGTCGGTTTATATGGCAGAGACTGGTTCATCAATCCATTTTCTCTTGTCCCCTGATATTGTCCATTCTTACTCAGTAAAAGGTGCTACCTCTTCTGGCTTCTTCTTTGTTCTTGCTTCAGAAATTCTAGTTGGCTGAGTGAATACAAATAACTCAGTGGAGGACTAGGAGAAGGCCCTCAAATATGGTGGTGACACAAGATGGAAAGAACCAGGGTTCTGCCTGATGAAAAAGCCACTGGACTGTGTTATGAGTGGGAATATGCTTCAGCTGTGTTAAGTCACAGAGACTGAGAAGTTAGTAGTTTCTGAAGCTTGAATGTGCATCGTCTTGACTAATATGCAGTATACGGCTATGAGAATTAATCCATGGGACTTTGCTAAACGCCTCACGATGCTCATCATGAGACTCGATGGGTGAAGAAATCTTTAAGAAACTCAGAATCTGGAACTGTGTCTCTGGCTTTGTTGCTTTGAGTGTGGAGGGCACAGGGCTGTAAGCTTCTCTGCCTAATGAGGTTGTCGTGTACTTCCAAAATACCTGAAGAATCTGGGCTGTTGTATTGTGAATATAAATTGATAATTTTGCTTAGGTAAATGGGCTTGGCAGCTTTGCCTTCAGAAATAAATCTTATTCTAGGAGGGTTTTTTTTTTTTTTCTTTAATATCAGCACTCTTCAACACTGCTATGCAGCAAAAGTGATTAGGTACTAAGAGTGTGGACATAGCCTCCAGATCATTAAACCACTAGTTCTGCAACATGAATAATCTGAATTCAATATCGGTAATGCCATGAGAGATAAATGACTGTGAAATCCCCTGTGCATGGTTGTTCAGAAGCGACTCTGGGAAAAAGCCACCTCACATGGAGATATCTGCCTGAGGTGATTAGGCTGGAATTTAATTTTATTTAAATGTGTGAACACATTTAATAAGGCTCTGGAGGTATTATTATCTGGAAGTATGCAGAATCTTTATATTTGAAAAATGCTTTATTTTGCTTGATAACACGTAGAAAAGCCCTTATTGTGATTAGCATTTGAATGGGAGGATCATCTTAATACTCTTGTTATTAATATGACAGATTTGATTTTTCCCAGAGGTGACAATGGAACCCAGTTCTCAGATTAGCTAATTCATGTATTTATGTGATTTGAACTTTTGCATCTTGTCATTTGGTTCTGGAGTACATTGGATTTCCCCCTCACCTGTAGGGTTCATGTACCGATTTAAATACTCAAGTCAGTGGCCTAATTTTTTGCTCGATGCGAAGACAGATTTCTCTCCAGAGTTTTGATGGTGGTCCACATGTTTTCTGCTGGCTACAGATTGTCTGTATTGTCATTTGTAGGCTCTTGAAACTCTGAAGCTGCGTGTGCTTCTTCTGAGACACGTTTCGGTTGTGTCCACACATACTTTGAAGACATTTGTAATTCATGATGACACCTGAGCACTTGCTGACGCCTTTTACATGGAAGTGGGAAGTGGAACAGGGGAGAAGAAAGGTGGCATATTTTTTTCCTTCTCTTTGTACTCATCTGTAGTGTTGGGCCCCTCAAGTCCCCCCTCTGTAAACATATCACTGTTTCCTTTTCTTTACTAAGACTTGTCCCTGCTTGTTTTGTGGGTCCAGCTTCCTTCTTGCATTGATCCATGTTATCCTCCTTCTGTCTTCATCTGTGACCATATTCCAGAGCAGCTTTGTGACGTTCAAGTCCATGGTTCCTGCGTCTGCGCTGTGTGTTACTGCTCTGTGCATACTGGCTCTCAGAAAAACCCCCTTCCCATATGTGACTATAAGTTTGTTTAGAAGGCACAGGAAATGTGCATCGATCTCTGAGGACAGTTGCAAGAGGATATAAACCTTGACTGCTGATATGTGTCAGATATAGGGCCAGGCACATATTCAGATTCTTGAGAAAAATCCCAGATCTCTCTCATTGCTGACCACCTTTGTGCCTCGGCCACTGATCTGAGCCAGCTCCCACGTGAGGGTCCATTACCCTCAACCAGCCTCTCCTCGCTCCAGAAAGCTTCCAATAGCCCCACACTGGGTTCTTCTCCTGACTTCTGCAGCTTCATTGCAGCCTCTCTGCTATACATAGTAATATACTTACTATCCCCACCAATGTTCTCACTTCTTTCTCCTCTGGGACTATTCCTTTAGGTCCATTTTCTTCTTTCGATTTGTCTGAATCTTACCCATGCATCAAACTCAACTCAGTCCTACCTCCTCAAAACCAGGGTAGACATCTCTAAACCTCCTGATAAGCAGTTCCCGGTTACTTTTTGAACACCAGTAGGAATATAAAAACCATGGCACTTCCAAGATATCTTACTATGGCATATCATACGTGGACCGTATTGTTAGGAACCAATTAGAGTTTACCATGATCCTCAGACATTTGCAAGATGAGTCCAGAGCAGGTAATGAATTATGTACTAGCAAATCTGCCTTCTAATTCCTTTTTAGTCACTAACCAGATATATGACCTTGAGAAACTTAGTTCTCTTTCTTGCATTTCAGTTTTACTTTTCTGCAAAAAAAGAGGATGCTATGTGAATGAACTGACTCTCATATGTAAAGTTGCTATCAGAAAACTCTACTTTTAAATAATTTTAGAGTAGTGGCATTTTATATTATGAACCAGGTTTTGTATGAATAGCACAGTGTGTCCTCTAATTTGGTAAATGCAATAAAGTTATCAGTCTATGCAAATTTTTAAAAAGAATAAGATTTGTAAGGAGATATTTATAAACTACACTTAAAAGTCATTCTCATTATTGTAGAACTGTGTATTCATCCTTTAAATATATGAGGCTAGTCCTATTACTCCGACAGTAAATATCTTTTTCTCTCCTTAAATGTTTTTTTTTTTCCCAACAGTTCCAGCTATGCCTGTATATCAAAAGAAAATACACCTAAATATAAAATTTAGACAAAAACTTGTATTGGAGGAAATGGTACAGATTTTGTATCGGCGTTACTTTGGTAGATCAGAGTTCTTCCAAAGGAAGTGACGGCATACCATCCAGACCTCAGAGAGGGGACTTGTACACATGGCAGAATACTACCGAGAACTCCTGTCACTGAATATTTCATGATCTGTGAGTTGGTGGCTGAACTCTCCGGCCTCTCTGGGGTTTGTTAAGTCTCTTTGAGAAGCAAGAAGCAGAAGTGTTGGTGCAGGAATCATAGCTGAGTGAAGACGTGGAAAGTTTTTGCAGCGAAGTTTCAATAAAGTGACCCTTCCAAACAGCCAGCAGCAATTCTGCTGGGCATTTGGAGAAGTAGGTGGTTCTGGCTTGCAGATATCAAAAGGAGAGGGAGATTCTTACTTCTAGGCTTATCTGAAGGTGAGAGAAGTCTGCCCTTTTAGGGCAGGAGAGGAAGGATCACAGCCTACTGCTGACAATAGCCTCTAACAGGCCGTGGCTTGTGTCCCATCACACTGCCAGTATCCGCCCTATTGCTGACAAAGACATTGACCTTTGGTAGACTTGATTCACTAAAATAATGACAGGCCAGGAGAAAATGCATTTGCATAATGTAGAGTGTGTGTGTTATTGCTGGAGAAGAATGTCATGTATAATAAAAATACTAAGCATTCTGTCCTAACTAAACGCAGAACCCGAGAGTCAGTCACACCAAAGTACAAACTCTCAGAGCATAATTTAGATGCAGGTCTGATGGAGTTTTCAGTCTTTTTAGGCATCTCTGAAGTCCTCCTTGGTGTAGGGGGGAAATATAATAGATGCAGTGGGAAGAGTTTGAAGTTAGAAGGCAAATTCTACTTTTACACTTGCTTATTCTGATCCTTTGCATTAAGTCATTCATTCTTTCTGAGCCTCAGCTCCTAACGCATAAAATGAGGACAATATTCTATGTGGGATGAATAATATAACAATAAAAACAATTTTTAAATTATGATCTCGTGCAGATTTTAGAAAGTGTTAATGTCACAGGATCAAATAATTATACTATTTTAATTGAGGTCCTCTGAGAAGCAGACACACAAAAAAGATTTAACTATGCAAGGATTTTACTAGTAGAAATGCTTATGTGAGAGAAAATAACAAGGGAGTGAGGGAAGCTGAGAGAATGACAAATGTGACCTGAGTGAAGGAGAGAGGAGGAAGTTTGGGTGAAAGTGTCACACATTGCTGTGCAGTCTAAGATTTGGCAAAGCCATCTGTGACTCTTTACTCCTGAGATGGCTGTCAGGGGTGTTTGGTGTCTTCTACAAATGGATCTACCTGAGCATCTCTGCCAAACTCAGTTATTGGCTGGGGGAGACATGTCTTTGGTGAAAACAGCAATGCATTCCGAAGTGCAACACAATGCAGTGTACATATGATGTATTATTGAACTGTACACTTGAAACCTTCATGATTATATTAACAACAACAATAAAAAAAACTAAGTTCCATAGTTGGGTCAGTTGTGCTCCCTGTGGTTGGACATCTAAGAATATTCTTACAATTTCCACATATGTTTTATACTTGAGGAAGTTTCTCAGAAACAGAGGTCTGGATGACAAGCAGGGAGCAGCCATGAAAAGAGGTGGGGCACAGTTGCAGGCAGAGGGAACAGCTACTATAAACTTCTAAGACCAAATGAGCCTTCACCAAGTTCGAGACCAGCGAGGCTGGAGCACAGCACCTGCAGGAAGAGTTGTAGAGGTGATGTCAGAGAAGCCGTCAGAGATCAGCTATTGTAGGGCTTGGAAGGTCACGTGAGAAGTTTTTTAGCATAGAATGTCAAACCATTAGAGTGTTTGTTTTTGTTTTTTAAGGCAGGTGAGTAGCCTGATCTTTTAATTATCAGTCTATCTTTTGTGTGTGGTACAGGCAAGAGCTAGTAGGAAAAATGTGATAGAGTCAAGTCTTGAAGCAGTCCAGATTTGAAAATCCTAGAAGAGGTGGAAAAAATAGCAAAATAGACGATGAGGGGGGCACCAGTTGGAGCAGGAGAAGCTTGAAGACACCTAGAGCACAACATGTTTCAGTAAAGGAGAAACCAGTGACGTTCCGTGCCACTTTCAAGTTAAGTAAGATGACCAGAGGAGTGACCATTTCATACCGTAGTACAAGTCACTATTCTTCCCCTTATATCAGCTTATAAAGGTTTAGTGACTGGTCAAGGGCCTTGCTGCTAAAGCCTTCTGTTATTAACTTCTGTCATTATAGGATGTCTATGTGTGTATATTTATATTCATTCATTATCCGTGCCTTCACACCTGGTGTGATTGATCACTCTGCTAGTCACACTGAAGTTTTAGTCTTATCTCCTCACACATTATGAAAGCTGTTTGAAGAAGGGACCATGGCATATACACCTGCTGAATTCACCTTAGCATCTAACATAGCTCTCTGTTCAGAGAAGGTGTTTGGTTGGTTGGGTAAGAATTGCATTATGTGGTGATTAAATTATGCTAGAAATGCAAGCAGAAAGAGCAACAGTCAATAATCGCCATACTGTTCAACCCATGCGGATATTTCATCTCACCAGAGAGAAAAAAATCAGTTTCTCTTGCCACTTTCTGCTTCAAGTAAGTCTAATGGCTACTTCTGAAACAAGCAGAAATTAACTGGAGAAACTTGGCATTGTTTGAGTCTCCTACAACAATTCTTAATTCTCAAGTTTTCTCAGGTAGAATTCTGGAGTATAAATATAACTTAACTTAGTGACAGAATATGATCTTTAGACACATTTGCTATTTCATGGTTCAGTTCACTTGACCTACAACTCCCATGAAATCAGTGTTTTATAACTGGTAGTTACCAACCATGAAACTGTAATTGTGATTCTTTGAAACCAGTGTGCATGTGAGTATAAAGTACATTTGCTGTTTGAATAGTAGAGAACATGTATTTATCAGTATGATGGTATCACTTTGAAGGTGAATCATTTGCTTTTCCATGTGCAGATTTGTCTTATTATATGCCAGCGGAACCCAAGATGTAGATGCTGACCAGGATTTTATTTATTTTGATATCATTTAGTATCTGAAACAGGTGTTAGTGGTTCAGAAAATGAAGGATACATTATCTGTGTTTCCATAGTCCATCGATTCTGAGACAGCTAGGACCTAAGGGAGTCTGGCCTGAAGAAAACACCAGTGACAGGAGAACTGTCAATAAATATTTGATGTGCTGTCATGTGGAGTGGGGAGCAGGCTTGCTCTGTTTGGCTCCAGCAGGCAGAACTAGGACTAATATATGGGAATTACATGGGGGCAGATGGAGACTCTAAATTAGGAAGAACTTTCTAGTAATTAGAATTGTCTGAAACTGAAGAAGGCAGTTCCGTGAGGTAGTCAGTTCTCCATTGCTCTTGGCATTAGAGAAGAGAGCAGGAGATCTCTTTTTAAGGATGTCGTAGAGGAGTTCTTACATTATATGCATGTTCGGAGTAAGTGATTTATAAATGCATCTCCCAGATAAAAGTAACTGAGGTCACTTAAGGTTTATATAAAGTTGGAGTTATGGTATGAAGAGAGGGCAACCTTCTCCTTACTCTCTGTCATTTCCTATGCATACCCCTATCAGTATGTGTCACTGTTTTCAAGTACGTTGAATAATCAAGCTTAGAAATCCACTCACATGGAGCAAGATATCCTTAGAAGTTATTTATTCTTCGTTACTTCTAATATTTTGGCACATCTGTTTATTCACTCTTCCCATGTCCTATTCCCTTCTCTTTTAACCATACTTCCTTTTACTCCTCTCCCTCTCTTTTTTCCCCACAATTTTAATTTCAAACCATTACTTTTTCACTGTCCTGTTGAAAAGCTTACTCTTTGCCTCAAGCCCGTCCTATGAACTTTTTCCATTTCACTCTTCTATTCATTTTAGCAGCTGGTTTACAGTCTTTCTCAAGTTCTGCCTTTATGTGGAGGACATCCAATGTCCATTTAAACATTGTATCTCACATTTGGCTGCTTATATTCTTGAAATTCTCAATTCCAATGAACTTCATCTGTATCCTAAATCAGCTATCTACTCCTATGGTTGAAAATTAGACCTTTTCAATTGCAATAGAATTGAAATTCTTTTTAAGCATTTTGTGGAAGTATAATATATATACAGAAATGTATACGGATCATACATGTATGCTCTGGTGAGTTTTTTGAACTAAATACAACTGTATCCCCAGGACAAGGTCAAGAACATTCCCAGCACTCCGGATACTGTAGTCACTGCATCCCTGAGAATAACTGCAATCCCTGTGTAATAGGTCTTAACAATTTCATAATTTTTACAAATCATATAATATGTATTCTTTTGTTACTGGCTACTTTTTTTGAACATTATGTTTGTAGGGTATATCACTAGTTTTACATGTAGTTTGCTTTTGTTGCTCTATATACAAAAACATGTTTATCCATTCTACTGTTGCAGGTCGGCTACGGGTAGTTTTCAGTTGTCTATGTCAGTCCATGTTGATCTGAACACTTAGATATGTGTCTTCCTCTGAGCATACACCCAGTGGCTATATATCTGGGAGTGAGATTGCTGGTTCATAGACTATGTGCATATCCAGCCTGAGTAGAAACTGGTACCAATTCATGTTCCAGTCGATAGTGCGTGAGAATCTCTAGTTGCTTTATATCCTTACTATTTCTTGGCATTTTCTTCTTCTTTTCCCCCACTTATGTAGTGATATACCATTGAATTTTTGATTTACATTTTCGGTTATCTGTTTGTTATTATTTTCTACCTAATTCCATAGTCACAAAATTTACTCTGAATAATTTCAATATTCTGAGATATAGAAGCTCTGTTTATTGCCCAAGATATAGTTGATTTTGGTGACTGTCCCAAACGTACTTAAAAAAATAAAAATTCTGTTTCCGGGTATAGTGTTGTATGTGTGTTAATTAAGTCCAGTTCATGAATTGTTTTGTTCAACGTCTACCTCTTCTTTCATCAGCCATTGAGAGAGATGTGTTAAACTCTCTTATTGCAAAGCTCACCTAGTGAGCAAAAGCAGAAGATAGACTGATTTGTTTAACTCTTGATTGATTCATTGATTCATTCAGTTGGTCTTTTATATATCAAATAAATATATATGAAAAGTTTATAGGGGATGATGTATAGGAATACAAGAGGACTGAAGTAAGTTGTAGAGTATTTTGGTGAACAAACTTAAAAATAATGCTGCCTTCATGAAGGTTAAGTTCTGATGTAATGAAGAAAGTACTTTCACACTTTTGGGCTATTTTAATTTAATCTGTGAATTGCTCTTCTTACATCTTGATTATTTTGCCACTATATTCTTCATCTTTTTCTAGAGATCACGATTTATGTAATATGAAATATTATGAATTATTATTTCTCCACTCTGTTGAGATTATGCTTAGAAAGCATTCTCTGTGCTAAGATTAAATTTTAGAAAGCTTCTTTATGCTAAAATTAAAATGCTAGGCACCTATCTTCACTCCTGGTACTTTTATGTTTAAATTTTATGTTTAAATACTTAGTCATAATTATGATAATGATCCAGATTCCTCTCCCCACCCAAATGGCTAAGTAGTTACTCTAACATAATGTGTTAACTGTATTATTTTTATTCACTGAATTGAAATGCTTTTGTTATTGCCATATACTAAATTTTGATATATACTCAGATATTATTAAGGACTCTCTTTTTTTATTTCTCTATTTTTCTTCAGGATGTCTTATATATTTTAATTGCCATAGATGTATGGCATCTTTTAAAACTAGTAAACATTAATTTTCTCTTTCAGCCAAGTTATTTAAAAAATTGGGATTGTTTAATAGTATTGCATTTTGATGCAGAATGATAGTTACAGAAAGAGACAATAAGGAGAATGGAGAGAGGCAATATTCCAAGTATCATTGGCCAAATATTTTTCAGTTGATGCTTATGGTAAAAACATTCATAAAAAAATAGCACTGTGAAAACACATGGTCTGTATTACTAGATAAGACTAGAAAAGTATGCTAAGGCTATAGATGGAAGAAAGTTTTGGCCATTTGTCAGAGAACTCACTGCTGGCTTCTATAGCAAACTACCCCAAATCTTAGTGGCCTAACACAAAAAAAGTTTGATTCTCATGAAAAGTCCACTGTGGGTCAGATGGCTCTTCGTGAGGGTGGACTTGGCAAGTCAAGCTTCTTCTATCTTCCAACTCCAACCTCTGACTACACTCAGCTATGGTGAGGGAGAGAGAACATGGAGGAATACATGAGGTAGTTTATGGATCAGATGTAGAAGAGGCATGCATCTGTGATTTACTAGAATAAACAAAATGAAAGTAAGCTTTACAATACACGTACATTTAAAAAACTTTTAGATTCAATAGATGTGAAATTACTTTGTCAAATTGTGATAAAAGTTTTTAAATTTCTACTCTCAATTTCTAAACTTAAACCACTGTGGACCAGTACGAAACAATTCACGGACAGGCAGTTCTCCACAGACACTCTTTGAGTAGTATTGGCATATACACTTTTGGCCCATCTCACATTGTCTAGAACACAATGGCATCATCTCAACCTAACTGCATGAGAACTTGGGAAATGTTGTTTTCTTTGGTGCTGAGAAAATGAAAATAGATTAGTAGACATCTACTTCATCTCTGCCATAGAACTGCAATTAATTTAAATTGAATATATTGCATGCATTGCATAATGTCTTTTGTTGGCAAACTATTGCCTAAATAATACAATATGGATATCTTACCATGACAAATTTACTCACAATTTAGAATCGACTCTTAATAATTTGCAATTATATAACTCCTTGTTATTCTTATGATTAAAGTACTTGATCCCCTATACTATAAGTACTTTTTAGATATCTGACTTTCCATTAAGCTATCAAAGGTCAGAGTCTTTCATTTTTATAACTCTAACTACTAGTGCGGTGTTCAGCATTTAGTGCACTTTCAGTAAATGTGTGTACGCTGAACCAAGTAGCATATTAAGCATGATATTATTTAATCTTTTATTGAATGGTTGAAGGAAGACTTGAAAAGGAAGTTGGTAATAGAAGGAAGAATATTACTTAGGAAATAATTTTTAGTAATTTCAAAGATGTTAAAGATCTTAATTAAAAGAGTATGAAGATAAAAGTACAGAGTGAGACACCATAGAGTTCCTATAGTTTGAGTAAATAGGATTTATTCATTGATGAGTAATATAAAATGAAGAATGTCTCTCAGATTTTTAGTTTGACGACCAATATGCATTCAATAACATTGGTATAGAAGAACACAGGAAGATGTGTGGATTTGAATGGAAAAGTGCAATTATGTACTCGGTTTGGGGCGTGCTGAGCTTGAGATACCTGCAGAATAATGTATTGTAGTGTCTGTGATCTTCATGTTGTGAAGTCTATGTGGTTCTTTGTACACCGAAAAAGAAGAGCTATTATCATAATGGCTTGTAATATTTTCCCTCCACTTCAATATGGAAAGCCTCTTCGAATTTTAAAATACATAGTTGTGAAAGAGAAATTCTAAACTCTGGTGGTAAGCTATAGATCATTAGCCCTTTGAAGGGTGGAGATAAGCAGGGAAGGGGTTAAGAGCAAGCATGATGTAACAACAAGCATACATGGCTTCAGGCTGCCTCTCTACTCTCACCCCTAGTCATCTAGGACTGGGGAGTAAAACTCTCCAGGGGAATAAAACTCTCCAGTCCCTTTGTTTGCGGTGATCCCTCTCCATAGACTGACATTCTCATGACTTCTGTGCCCATTTCCAACCACTTTTCGTATTTTCTATACTCCCACCCCATTCCCATCCTCAATTAAATGTACCCACTTCTTCCTCTCAATCCCTATACCTCTTTGTGAGCACCTTCTTCGTTGTATATAGATAATTTTACTTTGCATTCTAGCTGTCTGTGTGCCTCTCTAATCCCACTAGTAGGTTGTCAGCTTGTTTGTTTGTTCGTATTTATTGCTTTTTTAAGGAAAAATAAACATTGTTTAAGTATGTGCACCCTGCAGTATGTATCAGAATGTCCAAATAATATGCTGTGCCTCAATGATTGTATTCTGGATTAACCCTAAATTATTCAAGACTTTATCATGTAGAGGCCCAGAATGAAATGATTTTGGGCGAGACTACAGGAGTGCCAATCAGACAAAGATGACAGGTCTTGGAAGAAGATAGGAAATTACATTTTCTTAGGCTTGACTCTCCACTCGAGGGTATTACTCATGGAGTAAATAATCACTCCTTGCTTCCAATACATTTATTCATAGCACATTATCTAGTTGGTGAGTAGTGAAAAAAAGAAATGGGTCTACATGGTTTAATCTCAACTCTCCTTTTTGTTTTTGTTTTTGTTTTTTTTGGTCTCCCACTCTCAGACCTGCCTGGCTTCCGAGAAGGTGAATCCTGGTTAAATGTCCTGCCATGAGGTAAGTTCATCATGCCAGCATCTTCCTCTTCTGGGGAGGCCTAAAGTTGTATATAATATCAGGAATGAGGAAAGTATTTGGTGGGGGACTATCTGCAAGACCATTTAGACACAATCCAAAGATCACATTCTCTAGTCAACTTCACTAGAAATAGGTTGTCATTCTGATAGTCATCTCCTATATTTCATTTTTTTTATTGATTCCAATGTCAGAAGAGGTACTGCGGTAGGCAGAATTCTAAGACGACCTTCAAGATTTTCCACTCTCTCCCCTTGTATACATGCCAGGTATCATCCCTGGGATTTCAAATATGATGGATTTGATTCCCATGATTCGATTATGTTACATGGCACAGCTTCCCTTAGATAGATAAGGAGATTATCCATGTGGGCATGATTTAATCACATGCACCATTTAAAAACAGAGTTTTCTCTGGCTGGTGGCAGAAAGGGAAGCCAGAGATTCAAAGCATAAGAGGGATTCGATGTTCCATTGCTGAACTGAAGATGAAGGGGACTATGTATCAAGGCATATAGGTGGCATTCGGAGATTGAGAGCAACCCCCAGTTGACAACCAGCAAAGAAATGGGGACACGGTCCCACAACTGAAAGGAAGGGAGTTATGACAACAAAAGAATAAGCTCAGAAGGAAATTTTCTCCAAGATTGTCTGTATGAGAACACAGCCTAACTGATAACCTTCTTTTCAGCCTGTGATACTGTAAGCAGAGAACCCAGCCATGCTGTGTGAAACTTCTGACCTATAGAATGAGTGCCATTCTAAGTTGTTGATTTAAACATGTGTGGTCTTTAAGAATTCAATGATCTACACACAAAAAAATTCTGGGACAGTAGGAGCCATAGCATACTTTTTGAATCTCTTCAAACTACCCATAAAAACAAAGAACTGAGAAAGCAGAACCAAAGATGCTTCAACGACATTTACAACAAAACTAGGGGACAAGATAATTTCCTGCAGATCCCCAGACATAAGTGCTGAGAACAAAACCAGAACTACAAGATCTACCTGGTATCAATATCTTGTCTTTAGTAAAAACTAACACTTTGTCTTTTTAGTATATATATTTTAGCATCTTCCAAAACTACTAAGATGCTGATTGAATCTCCTGGTGTAAGGGTGGTGCTTGGGTATAAATGAACTTCATACTGGGGTGACACAGCAGGCCAAATTTGGGGAAATTTTATATATGTGAAATTCCCTCAAATTTATATCTGTTAAGTTCAGTCTGCACCCTCAACAGTAAATCCTCAAACCCTTTCAACCAGTTCTGCTATTGAAAAACACATACGTACCTAAACATTTAGTTTTTCTGAGTGTCTCTGGTGTAAATCAGCCCACTCTGAGCTTTCACCACTGGCTTAGATTTGAAGGGTTCGCCACGTGCTAGTCAGTTGTCCCTGTCTATTTGTTTTCCCGTTTTTAAAATTGTATTGCTGTTGTTTCATCCTTGTAAGTTTATGCCTTTCAAAAAATCCATTGCCTGGACTGTGTTGGCGTTTCAGAGGAAAGGTAAATGGTGTTGTGTAGCCTACCACGTTTAACCACATGTTTGACCCCACCACTCAGAGAGTAAAGGGACTTTCAGGATATCTGCCTCCATCCCAAGGAGACGGTGACCCTCTCTCAGAGCTCTGTTCCACACGGAATACACATGTATGAAGCATGCTTGCATCTATACCCTGTTTATTGTTTGGTTCTTAACAAAATGGCTAGCTTTCTAGAAGAATTCTGCAAATTTGTTGAAAAACATTTCCTTGAAGGGAAATGTTTGGAAGGATAGAATGTAGTTATTTTTAGAAAGTGGAATTGGTAGAGGGATATTGATGATGACAGGAAACTTTCACTCTTTCCTGCATATATATTTATTGCATGTCTTTATAATGAAAAGTTCATATATATGACTAAAATAATTAAAAAGATGATTTTTTTAAGTAAAAGATAGGAAGGAAAGTAGGATTGAGTTGTTGGGTAAGGGCAAGGTAACTCTGAAATGGAAAGAAGGAAGGAAGGGAGGGTGGGACTCATAGATAATACAGAGCTACGCTTAGGTACCTACAGCCAATTTGTCAATAGTGATCAAGATGATGATGCTGATGCTGATGACAAAAGTGATGAAGACCATTATTGCCTTCAGTTTTACTCTGGATTTCAATAGCATCTGGGCTTTGCTTCTCATTGCCTGAATACCACACCTTTTCCCTCAGTTCTAAGTAAGCTTTGCTCATGCTTCTTTGTTAAATACCAATGAAATTCATAGATCTCTGCAACCTTAAGCTGTAAGAAAATTCAGTGCAAAAGCCTAGCTTATATAACTTTGAATTCAGACCTTGACAACTAGACAGGATTTATCTCATGCATATGTATTAATTTTAAGTGCTTTTCTGTAACAGTCATTTGACATTTAATATACCATAATTGTATTATTAAATTTAAATGCATATTTGCAATTCTAAAAGCACTACTGAACTTTATGGGTGAAAAATACATTCTCCTTCACCTTGGTTCTTTCTCATCCTCCAGTTCTTCTCTAGGCTTTATTCTCTCTGCTACCCTAACCCTGACTGGAGTCCCCTCTTCTTTCCCCAACCTCAAAATCTCAACTATCTTTTTTTTTTTTCTCATTTCCTGACATTTTCTTCTCTCTATTCTCTGCAATTCATGCTTGCGTGTTCTTGCTGCACCTTCGTTCCTCCATGATGGAAATGTCCAGTGCTTCCGAGTTCTGCAGTCAGTCCCTCATGTAGTCACCTCTCTCTCGCTCGCTTGTCTGTGGAGCTGTTTCAAGATCTTACAGTGACAATCACTCCTCATCTAAAATCTTCCAGCGCAGTCTAAGGGAGCATTTTCCAAACGCTGAAGTGGCCTACTACTGCAAAAGGTGGAAATGAGCTCCCGATTACAACCCTTTCAAGCAGGGAGACAGAGGATACTGTGTCAGGAGCTGGGGAGAAAGGGCCTGAACAGCCTTTGAGCCTCTCTTTTCATCAGGACATAGTATCCCTCTTTTTTTTACTCTCCTTGCTCTAACACCTAATTAATAAGTGCTGCTGGAACTTCCAGCTCACCACTGAAAACTCTGGGACTTTGACCTTTTATAATGTCAGGTGTCAGCTGGTCGTAGACATCACTTAGTTCAACAATATCATTTTTACTGGAAATAAAATCAAGGCCCAGAGAAGTCAAGTCTTGGCTCGATTTCCACTTACCAGTGGTAGAGCTGATGGAAGGCCCCTGGTCTGTGATTGAATCCGGAGTGCTGTCCACTCGTTTCTTCAGCCTCAGCCACAGAAAATGCCTCATAGTGAGATCCTTGAATATGTGACCTTCCGTTTCTGGCTCTGTCGTCTTTATGTGCTTGCATCCGCTCTTTGCCCTGCCAGCTACAACTTCTCCAAATTTCTCTCACACAGTTTTCTTATTTATCCTTCAGTATGAAAATCGTGCATTATCATCTCAGAAAAAAAAAAATCTTTCTTGATCTCCCTTTGCTTCTTCTGTCCCCCTATTTGGCATAGGTGTCACTTTCCTATGTTCTATTTGAATTTCCCCTATTTGGCATAGGTGTCACTTTCCTATGTTCTATTTGAATTTACTTCTACTTGAACTTAATTATATGGTATTGAACTGCCTGTTTATTAACCATGAACTCTATCAGAATATAAGCTTCTAGAGGTCAGGATTCATACATTATTGAACTTTTCATTTCCAGAACCTGCCATAGAAGGATTTGAAAATATTTGTTAAATTGAGAAATTAAGTATGATAATCTCACTACTTCTCATAAGCCTCTTTTAACACTAGTAAAAGCGTAAATAGTATCTATCCTCATTTACCTTGATTTTTTTTATCATCTACCAGCTCTTCTTCAGGGTTTCTTCTCTCTACTATTCTTACCCAGACTAGAATCCCCTTTTCCTTCCCCACTCTCATCTTCTGAATTTCCTTTACTTTCCATTTCTCTGCAATTCTCTCTCTAAAATGCATGTGGACCAACTCTCAGCTATTGCTTTCCTTTTTGGAAGGAAAGAAAATTTCCATTCTATGTGGAAATGTCTAGTGCTTCTGTTCACTGCAAAATATTTTTGCCCAACAGCTTCTCACACTGTCATATCTCTCACTCACCACATAGGGCAACTTCCTTCTTGAGAGGAAGGTCATCCTATACTTTGCTGATCCTCAAGCTGTGGAAGAGTTCATCTCAAACAGAGCACAGAGTCTCTGATTTTGTTGATGTCTGTCTCCTTCTACAATAGCTATTCTGGGATGATTCTCAAAGGGTCTAACAGTTTCAACCAGTCATTATCTTATTTCTTGCTTTGCTAAAATTCTCGACCTATAGACCTAATGAAGGTATAGTAAATAGGCACTGCTGAGTTCTTCCTTTCTGGAAATGCCCAGTGTATATTTTAATTGCAAAATAGTTTTTCCCAATCAGTCCATCACACAAACACATCTCACCCTAAGGATCAGTTTTAGTATTTTGTAGTGAGCACCTTACTACTGCTTCTTTGAAGTTTTTGGACAGTACACTTCCCTTCCATCTGTGTGATGTTCTGTAGTCATGGAAAGGATTTGATCATTCGCCACAGACAATTTGACCAATTTGCTGTTGTAGCCATTCCATCTGAAAGCGTGGATACCGTCAGGGAAGGGTCTGGAGAGGTAGCTGGATTCCTGTCTGTGGCACACTACACTGAGTCTCAAGGGAGGAAGATGACTGTGGGATGACAGCTGACTTGAGAGGAAGGAGTGAAGAGCTTCGGTGTGAAACCGGACCGGTAATGTTTCAGCTAGCGCATTGGAAAATAGTCCAGAAAATCTAATGAGCGCACTCAAATTTCCTAAGTTGAATTTTCACAGAACATATCTTATGACATGTAGAATACATTCTTCTAGGACAAATAAAAGAAACTTGATAACATATACCAGTTCCCCAGTGGGTCATCTAGATGAAAAATCTACAAAATGTATAGATCTTCCATGAAATTTAGAGAAGTTCATGGATAACAGAGTCATAACCAGTGATTAGACAAAAAAAAAAAAAAAAAGAAAAAAAAAGGCCAGCATTACCTGACACTTAGCTTCAGGGATCAAGACCAGTTACTATAAGCTCACCTTGGGCACCCAATCTGAGATAGTATGGTCTCCACAGGCAAACTTTGAGTCGAAGCTGGGGTGGCATTTATACTCCTCTTAAAATAGCAAAAGACTTTGCCATTCAACTTGTAGTAGGTTTTCTTTTTGCCTTTACACTTGCCACATGAAAGCTGCCTTTATATGAGTGTCACCAGACTGTCTTTTTATAAATCACTGCTGCCTTGCCAGATAGATATGTGCATCAGTAAGACAGTCTTTTTTGCATAAATCTCATAAATCAACATCACTGAACAATTCCCAGCATAGGTAGTCTTTTAAATTTAAAATTGAGAACATAAAAAAAGGAGACTGTGATATGGAAAGAAAAAAAAAAAAATCTCTTAAGAAATTCTGTGTGTTTGTTAGAGTGAGAGAAAGAGAGAGAGATTGAGCCAGAGAGAAAGTTTCCCTTTTCAGATGCTCTGAGTTATGAGCCAAAAGGCACAGAGATGCTTGGACGAGAAATACAAAGATAGAGTTTCCCTTTGTGACTTAGTAAAGGTTTGCATTTTTTTACCCCTGAAAGGGAGGCTGTCTTTGATGTCGCTTCAAGTAACACTAGGTTCACTGGCCCACCCTCAAATGCACATTCTTAAGAAAAAGAACATGCTGGTGTAAAATCCAATGAAGGTGAAAAATTGATTAATTTCAATGGAAAGGAATACTAAAAATAGTAATAACAAGCTTATTGAGTGCTTACTCCCAACTGGGTACTTTCTAAAAGACTTTACCTGTAAAAACACATTTAATTCCCACAGGAAGCCTCTACAATGGACACTGCAGTCACTTCCTTTTTAGAGAAAAGGAAACTGAGACATAGAGGTGTCACTCAATAACTTGGGTAAAATCACACAGCTGTCAGGGTGGGACTTCAACATGGACAGTATGGCTCCAGGGTCCATGCTTCTCTAGCAGCAAAACTATAATTTAACTGCAGATCCTCTCAAGTTGAGAAATGAACTCCACGAACAGGGCCTTGCCTTACTCTGATGATCTGTGTGGCTGTTCTTAGGACATGGTCTCAAATTTGGCAATGCCCTTGACCGTGCTTGAAATTATTTTTTGAAATAGGTTCTATCTGATGTGAAGTTTTGAACCATGACTGTAGGGGTGCATGGTGTAGCCCAGGTTCAGTCTAATAACTTCTTGGGGAGCTACAGCTGTGTCCAGAGTATACTTTATCTTCTAACTGGTACATGATACATGGAAAAATTACTCGCCTTCTTCTCAGCTTAGTTTACTCTTCTGTAAAACAAAGAAGATAATAATACTGACCTTATAGGGTTTGTTGGTGAAATGATATATTCTTGGCCCTTAGTAGACATCCACAAATGACAGTCATTATTAAATTTTAGCCTCAGGGTCCATGGCCACACCCCTTGCTCATGGGTTCCGCGTTCCAGGATTAGGTTTGCAGAGTTTCACTGACAGCTTGTAGTGATGGGATGGAGCATCACCATACCCCGACTCAAGCCATGAGAGCCAAGAGGACTTACTACAAAGGACTATTTAAAGAAGGAAGAAATCTATTCTACTTTTTGATTCTGTAGAAGAACATTTTGAATCAAACTAGCAATGTATAGCTCTCAGGACAATGAGATTCCACACCTTCATGGGACAGAACAAATCCAAGATATGGATTGTATTTAAAAATATCCTAAGAAATCTAAAATCAGATATATCGCACAGGTCACATCTGCCCAATGAATAGCAAGGCTGTCCCCAGTGGCTGCTACCTTCTCTCCACTTTTCCCTGCGGCTCCAGCAAATTCTCTACTAGGGAGGAATGTGGGATGGGAAGGTTTATTTCAATTATATTACTGAGAACTGATCCCTTACCATTATAGCCTTTGAATCAGAATTTTCTGGGAGATGGGAAGAACAGGTATGATCTAAAATTCCTCATGGTAATTTGGACACCACTTTGTTTTAAAAGCCTTTACATTCATATAAATTTGAAGTGGAAAGATGGTTCTTAAAGCCCCCTCCCCACTCCACACACAAAATCCCCATGACTTATTTTATTTCCATGCTTATTTCTCTAACTAAAGGTATCTAAATATATTGAAGTATATTTTAGGACTCGCTTCCAGAAAAATATTTGTTCCCCTTGATTAATCATTATGCCTTTTTTCTCAACTATTAATAATTAAATGTCCAATAATATTTTTGCTTTGGCAACCTGGAAGCTAAATGCAATGCTATGTTACTGTAATAGTTCAGATCTTTGGTATATTTATATCCTTCTCCATCTTTGTTATTCTAATTATTTATGCCTATTGCTGAACAAGGCTTTTTTGGAGGACATCCCAAGTCATTATTAGAAGTAGGTTACATATAAATTATATACTAAAAAGAGAAATAGATACTTATTCTCTAAAAATGAATAAACTGGATTACATGGGGATTTCACATTCACCTCTCAGATCTCTCTGTTCCTGTTTTCCCTAGGTCTTGCAGGTAAATGCCTCTAGAGGTGCCTTCTTACTCATCTTGTGATAATAATATAGGACAGACATGAGTCCAGAAGGTCCCTATCTAGTCTTAACAAGAATTTTTCTAGGAGGTTCATTTGAAAGGGCTTGCGTATTATGTGCTATGTCATAGCTTTTTCACATGACAGGTCTGAAGATAATCATTTCTGAGAAAAGATGAAAAACCCCACCACGTGGGGCCTGTCTGGAGAACAGGCCGGATGAAAGGGGGGTAAAGGGCATTGTCAGCGTGCCATATGGAGGCTTTGGTTCAGTTGGAACACACTGGAAACGAACGATGGAAAAGCACAAAGAGCACACTGTTTCTTTGCTCTCTCACGTGCCTCCATCAGCAGTGAGCAGGGAGATGAAGGTCCCCTGTCCCCCTCCGCCACCTCCCCACAAGAACGCGCCAGGCAGGACGAGCACGGCTCTCTCCCTTCCTGCTTGCTTTCCTTTCTCTCTCCTTAGCTCCTCTCTGTTTCTGTTTTCACGTTCCCCGGGCTATTATTAGGCTTTCTTTCTGTACACCTTTGAGATTTCTATTTCATCTCAGCCAGACTCCATCCAAGTTTAGCAAAAAGTTTCTGTTTTGTTTTGTGATTTCATCGAGCGGAGTTTGTTCTATGGTTTGCATACTTCAAAAGCAGCGATGTATGTTTCGGCTTCTTTTCTTTCGGTACCTGTGACAATCTCTCCCTCCCCACCCAGGCTGCTCAGACCTGTGCCTGAGTGCCTCTCTGGCCCCAGGCTCAGGTCACTTGTGTGTGTGGCGGATATGAAGCAAGCATTCTGTGACTCACCTGGATAACACAAGTCCCTGATATCTCTCTGAGGTGAACCTGGCAGCCCATTCCTCAGTTTCTGGGACGTTCCAGGGGCTCAACATCACTGGAAAACACCAGATGGGATGGATAGAGACAATTTTGCAGAAAGTGCTGTGCGATTGGCTCCCTCAGTGCTCTTCCCAGCTGGAAGCAGAGTGGCCAGAAAGCACATGGTTCTCAGCCTAAATTCTCTGCCTCGAGAGCTACAGATGGCTTCCCCAAGCACCTGAAGTCTGTGATGCTTTCTGGGTGGAATAAGCTGCAAGCTGCAGAAATTCTTTTGTCTTTTCACAGAGCGACTCAGAACCTAGTTTCTTTCTGCCTTCAGAGTGACAGCAAGGAGATGACACACAGAATAGGAAAGAACCAGAAAGTGGGGAAATAAATGTTTAATGTTTGAAACTCCATAAGACTGGCCAGCTGCTCAAAAAGGTGTGTCGGGATATTTATAACACTGGGCACATATAAGCAAAACTTTGAAAATGATCCAGAAAGATATGGCTTTACAGTTGAGCTTGAATCGATTCCATGATTCTTACATATTCTTACTAAGTGTAGCAGTTTTTCTTGTCCTTTTCTTCCCTTTTTTCTTCCTTTCCTTTTCTTGCCATTTGACTCTTCATTGTTCAGTCTATGAACATCCGCCAGTGGTCCAACTGGCTGAGATCAAGACATATGGACAAAGAGCCACGGGCACCGAATCATTTCTGTTCCTGTTTAATGAGTCTTCCATTCGTTTTTAATTTTCTCTGAGTGTTGGATGCTGGGGCTGTGGGTCATTGGCATGTCAGGCTGGTAAAGGCTCTAGAAAGGAACTTAACCCTGGGACAACTATCAGAAAGGCAGGCGGAAGCAAAACCCGTAGGAGGCTTCCAGTGGTTACTCTGTGTTGGGCCCAAGAATATTTCGCTATCAGTCAAGACTTCTCAGTTGCTGCCTGGTATCGTAGAAATTGTGTAGAAAACTAAATAGTTTTCTAATTGACATATGATTTGCCCCTTGTTCCTTATTCCCCCATTCAAAGCCAAGTTCCAAGTCCCATGATCTTTCCACGTTCCACACTGCTTCTTAAGTCTGCTACACGCAGGCAGACACCAGGCAGAATCTATCATGCCAGGTAGGAACCATCTCAGGCAAGGACTGGCCTTGCACCTTTCATGGCTTCTCAAATGCTGGGGCTGAGGAGCAAGGAGAAGGAGCTGCACTGGTAACCTTAAGCTCAAAACTCCATAAAAGCTGGTGGGCTAGTGGTCACACTAAAGCAAGTCTGCTGGAAGATGGATTAAGTTCTTCCTTCACAATGGGCTGCTTCCTTCAAGATAAAGGTGGAGGCTGACTGCTCATTCCTGCATGGCCCATACCATGCCAGAGAATTCTGTTTATGATGCCATATGTCATTTCAGCTGTTGGCCAGGCTAAAGAAAAGTGCAGGGCAAGCCAGATAATAGACAAGAGTGGAAGGTCCTGATCTAGGAACAGCCATTGTACGATAAAATGTCTTTATATTCAAGGGCTTCAAAATTGTCAAAGTACTTTTGTATTTGATTCATTTCATTCCTGTACAAAACTTCAAGTATGACAAAGGCAACCTCTCCTAGCATCTATTAGTTTTCTGTCTAAATCTTGGAAGATGAGCTACAGAACAGTGCTTGTCTAACAACCCAATGCTTTGGCTGAAATCTCCCTATGTTGTGTGAGTTCACTTAAGGGGCTTTGGAATGTGTGTCCTGGTGGCTCTGTGTGGTTTTCGAGTCTAAGAGATCAGATACACATGTGTACCAATGACAAAAAACAAAAAAAACAAAAAAAAACAAAAAAACAAACTGTGATAAGGAATGACATTCCTGCTATGTCGTTGATGGTGGATCCAGGACCTAAAATATTGTTTAATATAATGCTTATAACAGCAATCCAATGCTCATTGATATGAGAAGCTTTATGCACAGAGACAAGTAATTTACTAAGCCGCAAAGTTAGTGAATGATGATGCCAGAAATTAAATCCAGGTCTAACTGACTACAAATTATATATTGTTTTAATAATACCCAGTTTCTTCCAAATAATGTCTGATACTTAAACAGTGCTTTATCATTTATAAAACATGTTCACACTCTCAACTGCATTGGATCCTTACCTCCACTATATATGCTGTTAACATCATCAATGAGAGAATTGGCATTCAAACAGTTAAATGATTTTCCCAGATCACAGGCTAGCAACTGGCAGAGTCAAGACTCAATTCAATTCCTTTTCCTTATTCTTTCTTTCTTTCTTTTTTTTTGCTATGTTACACTTCCTTTCTGATAAACTATATACACAGCCATCGTTTCTAGAGTAATAACTTCCTCACAGACACTATTCAAAGGGTTTTACTTGGCTTCTCCCACTTAACCCTCACAACAAAACTAAGGGAAGCAGGTACCATTATTAGCCCTTGAATTTTTTGGGCTTGAAATTTAAAGAATCTTCTCTGAGGCTACACAGCTAAGTGAGTGATTAGACTGGGGTTTCATCCCAAGTACTGATTCTGACTTCCGAATCCAAACCTCATCACAATATCGTTACATTGCCTCTCAACTTGTGCGTTCTCCACACCTCCTGCTGTATGCTGTATAATATACTTGAGGTGAACAGGCTATGGGAGGGTAGAAGAAGAAGATATTGATTCTAGTTAAAGAGATCTCAGAAGTTTTGTAAAAGAAGTGGCATTTGAGCTAGGCCTTGAGAGATTAAGAATCTAAAGAACAGATAGTCTTAGGGACTTGTTTAAAATTTCATAAGTTTTTCAAATACAGGTTCTCTTATACTCAGATTCAGACTTTTTCAAGAATGTATAATATAGACTTATCTAGTCGTTCCTTTCTTTCCCCATGTACCTTATTTCCTTTTCCTTGAGCTACAAAGAAATGTGCAGAATTCGGAAGGCCAAGAGCCTCAGACTCTCCAGATTATGAATAAAAATATATTAGCGTCGTTCCGTGGAGTCAAATACAAATGGTACAAATTGAAAGCATATATTCATGCCCAGACTAACTCAGATCCTCTTGCTTATAAATACAGCTTGCATTTGCCCTATGGGTATGTAGAATATAAAACATACCAGTACATTAAACCAAAAGCGAGAAAGGCCTTAGCAAGAGTTCCATTCACGAAATGATGTAAAACAGAAATAAAGCTTGACTCTATAGTCAAATTTTAAAAAGCTATATTTCCATACAGTTTTCAAACACATGTAAAACTCTTTTTCATGTAAAATAAATACGAGTCCTGAGTAGTTTTAATTAGCGATCTTGGAGACACGCTGCACCTGTTCCAATTCATCTGCAGAGATGAAAACCCTTCACCCTTTTCATTCGCTGACAAGTTAATAGACATTTCCAACTCATGCCAGCACGTGGAGTTTGCAGCTCTCTGGTGACAGGTGAATAATAAAGCCTCACGAGAACGTGGCAACTCCACGTAGAACATCCTGAGCGGTGTAAATTCCTGAGCAGTGATGATACGTCCCCTACTGTTCTGCAGGCCTGTGCACGTGTTGCTGGTACATCGCTTAGTTTGTATTAACAAATGGATTGAGTTATACTTTACGTAGCATACAGTCTTCCCATCTGAAGTGTACAATTCGCTAATGTTTGATATATTTGCAGAGTGGTGCCGCCATCACTACGATATAATTTTAGAACATGTCCATCACCCCAAAAATAAACCTGATGCCCATTTAGTTATCCCCTATTCACCGCTCCATCTCGGTCCCAGACAACTACTGTGATGCTTCATTTCTACTGCATTCTAGTGTAGAAGCTATTGACTATTGCATGTGCTTGCTGCTCTGTGTATTGGGCCCATGGATAATTGAATGGCACTTTTATGCACTGGAGAACACAATATGGTATGGCTATTATATGGTTGCGTATATGTGTATGAGCACCTGTATTCCTGTCTCCATGTACATAGACTAAAAAGAAATGCAAGAAATCATTCAGGATGAGAAACAGAGTTTGGGAATAAGCTTACCCTTTTGATAGCAAAAGCGGTCCACAGAGATGGTCAAAATGATTATAACAAGTTGCATTTTGTTGAGAAAAGAACAAAAATAGAATTACAGTGCATTCTCATTATTTGGGGGTTCTATGTTCACAATCACTTACTCACTAAAATTGATTTGTAACCTCAAGATCGATACTCGTGGTTTGCAGTCATTTTGGACCTGTGTGGAGCAATGAAACTTGGGGAGTCCCTTGGGTTTCCTCCCACCATGTTCCCGGTTGAGGTCGATCAGGCAATACTCTGCCTTCTTGTTTCAGCTCTCAGACAGAGCTACCAGTGGCTGGAGAAGATACCCTGGAGACTACCTGCGATTGAACATGATTTCTGGGCATAAGGAGACTGGGTGTGAGCCCCATCTGAGTTTCTAGTGTTGGGTCTGTCCTGTTGGGTAGCTCAGTTACAGAGTTATGCCCTGGCTTTAACCCTGTGTCATAGAATGAAACGCTGGCTCTCAGGGTTAGGGAGCCAGCTGATCCTTTATCCATGAGAGCTCAGGGAGCTTCTTTTGTGACTCTTCTGCAAAGTTTATTCTTCAGAAAAATGTAAGTCTATTGCATGGATACAGACATGAGGAATTATTTTTATAAGTTGAGTACCTTATTAAAAATAAGAAGAGAGATATTTTCAAATTAAAATGTCATTCAGAGCATGAGAAGTTGAAAATCTTCATTCAGTTATCCATGTGTATTTATAACTCTTAAGCCAAAGTAGGATATAAAGGCTGCCTTATCACAATGTAAAAGTCTCAGACACCAGAATTTTCCAACCAGATTTATGAGACGTACTCCCACATTGTTCTAGGCCCTTTAAAAAAATTTAATGTTTTATTATTAAAATATAACATGTTTAATTTCATAAAGTTAATTTTATTAATTTAATATGTAAATATAATACATGATTTAATTAATGGACCACTAATATTTTGTTAGTGCTCAAAAATTAACTTTCAAAAATATTTAAATACTAGATCTGGTTAAAATCTTAATGTGCATAATTTCGATGACTGACAGAATCTCTTCCAAGATCCCATAAAAATATCAAATATTATATCATTAAATAAAAACATCGAAATTAAACAATTTTGAAAAACCTTGTAAACCACTGGGATTTGGGGACAAAGGGAACTCAGGCCGAAATATGGCAATGATAGTCACTGATGATGAGACTCAAAAATCTGGCTTGAGAGAAAAGATCACATTTTGTGTATGGTCTGCCACATAAACTAAAATATTAACGCGGTCAGGAGAATGGTAACAAAACCTTTACTCATTAGTTGTCTAACCCTTGTCGGAGGTCACAGAAGACTAAGTAGATATCAAAGCAGCCACCCCTCCCCACCCCGCCCCACCTCCATGTCACGGAGAATATTTCCTGGACGTAAAGAGATCACTGTGCAGAATAATGCAGTGGCCAGTATCTAGGGTCAGCGGAATCTGAGTTAAACACTAGTCCCTCCACTTACTAGCTTAGGCAGTTTACTTAGGCTGTCTAAGTAACAGTTTTCATATCTGTAAAGTGGAACTAATAACAGTACTTATTTCAAAGAGTTGTGATGCTTTATGGGGCAGTATCCATGGCAGTTAGCCCAAGATTCCACTAATGATACGTACTTAATACCTGCTCTTATTCGTCATCTACCAAATATGATTATTGGGCTTCCTGCCACCATCTCATACACACGGGGAGGAAGAAGAGATGAGAGAGAGGAGAAGCAAGAGGCAGAGGGAGAGGGAGGAGGTGGTGCTCATATGACTTGCAGTTGGACTCAGGGCACTGAGGGGAGGCTGTGGCCTGAGAAGTGGACATGCATTGCTTGGCATGTATTATCCTGTTTATCCTTAATAACAGTGCAAAGCAGGAGCTGTTCCTGGAAAAATCTTGAGGTACTTGATGCTGCAGGGTGAGAATTACTGATTGAGCGACACTTGAAACCATAAAACTTCTGGAAGAAAATGTAGGCAACTAAACTCTCTGATATTGCTGTTAGTAATTTTTTTTTTTCCTGATATATCTCCTTGGACAAAGGAAACAAAAGAAAAAAATTGACAAATGAGACTACATCAAACTAAAAAGTTATTGTACAGCAAAAGAAACCATCAGCAAAATGAAAAGACAACCTACCAAATGGGAGAAGATACTTGTCTATGATATATCTGACAAGGGGTTAATATCCAAAATTTATAAAGAACTCATACATCTCAACAACAACAACAGAACAATCCAATTAAAAAATGGGCAGAAGAACTGCAAAGATATTTCTCCAAAGAAGACATTCAGATGGCCAATAGACATATGAAAAGATGCTCAGTATCACAAATTGCCAGGGAAATGCATATTCAAACCACAGTGAGATATCACCTCACACCTGTCAGATTGCCTATCATCAATAAATCAAAAAACAGGTGTTGGCAAAGCTGTGGAGAAAAGGGAACCCTCATACACTGTTGATGGGGTTGCACATTGGTACAGCCACTATGGAAAACAGTTTGGAGATTCCTCAAAAAATTAAAAAGACAACTATCTTTTCACCCAGCAATTGTACTTCTGGATGTTTATCCAAAGAAAGCCAAAACACTAGTTTGTAAAGATCTGTACACCCCTATTTCACACAGTGCTATTCACAATATCCAAGATGTGTGAGCAACCTAAATGCCCATGAATATACATACATACATACATACATACATACATACATACATACATACATACACACACACACACACAATGGAATATTACTCAGCCATAAAAATGAAATCTTACCAGTTTCAACGACATGGATGGACTTAGAGGGTATTAAGCTGAGTGAAATAAGTCAGACAGAGAAGGTAAATACCATATGATTTCACTTATATGTGGTATCTAAAAAACAAATGAACAAACAGAACTTAAACAGAGTCAGAGACAGAGAACAAACTGGGGATTGCCAGGGGGCAGGGGGCTTAGGGGCTGAAAAGGTGAAGGGATTAAGGAGCACAAATGAAGTTTCAAAAGAATCGTGGGGGACATGGAGTGCACAGGGTATGGTCGATATTATTGTAATGGCTGTGTGTAGAGCCAAGTGTACTAGAGTAATCGGGGGTCACTTCATAAATTATATATAAATGTCAAGCATTGTACTGTATCTTGAAACTAATATAAAATAACTTAAAAAAAAAAAAAAACAATTACAGATTGAACATGTCTCCTTGCCATACTGTGGAAAGAAACAGATGATTGAGCCTAAGAAAAGTTCACCATAGAAACACTAGCTAGGCAAAAAACAGATAAACAGGTAGCTGTAGCATCCATGAAATAGGAGCAGGAGTCACAGAGAAAGCAAAGGCTCAGGTGAAGATTGATACAAAGGGAAAGCAAGATACAAAAATACTTTTAAACTCCGAAGAAGGGGTTCTCAACTCAGAATGGCTTTGCACCCTTCCACTCCCCCAGGAGATATTTGGCAACGTCTGGGGACATTTTTGATTGTCACAGCTCAAGGCTAGTGAATACAAGGCTAGGGATGCTGCTAAGTATTACATAATATATGCTGCTGTGTATTTTACAGGACACTCATCACAACAAAGAATGGTATGGCTCAAATGCCAACAGGACTGAGGATTAGAAAACCTGTAAAGGAAGTAGAAATCAGAGATATTGATCATCAGAAGTGATGCTACAGAAAACTGAATCATGCAGAGGATGAGACTGAAAGGGTCTCCACTAATTCAAAAGAAAAACAGAAAATTGCTAGAAAGAAAATATTACCTATAGAATAGAAGAGACGATAAACGACCTATGAAATACATATACATTTCAGGCATATATACATATATATATGTATGTATGTATGTATATATATGTGTGTGTGTATATATACATACACACGTACACACATATATATATATTTACATATACATACATATAGACAAAAAAATGAAAGAAATATAGAAGTGTATGATTGATAAAAAAAAAAAATTACCTTAATGAAAAGATCAGTTTTGTTCTTATTTGTAACAAAAAGTGCTAAAAAACCCAGGTGTGGAACGAGGACAGACTCATTAAACAGAACCCAAACTGGCTTTCAGATTTCTCCTGCCCAATGTAACATGCCAGAACAAACAAATACACCAACATCCCACAGGGAAAGAAACAAACAAAAATTCCTGGAGCGATGTCTTTAGAAAAATTAAAGGAAAAAAGCTTCAATGAATTAAATGTGTATCCACTTAATAGCTATAGTTAGATCTGCAGAAAGGATACTATAATTCCATGTTTTCAGCTCAAAAAAAATTAATAATCCCAGCCAGCAGAGAAAATAATTGAAAAGTAAGAATTTAGTATAGCCATGATATTAAAAAAACAAAAAAACAAAAAACAAACAAAAACTTGCCATTTATTAGAAACAAACTATCTCTATTTAAATTTTGGTAACAAAGTGGATTTCAAATATTGAACTTATTCTTGAAAGTTAAATGATATACATATCCTTTATGAATAGTGATCTACATCTAAAACTTCAAAATGAAATAACAAAGCCTAAGGTGACTAACTTGAAGTGATGAATACAAAAGGCAATATCTTATTCATGACTTTCAGCATTTTAAAAATTAATATTAAGAATGAGTTTTAAAATCAAATTGTCTTTACAGTTCTATTTTTAAAATATTTTATTCTTTCATAATTACTAGTAATTTTTAAAATTAATAACTTAGAATATGTAGCAAGAGACTGAGGTCACAGCACAAATGTAATATTTTGGTCATAAAACAATATGACAGAAATAGGACCAAAATATTAGTGTATTTTTTAACCTTCAGATTACATAGACTAGAGTTGAGTTTTCCACTGGAAAACAATAATAATCCCAGAATGAAGATAAATCACTATGAAAATTTTTTCTCAAATATATAAAATAAAGCCTATTATGAACACAATGCTAAATTGACAGAAATATTCAGCTTTTTAATGGATAGTGGTTTAAAAACAAACATTTCTAAGAACTAGAAAAGAATATTTTTAAATTTTCCATTCTTAAACACAGAACACAATTGTAATAAAGCACAATTAAGGGTATACACCCTACAAACACAGTATACAATGTTAAGAAGTGATTTTAAAATTACACTCTAAAATATTACAAATTCTTAAAATTAAACATACAAGACTCTCTTACTTCAAAGGTATCAAAGTACATTACTGCAAAGTAATAATAAAAGTTTAAAAAACAAAGCAAAATAAGAAAAATAAGTTTGTTATAAATAAACCAAATAAATGAGAGGAAAAAGACTTCGATTTGTTTGCAGCAAGGAGAAGGTATTTTTAATTCAAAATTTGTGGTATGTATACAAAGTTATGCTCAGAGGCAAATATACAACCCTAAATGCTTTCATTATTCATTAACGTATATCTATAAGTTTATTATTCAACTTATATAAATTAACAGAACCAGCCTAAGGGCAGCAGAAGAATAAAAAGTATCAAAATTAGTTGATTTGATACATTCAAAATGAAAAATAAACTGAAAAAATTTATTCTGTAAGGTGATAAAGAACATAGTGAATTAAGTAGGAAAAGAGCTTACAGTTTTAATTAAGAACAAAAGGACAAAATCACAAATATATGGCATTAGAATTAAGGTCATATTTCAGCAGAGTGGTCATTAAAAAGCGTAAGAAAATTTTATGTAAAAATCCAAAAAATTCAAAACCTTAGTGAAAAAGATATTTTTATAGGCTATTTTTAAATGAAAAATGATCCAAGAAATCCGAGAAAACAAAAAATGTCTAATAAGTACTATAAAGATTGAAAAATCATCAAAGGTTTACTAGGGTCTCATAGTTTTCTTCTAGATTGTTAAAAATCATTCCCAATGTCATATCAAATATTTCATCACTTGGAAAAATGTAAAAAGAATACCAAATTATTTTATGATGCTAATTTCACCCTGAGAAGCAAACCATGATTAACATAACCAATAATTGAAGACCAAAATTTATGAATGCAGTTGCAAAAATTCTAAATAACTTACTGACAAAGAGTATATTAGTAGAAGAATTTACGACAAACAAGTGGGACTTATTTCATTATTGTTATTAGGAAATTATTAAAAAATAAGCATAGATAAATATATTTCTTCAACATGACATCTAAACTAACATGATATGAACTCTCAGTCATTAATGCTAATATTATAGTTACTGGAAAGTACTGAAGGCCTTTTTACTTAAATGAGGATTATGACAAAATTGCCTACTATCCCTGTTGTTAACCTCACATTGTTTTAAAACACCGACCAAGTTAAGGAGATGTGAAACACTAATAAAATCTGTAGCGATTGGTAATGAGGAGACAATTATCAATATTTATGAATTGCTTCTGTGGAAACATGAGATAATTAAATGAAATAGAATTCAAGATATTATAAAGTGAATCAAAACCTTTCCAATGCACCAGAAGTAGCAAATTGGAAGATGTAATGGGAAAATAGGCTATTCATGAGAGCAACAAAGCATAGACCCTGTGGAACACCTGGATAACAAATGTGGAGAACTTACAGAAATTAAACCAAAAAAAATTGCTAGACATATAAAACATGATGAGATATACCATGTTTTCATATTAGAATATCAAATATTGTAAGGGTGTTATGTCTCCCTAAATCGATATATAGTTTTAAGATAATCCCGATCAAGATTTAAATTAGATTATTTTGGTCTCTCTGGCAAGGACAAGGGAGGCTTGAAAAACTTATTTGAAAGTCTGACTTGAAACACAACTAGAAAACAAAACTAATGCTGAAATAGAAAGTCATAAGTGGTAAAACATTACCAGTCTTTAATAGATATGTAGTTATAAAATTATGACTAAAAGATAGTTGAATTGGAGTAAGAATCAGGACACATGTTAATTGAATAGAGTAGCTGGCCTTAAATTGAACTACAGATTTTATTAGAATCTCATTATGATAAAGAAAGCAGCACATGCCAATGGGAAATCAATTAATTATTCAAGATACAGTATTAGGAGAAAAATTAACTATATAAGAGAATGATAAAGTAAGATTTTTTTATTCACAATTTAGTAATATATAAGCCATATCTTTAAAGAGCTGATATAGAAAATAAAGATGCTCTTTAAAAAAAATCTACTAAAAAATCTACTGACCTATGCATGTATGTGTATGCATGTGTATAGAAGATAGATTTTCAAAATATAAATCAGCCAAAAGATATCCGAAAACTGAACATGTAGTTCAGTAAAAGTATAAGATGCAAAATAAATACATGATTCAAGTTTTGTTAAAAAGTAAAATAAAGAAATATGTACTTTTATGTGTATATATATAAATAAATGTACAGATCACATCTGCGGTAATACAGAAAGGCTCAATCACAACAGAAAGATTAATAAGAGGAGATTCCAGGGGATGGTGATGGGATTAGGTAAAGGTCAAGGTGAACTTCTGCTTTATTTTTGTTTTTCGGTTCCTTACCATGAGGAAAATCAATTTCGTTTTAAAGATAAAATTTAAATCAATCGGTAACATCACCCAAAGATCATTATATGTACAATGCACAATTTATAGGCAAAAAACAAAAATAAATTTATGAAGCAAATGGCAAACTAAGATATTATTGCTACATATATTTTCACCTCATAAGAAGGTCTCGCGAAACAATCTTTTTTAAATGCCTCAGTGCAGAAGTGGCCACTCAATATGAGCAATTTATGGAGGCCAGAAACTGTGTTGAAAAGATCAGCTTCACAAGTAATCAGAGATGCAAATGAAAGTAATATTGATTTTTCACTCACCACATTGAAATAGATTTTTTTAAAAATGTTTTTCAATACTAGAAAGAATGAATTTTATAAGCAGTTTTATACATTCCTAATGGGAATGTGAGTTTAGGTAACCTTACTATAAAACAATTTTCAGAATTTACCAAAAGCCTTCCTGGGAACTTATTCTTTGCTCCAAAGACATTACTTTTAGCAATCTATTAAAATTTAAAAAGAGAGAGAAAGAGAGAGAGAGGCAAGTGTTCGTGCAAAGTGATGATTATTGCATCAAAATTTATCATAGTATAAAAATGAAAATCACTCGTTTCCAAAATTCTAGAATGCAAAATATCCATGCGAGGGACTGATATACTCCCCCTAAAAATCACGTTATGGAAGATGATCTTCCATCAGTGTGACAGGTAAAAAGGAGAATGCAAATACTGTTGAACATTTCTGCTTTATTTAATAAACACTCGGAAAGATACCTCTAGCAAATAGGACAGAATATCCAGAGCCCATGAGTGTTGTGCAGACATGGAGATAAGGAGATATATATTCTAGATTATTAATCGTAGTTTCTATAATTGATGTGACGTTAATGTTTGTCTTCACTCAACTTTTCTACTTTTAAATGTTTTTAATGTGCATCCACTGTTTTCATAGTAAGGAGAAACAAGCATTAAAAATAAACAAAGTATGAATGCCCTTCCTCAGTGTGTGTCTGCCTTTTCTCTGACAGCACCGCATCCGCTCAACATTCAAACAAGCATCTTCTGTGACAGAAGATGAGCATTTAAAGACCGGGTCTATATAAATTCTCACACAACTCTGTGAAGTGAGTAAGGAAGCGGCATCTTTCCTTCAAAAGCGGGCCCCGTTTGAAGTCCTTCCCTCACCATCTTGTCAAGATTGTCAAATGTCCCCTATGCTGCAAAGAGCAATAGCAATGATTGTTCTTTCTTCCTAGTAATAATAATAGTAAAGTGCCATAATAACCAGGAATAAGTGTACTCAAAGGGGAAACTGATGCCTTTGGTCACTGAAATTCTTTTATAGGGTCAGCAGAAAGTCTCCACAGATTCCCAGAATCCATCTCTACCAGTTTATTGATGCAGGGGATATGCCCTCTCATTCATTATTGAAGCAAATATCTATTAAGTGCCTACCTTCTAGGAGCTGGATTTACAGCAGTAATAAAGAACAATAGAACCAACGTTTCTAACTTCAAGGAGCTCACAGTCTAGTGTGTTGAATCGCTTCCCCCTTTTTCTTCTCCCCAGACGTCTAAAAAGTCCACCCAAGGCACAGCTCCTTCCGAGTTCCCAGAACAATCTAGATATGAAACAAGACCGTGACATATAAACACTTATGTATTGCTGAAAATTAAAACACACTCCTAAGCAATCCTGCAAGACTTTGCGGCTCTTCCCCCACCACGTGTGCTCTGGCCATGGTTTCGAGTCTCCATACTGCTAATCAAACCCCAGACCTGCTGCCTCTTCAGCTGTGCCGTCCAATAATGTAGCTACCAGCTACACGTGGCTATTTAAATTACAATTAAAATGAAATCAAAAGTTCCGTTTTCAGTCACACCAGCCACACGTAAAGTACATAATAACCACGTGGCTAGTGGCCATCGTAGTGGACAGCACAGACACACGCATTGTGAGAGGTCTTTTGTGTGGCTCTGCTCTGTAGTTTCAACAGGATTTGCACTGTTTTCCAACAGAAACCTTTCCCAGTCTCCACTCATGTTTTTCTCAGATCTAGACTCTTCCCTAAATATCCCCCGTCTGCTGTTCATTAATGCCATACTCAGGTGACCACCACTAAATGACTATATTTATGAGATTCGTGCACTCCACACTTTCACTATGTTCTTCTACCCTCGGTTCGAACAGGAACTAACTTCTCAATTGTGACTGAGTCTACTCTGCATGGACCTTTGAAACAGAGACCACTCTCTACTTCAGACCCTTACTGCCACTTAATAGTAAACCATCTTCCTCTTTCTTCTAAACATAGGATTGCCTCATCCTTCGACCCTATACTCATTTATAGCTTCTCTGGTTCCTAACTTTATCTCCTATCATTCAGTATAATTTATATTCTTTATATGAGGAAGTTTTCTCTGGCTTTCTTCAAAGGATACCTTCTCAAATAACCTGGTCCTCAAGACTGCAGCCTCCAGTTCTGCAGGCATTAATATCGATCCGCAGGAAGTACCTGAATTTATGAATTTCATTGAACTTTGACTTGCCCACCTTGTTACACCTCTAGAGTCAAAGCTCTTTGGTTCAATCAATCAGTTTCCATGATCCTAGAGGGTATGGGTGTGAAGGTCTTTTTCCAGGTTCTCCCTCCCTCTCCTCTTTTGATCCCAGGAACTGCTAGCACAGCATATATATATGCCTTGCACCTAAGTCTTAAGTCGTTCATCCAGTGATATTGAAAGTTGATATTTCTTGAGCGCAGTTTCTATATGAGGCGGTGTACTACAACAGGATAAACAGAGAGAATGAAAAGTAGCTCCTTTCTTAAGGAGATCACTGTGTAATTATGACATGCGTTTCTTTGACATGGGAGAAATCTTTTTTATTTATTTTTTCCTACAGTGAGAGAGCACGCTCGAAATGCAAGTAAACATTAGGAGAACAGATTCACTTATCACAAATTTATTTCTGCCATTAAGGGGAAGACTGGTTAAGAAATGAAAACAGGGAGAACATTTTTAAAAAGACAGTGACAACAACAAAAATCCTTGCAAAATTAATTCTTTTTGTAAGATAATCTACCCCTCATGTATTTATGCTTTAAAAAAGATCTGTGAAAAACGATGACTGGGGAAAATAATATTTACAGATTTTTCTGTTTCGTTAGTAGTTTCAATTTCTCTAATAGACTGGAAACATTCTCTAATTGTCTTCCGAACTCAAGCATTCCCGTTCTCACCTAAACTTTAGATTATTTGGACCATTTATTTGACCCCTGCCAAGTCTCGGCGGCTATGTAGGTATTCCTCCTTTGTTCAATGCACCGTACCCTCTTAGTGAGTTTTCTGTTTTTAGACTAGTCTGTTCTGACAATATATTTTTTTATTTCTTCAACAAATATTTATTAGTTATCCAGAATGTGCTAGCCTCTGTTCTGAGTGTTGGGGAGACATTAGTGGCTATGAGAGACGAAGTTCTTGTTTTCATGCATGTTACATTACAGATAAATACTAAAATATCTGCTACTGAAAGATGCTAAGGAAAATAGTGCTAAGGAAAATAAAGCAGACAGAGGGTAAAACTTGTTCTTGGGGTATGTAAGGATAGCCTTTTTGAGGAGGTGACATTTGAATAGAGACTAGGATGATATGAGGGGCTAAACATATGGATGGATATCTTAGGAAGATTATCCCACACAAACAACTCTTAAAAAATTCCCAAGCAGGTGCATGCCACACACTGATTTTTGTTTTAAAAGAATTTATCTGGCTTCTGTGTGCAAAGGCAAGACCAAAGCAAAGACACTATTAGGAGACTATACATCCTTAATCAGGTGATTCAGAGCTATTCCAAGTTCCTAATGTACTCTACTCATGAGTCGTCTTGACCCCTAAGGAGGATGCATTTTTCTTATCTGTGCCCTATAATGTATTCTTGGCAATTTATGAATTTCATGTGTTTGTTTTGCCAATGTTAAGCCTAAAAGCTCAATCATAATATTTTGTGGCGAGAATAGGAAAAGCAGTTCATTTTGATCGCGTTTAGCCCTCAATTATTGAATCACGGCAATGCTTCCTGGAAATGGCATTGCTTGCTATAAACTTGAAGTTTGTATTTTTACATGAAAAAGGTTTAAAAAAAAAAAAGGTTAACTCCAGTACAGCCCCCGCCCCTCTCAGAATAAAGCCCAGCTTAACCAAAGTCCATCCACTGCCTCAGCCGCTGGTGCTATGATGGTATTTGTGGCAGTTGATTTTTTAAATTATTATTATTAATTCATGGAATGCCTAGAGACATTTACCTTTTCCAACTAAAAAGCCTGGGGGAAAGGCCATAAAAATTATATTCATGCCAACTTTGCTAATGAGAGCAAGCTTATGCTTTCTTCATTTAAATGGCAGAATGGTAAACACAGACAAAATACATTAGTTACCATTAGCAACTGTATCAAAATTAGCAAATTTAGGTTATATTTGAAAAAATTATATATATATATCATATTTTAATAATCATTTTCTCAGTATGAAGTCTCAATGCAGTTTGATGGGAAGATCTAAAATTAGACATTTTTTGCATAAAAGTTGGCTGCAGTGAATCAGTTACGAGAAATCTTGAAAAGGAGCTAGTAATAAAACAAAAGTATAATTTGATTCTACTTTCTTAAACACATGATTTTCTATATTATAAATTCTTGAATATAATTATAATAAACCTGACTGAACTTAGCTCTCTTAATTTTATTTCAATCCTTTTTTTGACTTTAACACTTGTGGGCTTTGACCCACAGATTATGAAAAAGATTTAGCTCTCTGCATCAGCATTAGTAGAGAGATTAAAATAGAATGTTGACAAATCATGATATTTTATGTCACATCCCCTTATATAAGACGTTACCACTTTCGTATGCATGCATGCACATTTTTACTGAAGAGAGAAGGTCATAAAGTCGAAAATTGTGTGTTTAACTAGCAGGTTTATTTGTGGGAATTGTTTTTATTTGACAATTCAAAAATGTGAATGTTACTACTTCATAACATGTACATACTGTAATTAATATAATTAATTCAACAACTAAATTTTAATAAAAATATGTCCTGGTACCCTAAATATAGAAAAAAATGATTTTTTTTTAAATTGAAGATACTCTATTTTGCAATGTTGTAATTAGAAGGAGGGGATAAAAAGTGAGAGATTAATGATGATTGAGGTCAAAAGTGAATCGCTTATAACCCTACCTAGTTACCGTGTGTCTCTTTGTGGCTTGTGTCTGATCTTCTCATGGGGACACACATTGTGCCTGCACAGTGCTTGCCTTCGATGCCTTCTTTTGGTCCTTATTCTTAGTAGTTTGGAATGTGTAGCAAACAAATTACCGCTGAGTTTTACTGCTGCCATTCAGAATTGAGGTCAGAGAGCATGAGTCCTTGAACACACCTTTAGGGGTCTCTGTATAATTTAATGGGATTGTCAACAGCACTTTGCACTAAGTAGTTGGCTGTGAAAGATAATTTTCAGCATTCTGACTTCCTTCGATCATGTAACATGATCAAATCAAAAAATGTACTGTATCATGATAAAATTAACACCGCTGATTTGATGTTTCCAGAATTTGAAACACATCATCATAGGCAAGGCACATATGTAAAACTAGATGTGTTCAAGGAGATCAAAGACTCCAGCACCCACTGAGCATCTGCTGTAAGGCATGCACTGAGCAAGTTGGTTATACCAGCAGTCAGTATTTATTAGGCACAGTATAATTCATTTGTTATTGATCCTCTTTTTGCTATATTATCAACATTTTATAATCAATTAGCATGATGGAACAATATCCCAAAGCAAGAATGTTTCAGTTTTAAGGAGGGGGTTGTGAGAGAGATTAGAATAAGGTACAAATCAGAGCCGAGGGGCTTGGTAGGGTCATGGATTCTGTCTGTCTGTCTTCCAGGAAACATTTTTCTGTGCTTATGAACCAATAAGGAGCAATGCCCTAGTGTTTTTCACACTCCATGATGCTCCATTTTCCTGTGAGGAGAGTTGACCTAAGAACCTTGTTGCTCCTTGGGTTACACATCCTGCCACAATGACTCAGTAAAACTTCCCTTTCCATCCCTTCCCAAAGAGTACTGCAAAGGTAACATGTGACCTACACAAGGTAGATGGCAGCAGTCTCTGAGGCATCTGGGATTGAATTCTACTCTATAAGTTTCCCTTTTATTTTATTTTTTTTTAGTCTGTGAAAATCCAATTTCAATTAACTCCTCTCTTGGTGGAAACATTACTTCTAGATGAACAGCAAGGAGGCAGAATAATTGTCAGGGGAATAGTGATACTGAGTTCCTGTTCTGGCCCCGGCTTGAAAACACTGGGATCTGAATGTTTGAAGAGCTACTGGCATAACTGTATACTAATTATCTACATTACATTGCATATACTATGTATCATTGTAGTGATCTCTGTCATGTAAAGAAATCTATGCAACTTTTTCAGTATCAAGATAATCGATGGATTTGCCATTTTGTTGTACATTTTTCTAGACAACCCTACACAATGTTTATGTAGTACATTTAACTTGACAAAGTGAATACCAAAATGAACTTAATAAATTGAATATATGTTTTGGCTAGACATTATTTATCTTTAGAGTCACATTCTACTAAAAACCTCTTAAAATCTGATCGAACAAGTGTCACATTTTTTGCTTCTTTTACAAATGAAGAAACTGAAAATCAGAGATGTTGAATGACTTTTTCTAAAGTCCCGTAGCTATTAAGTGGCAGGTATTTGGTATCAGGATATAGTTTTCTCATTTCTATTAAATCAGGAGTCCTTGGGACCCTCTTGTTGGCACTCCAGTTTAACCGCAGCGTGGTCTGAACCTTCTCAAGTTATCATCTGTACTCCTGGGATACATATTGTTGATGTTAATTAAAAGCCCTGTAGCGTCAAATCTGACACAAGGTGAGTAGAGGGCTATAGAGGCAAGGATGCTAATTAGACATTTAAGGAACTGTCAAAATGCCGATATTCACATTTTCTGAGTGCATGCAGAACACAGAGAACTTGATCACGGAACTGGGCATTTCACGTGATTCAGGCAGCTGGGAACATGTTTAACTTTGAGCACTGAGAAAAGACCAGTCTAGGGTGGTGTGTGTTTCCAAAGAGTCCATAAGCAGCAAAATGAGATAAAAGGATAGTAAAGAGAAGGTACATCCAGGGTAACTAGAGGAAGCCTGACACAGCCCATTAAAAGACAGTGCACGTGAACCTCTTGGACAAGAAAGTGATTGATGCTTAAGGAATCACAGGTGTGTTCAAAGAACACAGGGGCCCGCTTGTAAGGACTTGTACTGATCAAATTTGGGACAATTTGGGCCTCAAAATAAATCATAGTAATGGATTATAGTTTTTTCAATTTTATTAAATTTATTGGGATTACGTTAGTTAATAAAATTGTATAAGTTTCAAATGTACGATTGTATAATACATCGTCTGTATATTACATGGTGTGTTCGCCACCCAAATGAATAAAATAAGCATTCATGAGCCCATAAAATGATATAAATAAATGTATACATAAATAAATGAAGACAGGAAAAATCTTCCTTACAGTGGAATGATACCTAATATTATAGAGGAAATGACAGCATGAGAAAATTAGCAAAGGATGCTAAAATTAGCAGGTGAAAGTTTGATGAGAGAGGGTAGTTACATCATCTCAACCACAAATTACTTAGTATCTCTTCATAAATTACATTAATTTCAAAGGAAATATAGTAATCCTATGGTGAAGAATAGCAATTTCACCAAGTAATTCAAAGCTCGCATTACTAATATACAAACACAGAGATGAATCAATATCTGTGCTACTTGCTATGACACACTCTGATAGACCTAAAATCGTATATGTGATATTTTTTTAAAAGTGTACAACCTGAATTTAAATAGGAGTAAATATTGGACAAACTAAAACCGCAGTCAGTTCTACAAAAATAACTGGCATGTGCTCTTCGAAACTGCATAGGTCAAGAAAGACATGAAAGAATAGACTGAGTAACTGATCCAAGTTGAAAGACAACAAAGAGAACAAACAACGAAAAGTCACATGTGATTCTGAATTAGACCCTGGACTGTGAAAAACAGTTTAAAAGCGATTAATGGGAAAAACGATGATATTTAAATGTGGACTGTGAGTCAGATAATAGTATGGCATCAATTCTGAATTTTCTGATCTTGATACCTGTACTAAGATTATTTAGGAGTGTGTCCTTATTCTTAGAAAATACATACCGAAGTATTTGGGAGCAAATGGACATGTCTTGAAATTACTCTTAAATTGATCAGAAAAATAATAGGGCATAGATGCATGTACTATAATACATAGGAGAGAGGGAGAGAGAGGATGATAAAACAAATGGGTCAAAATATATATGATTGTGTAATCGGAGTAAAGATTATATGTGTTTCTTCTACTATTCCTGCAACTTTTCTGTAAGCTTAAAATTATATCAAAATTAAAAAATGACCAAAATTAAGCACGTTGCATTTTTGACTATATTACATCACAATAAAGCATGAAAAATTCCAACTAAGCTTAAGAGTTAAAGCACTGTTGAGAGCGGAAAAGTCAGTGACTAAGGGATATTAAAACTTTGTTCAGCTGAGTCATGCTGACAGTGAAATTTGTGTTAAGAGAGTTGGAGAAGCACAGTTTATAATGAGCTATCATATTTATGCCCTGATAACTGGAACCATCAAAAAGTATTTTCTACAGTTGTAAAATAGGATCACAATAACTAACATGCAAGGGCTTTGGAGGTTGTATAAAATAATGGAAATTAAGCAATTGGGATTGTGCTTGACACATAGAAAATGCTTAATAGATATTGCCCATTTAATATTTCTCTCTCAGATTTTCTTTTGAGGCCAAGTATACAATTTCTCTAATTCTACCTCAAGGACATTCAGCCTTGAGCCTGTGGAATTCTATTCCTGGGACTCAGGCTATCATCTCATGACCCATAAGAAACAGCCCCTATCGTAACCTTGAAGGGAAGAAACATAACTTGAGAATTAGGATAACAACTTTCTTTTCTTTCCATTTCAGAATTATTCAGATGTATAGTCAATGGACCCCAGTGGAAGCGTATTTCTCTCTTTAATTTCTGCCTGAAGACTTTGTACCACGTTTCTCCTTAGAACAAACGTGAGAAAGTGTTCTGGGAAAAGGAGTATTTTAGTGAATCAATAAGTAGAATGTTTTCTTTAAGAGGACTACAAATTCTTTCCATGTTTTTTTTTTTTCCTTAGAAACATGGGTGCACATGTTTAGAATCTAATCAGCCAAATTAATAGACTCTAGTGGCAAAGAAGTGAATTGAGAACTCACACTTGGGCATTTTTATATTACTTTTGTAATGGGCGTTTCTATGGCTTGGTGTTTTAATTTTATTCTCCAAATGTAGTGAGCACCTGCACTATGCTAAAAAGTGGGTACCTCAAGAAGTAGAAAAACATTCTTCACCCAAAATCATGCTGTGCATAAGATATGCTATGCTTTCATAGGTCATGAAAAATATAATGTAATTAAAAAAAAGCAAAATGATTAACTCATGATATTTGCTATAGATGAACAGAAATTCAAGTGAGCCAAGTGGTGCAGCCAACGGAATTCAAGGATCTGAGTGAAAGGGGAGGAGGTTATTAGAGATTTCAGACACATACTATGTTAGAAGAGCTCCGGGCTCCTGGGTAGTTTCATCTAAGTCACTTCCAATTGTTCTAAGCATTGAAATTATGTCTATACTAATCATATGATTTGTTCAAATAATTCAAAGTACAAATTTATTAAGAGGTATTTATTTCTGGGTTTTGAATATGTTGGCAAGCCTATTGTTGCTTAGACACCATCACTTAAAACTGTGCACAGAAATGCCCCTTTGCTTTGTGAAGGCTGTCTGTAGAATTCACCACTTATATCAATCAGTTCCAACCACTAGTCAATCAAGTAGCAAGCAGGAGGAAAATAAAACTCAATCATGCATTTAATAAATATTTGCTGAATCAAATTAACGGTTTTAGAGGAGGCAGAATATAACAGGAAATAGATCTGGGTTTCTAGCCAGGCAATTGGAGTCTACATTCTAATTCTTCTGCTTTCAAAATATGTGACCTGCTTTATTCACCTTTAAAATGGGAACAGTAATGCCTCTAGAACCAATCTCACTGAACTGTTATAAAGGTAAAATTAAATGTGTACACATTTATTTTCTAAACTGTAAAGAGTTGAGTCTACATGTCAGAATAACTCCTTTCTTTCCAGTAGTCATATTAGTCTTGCTTTTCATTACTCAGTAATTGTTTATTTCACATCTTTGCTATATATTTTTAGATTCCCTGCTATATGTGACTGATAGAGACGTGAGAATAAAATATATAAGAAACAACACAACTGTTTTTCAGAAAAGGGCTACTTGGAGGGTCATTTGATACTGAGGGCAGGAAAGACCACAGAGGAAAGAAAGAATTCCACTGTGTGATGTGTCCTGGAGCAAAGCTCATAAAACTCATAAAAACTAATATCCCCTCCAATAAAAAAAAATCTCTAGGAGGCCTTGTCTGTATAACATTGTAGCCTCTACTGCCACTTGGGTCAAGTGAAACCAGTTGTGCTATTCTAGTTGTTATTGCCTGAGCCAGTCAATTGTGTTTGGACCAGCTACAAAAAAAAAAAAAAAAAAAAGACTAAATTTCTATTAAATGAAAGATGACTACAATGTAGGCTCTAAGAAGATAGGATATTGTTAAAATAATAATGGATCCCTAGTACATACGTCAGTTTCTGGCACATAATAGGTTGTTGGATTAATACAACTACAAAAAAAAAATCCAAAAAAACTGTTCTGGTGAAAAATTTTGCTCAGTTGGGTGATCCATATGGGAGAGAGACTGATCCATAAAGATCTTCTCTCTTTGATGATGTGTTATATGACTCATGATAAACTACTCAATATCACTTAGCATCATACCCTCTAGGTCTATCTATATTATCGCAAATGATAAGGTTTCATTTTTTTATAGCTGAATAATATTCCATTGTCTATATATATAGCACATCTTTTTTATCCAATCATCCTAAGTGAAATAAGTCAGACAAAGAAAGACAAATATATGATCTCATTTATATGTGGAATCTAAAAAACAAAATAAACAAGCAAACAGGATGAAAACACACTCATAGATACAGAGTACAAACTGATGGTTGCCAGATGGGAGGGGTTTGGCGAGCTGGGTGATAAAAGCGAAGGGATTAAGAAGTACAAATTGGTAGTTACAAAACAGCCATGGGGATGTGAAGGACAGTATAGGGAATATAGTCAATAATATTGTAATAACTATGTATACTGCCAGGTGGGTACTAGACAAATTGGGGGAATCACTTCGTAAATTGTATATACATCTAATCACTATGCTGTACACCTGACACAAATATAAAGTAATATTGAATGTCAACTCTAATTGAAAAATAAAAATAAAAATAAAATCAATCTCATAGTATATTTTGGTTAGAATCCTAAATAATTTTTAAAATAATTTTTTATTTTATTTTTTTTACCGAGGAGATATAGTCTCCTGATATGAACTATTTCTGTATATCCACCCAGGAACCCCCTTACTAATGTAACTGGGGAGTATTTTGTCTTTGCAGACTTCAAGAGACCAATTATTACAAAGAGAAAAACAAATCTTCCCCTGGGTACTCAGGAGAATATATAGTATTTTGTTCAATACCTTTTCTACTATTGCAAGCACAAAGCATTTTGTAGAAACCCATGTACAAGCAATCTGTGGAAGGCATTAGCAGAATGTTTGCACTGAGTTAGACCCTGACCGAATGGTATCTTTCATATAAAGCATTAAATAATATCAGAAATGGCCAGAACAATAGAAAAATGTGAATGAGGTTTCTTATGGAAACCAAGAGTGTCTGTACTTTTAAACACAATATTCTGTGACCACCAGGAGAAGGCGTAGAAAGAGCAGGAGAGGAGGAGGAGGAGGCCAGGAAGGAGAAGGACTCATAACAAGAAATGACTTCGAACTGGGAAATTACAGGATCAGGACTAAGCAACAGGAGTGAAATCCAGATCTAAACCATTTCATTACAGAACATTAGAATTATAATTAATACAAGAATCACAGTGCAATTATTTCTGCATATCATTTGTAATTTGAAAGTACTTATATACCCCCAAGTCATGTGTTTGGCCAGCAGTATAAAATTCACATTCAGTAGCGTGTGCTCAATCATTTTCAACTAAAGCTTTGTTATCTTCATGTTGCCATTTAAGTTCTAATTTAAGGAGAGACATAAGACTAAGTGTACACAACTGACAACCCTCGTAACTATAAATATTGAGCAGCCCAGGGCTCAGTTCCCTTTAAGAGTGGCATCTAGATAGGTCCTCTTGCTTGAGAGGGCAGTGTTTTCCACAGACACAAGATACTCAAATGCCCCACCCCCATTCTCTGTACTTTCAAAATCTACTTATCTTCCAAGTTCCCTCCTACATCTCACTTTCCCCACAAGTCTTTCTTCAATTACTCTGGAACATGTAACATTTTCATGTGCTGCATTTCCATAGACTCTATTGTCTACAGTACTTTTTTTTGTTATTTCATGAGAACTTTTATTACTAACATGTACCTTTTTTTTTTTATCTCCTCGAAGAAGGAGAGCGATTTGTTTTAGTTTTTTGGGGAGGAGGGAAGACATCTCTCATTTAATATTTAACAGAAGCAAGACCTGGATAAGAAGTCACTGAATGACTGTAAAGAAAATTAAATGACTATTCACCTGGCACCATGTTTAGGAAAATGTTTTCTCTGGGTGTACACAAGTGGAAGAAAGGTGATAGAAAAAATAGCCAAGGAGACAAGGAATTTTCCTCTGAAATCACATTAAGGGTCTTGGCAAGAGAAGTATCTTTAAAACTACTGTCTCAGCATTTGGAATCGAATTAGCCTTTTCGGGAGCAAAAAGGGAGTCATTCTACCTCATTTCACCAATATCAAGAGCCTGGTGAAATGAGGTAGAAGGACTCTTTGAACCACCGGACGAGAGTTGAAATGGCAGAAATGAATACAGTACTTAGTAGTGCATCCCTTAGTGGTAGCTGCTGCACATTTAAAAACTTTCTATAGATAGATGAAGTGTCACTATAAGAGTTTATTCTACATGAGCCATTTTAACCACACAGGGAGTTAATGGTCATATCTGGAAATGTCAGCTTGGAAATATTAGCCTAGACGAACAGAATTGCCAGGCCATGATTCGAGGGGAATACCTGTTGAGTTACTGCTGTTGGAGTAAAGCGACTTTGGAGTAGCTTTTTGGAATAATAGCTTTACTGTTGAATTCTACTGGAAAACGTCATGTAAAGAGTGATCACCCTAACGTAATTAAATTCATGCTTCTTCCTGCTTATATTGAATTGCTAAGTTCTGGACTGAAGGGCATCTATCATGCTGAAGAATTTAACCCAGACCCATATAATTTGCTATTTTGATAAGGATATACATTAGAAATAAACCTGAAAATTTGATAGAGTTCATCATCATTTCAGGATGCTATCTTACATTTTATTTATATTCTTCTAAATTATTACATACCCAATATACCAAGCTGTTCAACTGCAAAAAAAGAAAGAAAGAAGAAAGAGGAAGAAACTGACTTTTTATTGAAGGATTTTTTTCCTAGCCATGTTCCTATCAGAGTATATGGTACTCGCAAAAAATAACAACTAATTATGTGGTCTCCGTTATAAATTTCCTACCATTATTTCGGATGAATATCCCTTGTTATCTTCAAAAGGTTATACAGCATTTGAAATTCAAAAGGAAGGTGTTACCTGCTATCTTGCATAAATCTCTAACAATTGCAAATGGAATATATTATAGTCAGATACAATTGCTTATATCCAATCTTGTCTCTTCTCCGCATTTGTAAAGGTAAATGCATGGTAACTTGCTTCTTATTTTCTCAGAATTCAAAATTGTGCATATAAATGAGAGTATCCATGTTGTGCAATTCCTTGCAGATTGTCTTTTTCCATTACCGCTCTCATACAAGTACATTACACTGAACGGTGAGAAGGGTTGAAAAGCTTTATTAACTCTAACTGAAATATAACAGCACATTCTTTTTAAATGCAAGTGGGGGAAAACAAATATTAACTTCATTCCCTCTATTCAACGTAAGGATCGCAAATATACACAACACTTGTTTGAATGCTCGTGGATCCTGTAATGTCATTGTATTGATGGATTATTGTGTGATTTTTGTACCGAAATCTCTGTGAAAGTTTTCTAGAGTGCAAATCTATTGGGATTGTAATTTGCATACTATTAACAATATAGATTAGTAGATTAGAAGTACCTAATCCAGTCTAATAAACGCTTATTGAGTACCTACTCTTTACTCATCACTACACTAGGTACTGCGGGGTGAAGGGGGCAGGGAGTCGAGCAGAGCCCTATGTCTGTCAAGTTCACAGTTGAGTTGGAGAGAGAATGAACAACCTTAAAGATTAATATCCCTTGGGTTGCAGCAAGTATAAGCAAAAGGGGAGTTGGACATTTTCAATGTTAAGTCTGATTCATAATCAGAACCACCTGGGGATATTTAAAAGAATAAAGATTGCTAGCCCTATTCCAGACTTACCAACCCAGAATATCTTGCAGTACATTACCCAAGGATATGTACTTGTAAAATGCTCCCTGGATAATAATGATGATCAGTCGGTTTGGGAACCACCAGACCAGATGACCTTTTATGTCCTCTGAAAGCTTAGAAGTCTAGTATTCTATAATTGAATTTGAGAAGCTAAAAATGGAGAAACAATGTGGAGGCAAAAAAAAAAAAAAAAAAAAAAACTGCCTATATATTCAGGCTTAGCATGAATGAAACATGAAGCATTCTTCTCAACTCTTTTCCAACTAAGTCAATGAAATACTGTGTTTCGGTAATATGCCTGTCACCCACAAGAGGGCTCTCTGGGAAAAAAAGAGAAAACAAAACAAAACAAAACAAAACAAAGCAAAACAAAATTCAACCAAAATATTATAAGGCTTGATCTGTTTAGAGCCACCTCAGTGATGTACTTATCCATTGCAAATCACGCTCGCGATGTATTCTGGACAATATTTGAAAATTTTGAGCCCTGTTTAAAAGAGCTCATGAAGAAGTACCAAGAATACCAGTTATTTAGTCTACAACTTTCTAAGTATAAAGCCAGAATATTATTGATAGAATATACGGTAAGCTATAATATATGGTAAACAATAAAGACATCATCTTATCAAATTAGTTTATATACAGCCCATCTATTTTCTTTACATTTCTAGAGTAATGTACTCTAAGACTTAACCAATGTATAGACAGGACCTAAACGGAGTGTTAAATTACTAGCATTGCCCTCGATGGCTTTGAAGAGGCACCCATAAGACCACTGAGAGCAGAGTAAATATTTTTCGAGTATTCAAATCTGGACCCTGTACCTAATTCTGTGGGACACCTATCCAGTGTTTAATCTAGTGGAAGTGCAAAGAGGCGGGTCATTTAGGGGCTAGTTAGCCTGACTCAGGGATCCTCCACGGTCCAGTCATTTAGGATTGAGTCACAAAAGTTTCCCTCCACATCCTCTTTCACTTGGCTGCTCTCTAAACACATTTCATTCAGGAAAAGTCCCTGGATCTTTGTTAGCCTCAGGAAAACATTGAAATTCATGTCACTGGAGGCATTCAAGATCTGCAATCAGGGGTTTCCTCAGAGATGCCCCACTGATGCATGCTCATATCCCACTCTCCCCCTGCCTATGTGAGAAGGAGCTGCTTCCGCTCCGTAGGCAGCGGTTAAGTGCCATTTTCTAGGTGGGGGTGTCCCGCATCTGAGTGCTATCTTCCAGTGAACCCTGGTAGGTACCTTCCCGATCCAGTCCTTTGTCACAGATCTGGCTGCACCCATTAGACCTCCACATCACATTTTGACTGTTGGCACTGAGCTCCTATGTTCCCTGGGTTAAAATGACATTGATATGGGTGGGTAATTTGGTACTGAAATAATCCGAGTGGAGAAGAGTTAATTCATCAACCACAGCGGCCTATTCCCCAAACTTCGTGGCTATCGGAGCAGGAGTGGCACGGACGTATTCACTGTCGCTAATTCTGACATCATTTGCAGGAGCGAAGAAAATGATCCCCTGGCTTCTGAGAGCTCACATATCAGCCAACAGATTAAATATGAGAATTGTATTACCTGGATGGGGAAAGAAGGTAACTGAGCTGTACAAACTCATTTAGAAGTGTATGGATTCTGTGTTGCAATATATATTGATTGGCTATTGTGGGACTTAAAACCTTAATCTGTTTTGCTAACATAACAGCATGCAAAGCTGTTGGGCATATACTTTACTGCCTATATGTAACACAGTAGAGGATAATGGCAGTACCCATTTCAATCTAACAGTCATTCGTAGAGCCTGCTTCGGCTCAGGTTTCAAATAGGATTTAGCAGGCGATTCGTAGGTGATTAGAATCTCCCCAGGCACTCCACTCGCTCTGGAGGAGCTCAGAATATGCCTACACCAGGGAAGAGAAGGTCTGTGGAAGGGATCGCTGTGGACAGACCATAGCCAACACCACTAACTATTCAGAAGGGCAGTATGGCTGGGGAAACTAAGGTTTCTTCAAGCCTCGGGATGGGATCCAGGATAAGGTGGGAAGTCAAGATGGAGCTGTATGGCCAGAGGTAGAACATATGCCTGAGGTCATCTTAAATGATACTAAGCAGCAGCCCTGTGAGATGTGGCCACCACTATGACCACCACACATACTCCCTGTGGTTTTACATTCTACACAAAACTCTAAGCTGCCACCTCTTTGGTGTTCTGTTTAAGCAGAGTTACCATCATGTAGGAAAGCACATGGCTGTTTCTGTCATCTTTACAATGAGTCATGAGCTGCGTGTGGTAGGCAGAATTTTAAGATGATCTCCAAGGAGTAACACCCCTGGTGTTACTCTTGTGATTATGTTCCTTATATTTTGGCAAGAGGGAGATGATCCAGGCAGGTTTAAGCTACTCACATGAGCCCTTTAGAAGCAGGGAGTTTTCTCAGACTGCAGGCAGAAGGAAAAGTCAGAGAGATTTTAAGGGTGACAGGAAGTTCCTGGGCCTCACTGTTTTGAAGATAGACGGGGACATGTGGGAAGAAATGCAGGTGGCCTTAAGAAGCTAAGAGGGGCTCCAGCCAACAAGGGAATAGGGACCTCAGTCCTACAACCCCACAGAGTGGAATTCTGCCAACAACTAGAATGAACCTAAAAGTGGATTCTCCCCAAAAGCCTCCTAGTTAGAGCCCAGCCTGGTGGGCGCCTTGATTTTGGCCTTCTGATGCCCAAAGTAGAGAACTAAGTTAAGCCTGCTTGGACTTCTGACCCACATAACCATGGAATGATAAATGAGATTGTTTAACATCACGGAATTTGTAGTAATTTGTGATTAACAGAAAATTTTTTACTATGTGTGGGCACATTTGGAGTGTGACTAAATTTTCTGTTTTGTAGTTTCACTTGTCAGTTCTTTTACATGTTCATTCTAAAATGACAAGACGTCTGAGGCAGAGTAATGCTGTCTGTGTATAGATAGATGATAGGCCTGCCTGTGTATCATGAAAGCCCTTTGGCTGTTTTTTGGAAGGTGGGGTTTGCAGCTTGGGCCCACCTACCTTTCACGGTCCTTTCTATGTGGAGACCATTAGCATACATGAGAGGGTAGCTGAAGGAACCCCAGGACAAGACCATGGCCAAAATGCCCTGACCTTAGATTCAGTTTTATGTCTTAAATTTACTCTTTGAAATCATTCAGCGAAATGTACTTTTTACAATCTTAGTTTTTATATTTTGATATCTCCATATGACTCTGGTACATTTGAGCCTCCTCCTCTAAAAGAGTTGATAATCTGCATAGTTTGTTTTTATTCAACTTATTTTTATTCTGTAGAATACTTGAAGTGGTTTTGGGAGCCTGCGAGGACAGTTCCATAAGTTTAACGCTTCCATAATAGACATTCCAGATGGCTTAACCATTTAGGACAGGAAATGCGGATCCCTGCCACAAGAATTTTTGGAAGCCCTGCCATTTTCTCAGGATATGGCTGGGACGTGGGCCAGACCCCCAAAGGCTCAGACTTCTGCTAATACCTCCTTTTCCTTGCCGGGTTGCCAGAACTAGAGGAAACATTTTTATTTTTATTTTTTCAATCAGAATGAAGTTATACCATCAGCCTGAAACTTTTCTGTAGTCTTAGGGGTCTGGTGCAGTGCAGCTGTTCTTTCACTGTAGCTAGTTGATGCATCTTCAAAATCCTTTCTTTTCAGTTCCTGCAAAGCGTAACTCCTCCCTTGTGATCCCACTTCTGCCAGAAGAATGAACAAGCACCACTTAGAACTTTTGACCTGGTACTTTCTGTGCATTCGAATCCATTCCATGCAGAGAAAATGGCCTTTGGCATCACTAACTTTCCCCTACTCATCAACTAACTGGTATGATATAAGGGTCCCCCTGCAAGGCAGTGTGGCAGGCACTTGACTTAGCCAAGACAGAATCGTCAGGCAGGCATTTAGACTTTCTTATTAAACCTTAGGTATAGCAGCACAATTCCCCAGCTCCATAAGGGATCCTACTAAACAATTCTGGCCTGTCGGGCCTTCCCTATACCTCACCAACAGAACCTCTGTCTGTTTGTGAAAACTACTTTTTGAATGGGTAGGAGCTATGGATTTAAAAAGCCTTATTTTGCTATTTCATGGAGTACAAAGAGAGAATTGGGCTATTGAACAGAGTGACCTTCACAAACAATCAGCATTGCAAATAGCATCTCAACCAGGGGACAGGGTCAAGGCAGTGGTGGGGGAACAAGAACTTGGTGGTCTGAGTCTCCATGAGTGGAGGATGGAAATTCAACATAAAAATGTCCTGCTGCTGAGCTCGAACATGTGATGGTCACACACCTTTTCTCCTTATGCTAAGAGGTATTTGCTTTCCTATTTTACAGGTTGTGAAGCTGAAGTTCAGAGAGAAAAGTTTTGAGCCCTAGGGATATTTCCCGTTAGGCGAGATTATGTAAGTGCCTATGAAAAGGTATCTCTTGTGGTCTTAATTTTTCTCAGCAGCTCTGCATTCAGTCACCTGATGAGTTATATATGGTTGTTTTTAGTCAACACCCACTCCCATTTTTCCCCTCCACCAAGAAGGCCTTGGGGTCATAATGCAATTTAAAAAAGAGCATAACTTAAGTGCATGGCCATCTATTGATATCAGAGGAATTAACTGAACATCATGTAGCAACCCCAACAGCTGGATTTAAAGGTGGGGTCATTTTTGATTAAGCTCTTGTCTTGGCCCTTTTTATTCTTAAGTCAAATTGTAGCCCTTCTTCCTTTCTTACAAATCCTCAAAAAATTCTGCTCCCTGAGTGAAAAGATGCAGAGCTCTGATATTAGTGATTAACTGGGAAAGAGGTAATAAATAGGCAATGGGTGTCATTATTTTGTACCATCATCCTGGTTTCTTTCAGGAAATGTGCAAGGCTAGAGCTGAGATAGAAACATGGTTTTGATTATGGGAACTTTATTTACCCTATCTGAGCCTCGATTTTCTCACCTGCAAATTGAGACCGATACTATTGACCTTGGAGAATGGTCGTAAGGATTGAGATAGTGCGTATGTATAACCTTTCACAGGTCTTGCCATGCACTTATCATTTATTAAATATCATCATCTATCATCTTAGTTCCCACCCATGACCAATGAACAAACTAACCATTCTTTGCTGAATATCACCAGTGAGCTAGGTGCTTGGAGAAGAGAAAAAAGAATATCTGAATGTCATCCTTGAAGAATTTTCAGTATGCTTAGAGACAAGATAAGGAATGACACAGAAAAATAAAAATCCCTGGGTCAATTTTTGCCCCATCTTTCCCAGTGTCTCAATGACATATTCAATGCCACCTCTCATTTCCAATGAGCTATATTTTCTTGTACAAACATCAGTTCCTATTATGGTGAGGAAAAGGCCTTTCTGTGGACAACTTCACTTTTTGCAGTGAAACCTGCATTTACCACACGCCCTTGAATCCTTCTGTGGTGAGTTGAGCACGTCATGAACACTTAGTGTTTAATCGATCATACACTCTGTTAGGGTGTTCATTATAGTATTCCTTCTAGCACATGATATCAATAGATGCCCGTGCACTTAAGTTATGCTCTTTTTATTATTAATTACAGAAAAGATAAATAGTAATTCTGGGACAGTTCCAAGAGAAAATATTTGTTACTAAAATATTTAATGATTCGGTTTCTCAACTAATGAATGTTGAGATTCCTAAAGCTTTCTTTAGTAGGAATCCCAAAGCACACAGCTCCTCCCAAAGGGAATCTCCAGCTCTAGATTGTGGATGGCTTTTTATAGTTTGGATAGTTCTTTACAAAGACAACAAATAAGTTATGCAGAATCCAGGAAAACCACATATACACCAAAACAGTTAAACAATAAAGTTCCAATAAGTTGGCAATAATGGAAGATTGCTTTCTTGTTTTCTTCTCTCATCCTTTTCATTTTTCTCTTTTTTTTCTTCCTTTTTTATTCTAGCAAGATTGCTACTTTAACCATGAGAGTTCACTAGTGCAATACCCATAGGAAATAGCCACGAAGACATCAAAATAATGAAGATACTTTAAGGCACCAGTCAAATCAAATGTCTTTTATTTTTGCCTCCTAAAAACAAGGTTCATAATACACAGAACCTCCCAACCACTGCTATAAAAACCTGTCATGGTGGTCAGATGTGAGTTTTGGACAGGAAGATACACATTGACAGAGCCTGTTTTTATCGCATCTCTACCTAATGATAACAAAAAAGATAAAAATAGAACAGAAATAATAACTATCATTTTCCATTTTCACTGTATACTAGGAACTGTTCTGAGTGATTTATATTTATTCACTTCTAAAATTGTCACTACTCTATGAACATTTCATTTTACAGGTGAAGAAACTGAGGCACAGAGGTTAAGTAACCTGCTTGGGGTTATCCAGTGCAAGATAGCAGAGCTGAGTTAGATAACTCTCCCTGGCAAGAGAAGTGCAATTAAAATAACTATTTGGTCATATGCAAACACGGAAAACTAGTATCATTCTATGCAAGAACATCAACTGAGAGGTGAGGATGTGAGCAAGGACATGAGCTCTCTATAGCAGACCTGTAAGGACTCGTGTGTGGGGCAGAGGTAACGCAATGTATAAAATATAACTAGATTAAGATCACCAGAGTAGAATGGATGCAGCCAGAGAAACTCTCCTGCCATCACTGAGACACTACTAAATCTAATAAGTTTTTCATATCTGTGACAGGTGTTGCACTTGACTCCGTATATTGCACTGTGAACTCTGTAAGAGAAAGAGCCATGAGCATCCTTCATGGGTTCTCCGTCAGTAAATTATGAGCTCTTTTAGGTCAAATGTTATGCCTTAGTCATCTCTTGCTTTTCCTTTCCTTTGAATCCAGGGCTAGCAATAGGCTTGAATGGCGTGTATCAGCTGGTCAGGAAATGGCAGATGAAATGTTGAGTGCCTGTCAGAGGTTCAAAAATACAGAAGTACTTTGCAAACATTTAATTTTCTGATAAATTAAGGAAGATGTGAGATACACATGGAGAAATAACTGGTTATCCTTCACCAAGCTCTTCTGCCTAGCGTGGCTTACACTCCTGTTTACAGTGAGCTTTGTGGCTGGAAAAATGGGCACAGTATATAAATATTTAAAGAAAACAGAGAAGAAAAATAAATTGTAAGGTGATTAATGGAGTTAATTATCTAATTATATAATAATGGAGCATTATGTCAAAAGTACTTCATTAAAAAAAGAACAATTACCTATAATTAAATTTTAAATTTGATTGAAGAATGTTGAATTCATTACCGCGTGGAGGAGCTCCCAGGATTACTCCTTTCCCCTATTAATTCTTTTTCTTTCAGGGTGAGGTTTCATTTCATTTGTAAACTTTCTTTATTTTAATAGAAATTTGTATTTAAAAAATATTCATCCAAAGACAGAATCAGCTACAGAAAAGGAGTTACAGTGTTAGAGGATGAATGATTTGTTCATTACCGTAAAAGGCAGTGCTGGGGCTAGGAGCTGGATAGCTCACCAAGAACAGCTCTATTTGTCATTATCTCCCTCTAAAATGGGGATATTTTGGAAGAATGCCAAATACCACCCACTTGAGAGCAGATACTCCGGTAACCACCGAGACAATTGAAGGACATAGAAAGTATATTTTTTGTCCTTCAGTGAATACCCTCTTGTGTTAATTCTGTACACCTGGGTGAGGTACACTATATAGTTGAGACTTCTGGATCGTTTATCAGTTTTCAGATTTCCCTGGAAACTGCTTAACTGTAGCCTATTGATAATTGGTAAGCAGAAAGTAATCGTTGCATTTGCTATTGTAGTAGTGTGGGCGTCTATCACCACTCAGGGGAAAGGAACAGGAATTGGAAAGCTTTATTCCCAACGCTCCCCTAAGTGGCTTGGACAAAGCACAACTTCGCTTGTTCTTTCTGAGAATTCACAAAAACAGTATGAGTGTACGTTTCTGTCTACTGGCTGTCAAACAAGTGATATATGTGACACTGCATCTGAGAATCCATAGGTAATGTCTGTGTATAAGTTATGAGGTCAGAAAGGCCTGACTGATAGTTGCCTTGTCCTGGATACCAGCTAGCATGACATGGATCCTTTTCAAATGCTGAAGTCATGAGGCACATGTTATGTTTTTCATAATTCCAATTGCCATCAAGAATTGTCGATGACTTAGAGAGAACATTGATTTTTCTGGTGGTGTTTACATGCACGCTTTCTGCAGCCATTAGTGGTCCTCATAGAATTGATAGCTTTTTGAACCGTGTCAATGAGATTATTGATTCTTGGAAGGGCCTTAATCTAGGAAAACTTTTTAAATGTTTGCTATCGGCTTTTATTAACATATAATGTAGCAACAGGATTGAAAAATTCAAGTATTGTGTGATTGCCTGGAAATCTCCAAGTAAAAAATCAATGTAACTAATCTATTTAATAAGTCATGAAACACACACGCACGCGTGCATGCGCGTGCGCACACACACACACACACAATGGGGGGAATTCAGTTAAGACTCATTATCAAGAAGGCAATTTTGTGTGAACGTGCTCTGTTGTGCCAGCTAGTTTTCTGGCCACTTCCTTGTCCTTATGTGCCCAGCCATCTTCGCCAGAATCTAACATACCAAACACTCAGTGGCTCCTCGAGGGCTCCTCATTTCCACTTCCGGCCCTTCTTTCATTGTCTTGTCACCTATAAATTCCCAGTCCCTTCATCTCCCCATTCTCTATCTTCTTCCTCTAATAACCTAGCAGATTGGAAAACATTATCAGTCAGCTCTTTAAAATTCTATATGAAGTATGCATCCTGACCATCGAGCAAGAAAGAGAAGCTGCAATATCTTCATGAACACGGGCTTAGTAATGGCTTACAATGTCTAGGGCACCAGGCATGGAAAAGTCAGATAGGATAATTTAGGAAAAAAAAAAAACAAGATAACTAACATTTAAATGTCCAGAGTGATAGTAAATCAGACACGAAGTGCTACGGGGCACGGCTTACTTACCACAAAATTAACAATGAAAAGAACGACCCACAAGTATCTCGCTCCCTCCAGCACACACTTTCAATTAAAAGAATCTTGTTCACCTCTTTTTCTTCAGTACCAGAGAGAGGGAACACAGTGTAACCTTAAATAGCCATATCTTTTTTTTAAAAAAAGAAAAATGTTGACATAGGCAAGAGAAATTAAAATGTAGCATGGACAATAATCTCGTCACAGTGAGGAAAATCTCTCAAGTAATAATTTTGGAATTCCTACTAAGTTATCAAAAAGAGGAGAAAAAGCCAATTCCATTTCTCTTCGCAAATCCATTTATCTCCAGTTCTATGGAAAACAATAAAATGTATTATTAAGGCGGATAAATCTGGGTGTCCCTTGGTGATAATAGAGACATGAGGGGAAATAAAACGGGGCGAGAAAATGGGATCGCTTCTATATCCAAATTTCAAAATGGGTGGCTAAAGGGTAACTAGTGGTTACAATGCTCTGATTTTTAGAAAAGCCTATTGAGGCAGTCTCAAAGTCTTGTGGAGTTAATCTGAGCTTTAGGCATCTCAAAAATAAGAAGATAACAAGGCATCCACCAAGCAATGTCTCTCTTCATCATGCAATGTCTACGGAAGCTTTACCTACTATACACACACACGTAGTGTATATGTGTGTGTGTATACACACACACACACACACACACACACACACACACACACACATATATATATATATATTTTTTTTTTTTTGGCAATATTGGCAGTCTGGACAAGAGGTGATAAAAGGCTACATTCTGCAGGGTACGGAAGGGTTAGCCAGCTCTCCCCAATAAATGCTAAGGCAAATACAATGCTGCCCACATAGGAGACCATCTTTTCTCTATACTGGACATATACATATGATCTATATCTATATAATATATACTATTCTAGGTGTAGAAAGGTAGAAGAGATACGGGTGATTCAGATTTGAAACAAGATTTGAAACAAGGTTTTGTGCATGGATGCATTTTTAATCCTCACCGACCAAGCATCCTACCCAATGGCAGAGCACAGAAAGCTGTGACATATGTGTCCTGCCTTTGCTGCCACGTTCGTACAAGTATTTATCAGCCACAGAGTAGCTAAAGGTAAAGTCCGACAGTCCTGGTGGTTAGAGGGGAGGCGTTGTTGCACTAGTGTGGCAGAGGCTGGACTAGACTTACACTAGGAAGGGAGACACTTGCTGGGAGGATATGGGATGGTTGTGAACAACGAGCTCCCTAAAAAGCACTCCACCAGTGCACTGAGACTCTCTTTCTCCTCCCCGAAATGCCTGAAATCATTAAGATGCCTCTCATTTGAGTGGTGCAGGGTGCAGTGAGAGGTATATGAAGGCATGTTCCTAACAAGCTGCCTTTACTCCACGAGAAAATTATCCCATTATGGAGGCAGCAAAGCCAGGGAGATTTCAGCCAGAGCTATGACCTACAAAGTTCATCATCTGTCACAAAACCATTCCCTAGAATTAATTTCATAATAAACATAATGATAAACATATTGTAAAGTGATTTACACACAATGTTCCTTGCCTCTCCTTTATCATTTGTAATCCTTGTGACACCTTTATCATATATGTACGGTTTTACTCGTTTTGCAGATGAAACAACCAAAACCCAGAATATAAAAGTTGTGCTTTAAATCACTCAGTTCATTGATGTAGAGCCAAAAATAGGACTCAGATATCTTAATGTGATTTTTTATTTTTAGTAATCCCAGAAATGTTGATCAGAATACCTACATTCTAGTCCTGGATCTGATTCCAGATCACTGATTGGCTTTGGACCAGCTATTTACCCATTCTTTGATTCTCCCCATATTTAGCAAGAATAAGATGAGACGGCTAAGCATTACTAAGTCAACCTCCTAAGTCAATCTATCCTACAAAGAAACAAATCTAACCATTCACTTTCTGATCTCTCCAAGGCAATGGATATTCTTGAACTGAAATCAAAGACTTAAATTAAAGAGCTGAAGCTTCTGTGGGAGGATGCTGAATACTACCAGCTGGTCAAGGAGTAACTGGTAACTATCAAATTTTAAACAAGTTTTGAAAATTTGAACATATGAGCAATTTACTTGTTATGAGCAATATACAATGTTAATATTTCATTTATTCAACTACTATTTACAGAAACAGCTGAGCTAGACATTTAGAATATTAATCAGGTATTAACATAAGATTCTCACAGTTAGTGAAGCTAGCCAATTAATGTTGATGTAATATGATTTGTGGTACAGGTATGTATGTATATATGACATTTCTATGTAGGGATTTGTCAGAAATTTTTACAAAAGAGTTAATGTTTAAATGAAATGTAAAGTTATCATGAGTGATTATATTAGATATAGGTGTGGAACTAGGGGGCATCAAAGCAGAGGAAAGAGCATATACAAATGCACAGAAAATATATATGACTGTAACTTAAAACACAGATTTAGAAAACCTCAAAAATTGTGGTAGGACTTGGTTGTAAGATACTTTTTTTTTTTTTTTTTACCATGCCAGAGTGTTTGGGACTTATCCTATAGGAAATAGATAACTGGCAGAGTTTAAAAGAACATACCATCTTAATTAAAAAGCAAAACAAAAGAAACAAACAAAAACACTCTCCATTGAGTTCATTCTTTTATCAACATCTATGAAGTTTCTGAAGTCATGCTATCTTCTCAAAATGGATAATCATAGAATACAGGAACTCACATATGCAATCTTACACCCAGTTGCTGAGTTGCTTTTAACAGTTATTTTGTCAATAAGAAAACAGTACAACTATGACCAATGAGAAGGGTTAAGAATCACTAACACACTTAAGGAAGAGAATATTGGGGAATAAACCCTAGGAAAGCATTTAAAGGACTTTGGGGACTAAGAATGATCGAAGATTGACTTTTCCTGGCTACCTGTCACTTTGTAATACTCTAAAACATAGACAAAACCAAAGCTACGACATGGAGTAGAAATGACTTGATGACATAATACTTTTTCATCTGAGTTTTGAAAGCTCTTGGGACTCTTTGTAAGAAGACTGAAGACTTCAAACAAAGATCAGGCAGACTCCGGAATGGCCCATTTTAAGTGGGACGCAACAGAAGTGAGTCATTCTCCAGGGAAAGGAGAGTGATCCCTCTCAGAGTCAGGCGCCTGTCTGTGTGGTGACCCCTTAGAACTGATGGCCTGCAGGCAGTTCTGGGGCTTTCTCCAGGCTCGGCCATCAGGCCTCTGCTGAATGAGCCCACCCACTCTCTCTGGATCCCTAGGAAGATGAGTAAATGTCACAAGTTAAGAAAGACAAGGCTACTAATATTCAACTTGATGTCACAACTGTGTAAAAAATGTGGAAGAAAAAAGCCCATCCATCCATTGACGTCTTACATTTTTCTGGTGGACTAGCCAGTTACACAGAAATATGTAATTGTCCTGAAAGGTCTTGCTCTTGGAAGGTGCCGACGTGTCAGAAAAGCCATGACGAATGCCACAGGGGACTCAAGCAGGCAAGACCGTGAAGGCGGCAGATGCAGGAAGGCTGGGGATGATGCCATGTCAGCGTTACCACATTGTAGATGAGAAAGAAAAGAAAATAAAAAAGATTCTATTGACACGGGGTTCCCTCTCTAGCCGCAGCCTAGTCTCTGGCCCATACTTCTCATGCTAATTTCTGGAAGGGTTTTCCGCTCTCTGTCTAGTTTCTTTCCCTTTTATTCACGACAGAGATGCACTTTTCTGGTTACCAATGACCTTCGTATTGCTGAAGCCAATAACTTTTTGAATTTCTTACCTTACCAGACCTTTTCTATGGCTTGGTATTATACCTTCCTCCTTTTTATGATAATAATAGAATGATAGCTAATATCATTGAATATTAAATGTTTGCCGGGCATTGTGCAATGGATTAACATTCCACTTTTTAATTTTAGTTTTTATTTTATTTTTTACCAAGGTGTAAATGTGGCGTATTCCCTGGTGAACAGATAAAGGCATGTGCCATACAGCAGGAGCTGAGTACAGAGTTCTCTTGAAACTCTATTACCGAGGGACCACCCTGTTGAAGACTACGTCACTGATTCCGAACCCCATTTGCTGGTGGTACTGAGGCTCTGATCTTACTGCCCTCTTGGCTGAGTGGCTTTAGGAAGGGGCCAGAGTTCCCAGATAAAGAACTCGGAGAACCAGGAACTAATGCATCAGGCACTAATAGATGCAGATAGGCTATGACACACCGATGAACTAATAATTTTAATGATGGCCTATTTCCTTTCCCATTCCGCTTCTCTCTGTGATAACTTTTGCTCTGAACTTTGTGTGACCACACAGAGAACAGATCGGCTAAGACCATAAGCCATCACTTCACACACAACTTCAGTTCTGTTCTAGGGAACGAGGGCTGTACAGATAGTCCGGGATAGGTCAATGAGGCCCAAATGAAACAGAAATGAAGCAGATTTGTTGATGTTGACAGGCCCTGACAGAAAAGAGGGAAATGACAGATGCGGCGTAAATGCCAATGACTATGTCCTTTGGGCTGGTACAGACATGCAGCCAGAGCTCTAAACCTCTGAGGCTGCATTGCAACTACACACAGCTCCCCACGTGCTCTGGGGCCTCCCTGTGTCATTAAGGCAGTTTCTTTGTAGTTTTCATTAGCGTGGATAATAACTTGCTAATGTGTTTGTTATGTTGTGTTTCAATCTGCTGCATGCTTTCTCTCTCTTGGCCTCTAATGCTATTTACCAGAAATACCTTTAAGTCTAACTAAAATAAAATTTCATCAGATTTATTTCTACTTAGGATGTTAATTATCCAGAATAATAATACATTTTCTCTTCGCATTCATATATTAATGTGACCACATTATTTTCACCCTTTTTTTGTTGTTGTTGTTGTTAAGCAGGAAAATAATGAATTCGGGGAAAATCACTTTGCATAAAATGTCCTGAGTCTTTTCCCTGTGCCTGGAGATATGAATTTTGCAAGATTATCTTCTGAGGAATCAACATTTCTGCTCAGTACACCTGTGAGTGCAATCAACTGCGGTTTCAAAATGGTCCACATGGATCGCAATAAGAGCATCTTTTGTCTGATTGTCTCTGAAGTGTTATGCCCACTCTATGAACCTTGTGGACGTTATCCCACTGGATTTTCATAACAGCTCTTCCAGGTCAGTATTATTAGCCTTATTTTATACATAAGGAAATTGAGCTCAGAGAAATTTTAAAAACTTTCCAAGACTGCACAGTCAATAAGAGGTAGAATCAGTTTTTACACTCATATCTTTCTTACCCTGAAGCTAGTGTTCTTTCTCCTGTGTCATGCACGCTATCTCTGCTTTCACACTTCATCACTGGTGTCTGAGTTTGGGAGCTTATGGTTTTAGCTTTAGGTGGAGGGAGGAGTGATCTAAACACATACAAAAAGGTAGTTAACGTGCAGAACACTGCATGTGCTATTTTGTGTGGAAAAGACTATCAGATAAGTAGTAGTTCAGAGAAACAAGAGCTTTGTAAACCGAAGGGGCCAGGAGTAAAGGCTGAACAGAACTGTCAAACGTAGCTGCTGCCTTTGTGACCAGAATATAAATATTAAATGAATTAATTAAAAAATGAATGATACTGTGTATGAGTGTTTACCATACCCTTGAGCTTTGTAAAAAAAGATTGCAGGCTTACTCTCAAATTTGAATGAAAAATATGTCAACGGTGTTAGAAATAATAGCCCTGGGATTATCTTTTGTACTAGTTTTTAAACCTGGATGTGTTTTGGAATTGCTTGGCTGTTTCAAACAATGTGCTCGGGCCACATCTTATACCAATTATTTGAGAATCTCTAGGGCTGGTACCCAAGGATCAGTAATTTTAAAGCACCTCAGTTGATTGCAATGTGAGACCAAATTTCAGATGCAATGGTGGAGTATTTTGTCTTCCAGCAGAACATGACACTGAAGTGCCCGATATAGGGTAGAGATTTATTTGGAGACTTTAGAGATCTGGAAACTAACAAATTTGAACAAAGTTGACTTCTCTCAAAATACAATCTATGCCACATTTCAGTGACATATTAATCACAGTTACTGACTAATTAAATATATTAGTAAGAATTAAATATAAGAAAAATGGACTGACGTCAAATACATTTGCAAAATGCTGGGTTAACCACACAGGGGTTTTTCATTATTGATGTTTTTGTTATTGTTTTAACCTGAGGTCTTTTCAGAACGTTTAAAGTTCTAGCATGTGTAATAACTATCAAACAGAGATGTAGTATGTAGTGCTTTCTAAATTTCTCTCTCTCTAAAAATATATAGATATATATGTATGTATATATTTACATTTGATGTAACTAATGTTTCATGGAACATTGGAGCACATTCTAGGAACAGCAACAACAAAAAGTCAATAAAGCCAACCACAACTTTGAGGTCTAGGCAGACCATGTGTTTTTTTAATATATTATGTCGTTTGATTTGATACAAACAATACTATGATTAGTTATTAGCAGATGCATTTTATGGATGAGGAAATCGATGCTCTAGTGGTTAAATAACTTGCTCAATCAAGTTCACACAATGATTAACAAAGCTGGAATGCAAATCGGGTCTTAGGATTGGTGGTCCAATAATATTTCTTTGTATAAACAGCTTCTGTAGATATTCTCAATAAGGCCCCTTGCCACTCCAGGTTCAGCATAACTGCAATTCTCCTATTCTGTCAATACTGACCACTGCCAAACACTTTCCACTCTTTTAGGCAGTTCAATGTTGAGTTTAAATTTTCCTATTGCAAACTTTCTGGCTTTTGTTTATCTGACTAAATATACTTCGTGTACATTGCAAAATATTTGTCCATAATTGCCTTTGGCCCTTTTTTCACACTCCTAAGAAACCCACTATTCTACCCATGCTTCCCATTACTTACATCCCTTTTCCTGCCTCCCAGAGCTCTTAAGTTCTTAGGTATTGTCTTCAAACACTCCAGTGACACTGACTCACTTTTTTTTTCTTTTAATGATTGAGTGACTGTGCAGGGTACTGCGAGAATATGCATGAAAACTTAATTATATTTCCTGCCTCAGCTGAGTGAACGGTGGATAGAAAGATGACTCTGCCTATGGTGTAAAACATCACAGAGATCAGATCGGTTCTCCGGCATTTGCACATGGCTGATAATCAGCTCTCCCCATAAACAGGCAGACAGATGAAGCCAGTTATCTGAAAAGGTGTCAGCGTCCTGTTAGCATCTGCATCCTTCTTGAATTTACACTCTCATAGCAAACTCAGCGGCAGGCTGAGCAACCCAGATCATGTGATTGGGACAAGTCCATGATGCTCCCTGGAAATAGTCAATACAAAAACACTTCACTTTTGGGAGTCACAAGAGAATCAGCTGCTACTATGAGCACCTTTGTCAGAATTACCAAAACTCCCGTGTTTTTAAGTGCCCAAACATGAAGGGCATTCAACATTTTCAGACTGAAAGGTCTCAGTTTTTCTTGATGTAACACTCATTTATTGAGCACCAACTATGTTCCAGGCACTTTGACAATTATTGGGGGAAAAATAAGGATAGGAAGTTAAGTGTTATTGTGAAGGCTCAAAAATATTTTCTTTGAATAAAGCACAGATTCTAATTACGAGTCTCGTTATTACCTCCATTCTGGCTGTTCGGAAGAGACTTTTATTTCCTTTCTCACTCCCAGTCGTGATCTATGTAATGGGTGAGGCTGTTGGATAAGTGACTCTGAAGAGCCGTTTTGGTAAATATACTGCCGTTCATCCCGCAAACATTCCCCAGGTGCCAACTATATGCACGGCATACTTTAGTCACTAGCCATACTATGTTAGATAAAACAAAATACCTTTCCTTTAAACAAGAGAGACACAAACTAAGAAAATTGTGGATAGAGGTATATACAGAGGGCAGTGGGAACATAAGAACTACATCTACATTCAAATAGTCGTATGTTTATGCAGTTTCCATGCATTCTGCAGGGGCAGAATGGTGCATAGCATGTGAAATCAAATTGAGAGCCCTCCGATGTGCTCCTACTTAAATGAGTGCCCCTTCTTCTATTGCAGAAAGAACTGACATCATTTCTACTCACTCGTATGCTCGCCAGCCTCCTTAATACAACTTCAGGGATTAACTGGTTCCCAATAGACAATGCAGGTGTCACTTCTGAGAAACGTGCACACTCTGTTAACACTAAAGATGGCAGCCAGTTCTGGAACCATAATTGGAGCCTTTGTTCTCCATTCCAGTCACATGATTTCTTTCTCTTCAGTGACTTCCCTAACTTTAGAAATGAATACAAAGGCTCAGCCTCATGCCGCAGCAGCAATATTTGCTTAATCCCTTTAGCCATCTGTAAAGCAGGAGTAGTGCACTCTATCAACCCATCAGCTATGTGCGCGTGCCTGTGTGCACCAGGACATAACGCAGATAACGCATCCAGCAAAGCCCACCTGGAAGCCCATTTGTGTTTATTTAAAGATTTAAATAATATGGAGCAAAGCCATGGCTTTCGAGTCTAAAATAATCCTCAAAGTTGGTAATTCTCATTGCACATTTGCATATGGATGTGGTCATCGGTCATGAATTTTGATTCTAGGTGTACAATGAGATATGCTTAGGAAAGTGTACTACATGCAATTCCAGAATATACTTTGGCCAAATTCAAATTCTATCCAGTGTTAACTCATTTGTTTTTCATTAAGTTCTTTATTAACAGCCAAATCCCTTGATTATTACACTTCTCTGAACCTTCTTGTTAATCTTACTTACAAGTCACATAATGCCTGAATACATTTCTCTGAAATGTTATTGAGATAAAAGAGCTGACAGTGACAGTAATTAACTTTTAAATAAATATTAAAATGAGAAGGCATTGTAAATACCCCCGGTGCAAGGGGTACATGCCCAAGTCCCTAGGACGTCAGACAGCCAGCCCGTCACCATTTGAGCTGAGGGCAGCTCTGCCACTGATAGTGGGAGATAGTTCTTTATACTATTTAGCCTACTTAGCTTCTTTTATTTCTTGGTTTTAGCTAAAGTACGTATTTCTTAGTTTGCTTTTCACACATTTGGCCTCTTAGCCATATGTTCTCCTATCCAATTCTCCACAGCTTACTTGCATATATAAATTCTCCCTAGTTAGGGAACAAGTTCAGTGGTTTCTTCTTCCCACCTCTACCCCGTGGTGTTGTATCCTTGTATATAGCTGGCTGGAAACCCAACTGGTACTCCACATGTCTATATTGAATTAAGGTACATTTGCTCATAAGATATTCATCTCAAATCTGTCAAACAAAAACTGTGAACACGCCATGTGATTGGCTGTCTGTGCCACAGGAAAGCAGAACTCACACCAGCACAAGTGTGATGTCTGGCATCCAACTGGCAGGGTTGAAATACTAGCTCTGACCCTGATTTGGAGTGTAACTTTGGACAGGTTACTTAACATCTCTAAGCCTTAATTTCCTCACACATAAAATGTGGAAAAAAACAGTACTTCTCTGATAGAGATGTCAATTATTAAATGGCATAATACAAGTAAAGTGCTTCACTCAGGGCTTGGCAAGAGCTCAAACGTCGGCAGCTATTACAATCTTTATTAGGAGTTCAGATGAGAGATCTCTGGGCTGCATCTCTTTAGAAAGCTTCCTGGAAGCGGTAAATAAGAGAAGCTTCAATCACTTAGATTTACTTGGGTATTTTCACTGTTTTCTCTCTGGTAACAGCAGTAAATGTGATGAAGCTTAAGCTGTATTTTCAAGAGAGCCGAGTCTTTTAGCTCCAATGACTTGTCTTTTAGGCACAATGTGCTAATGTTTCTCTCTGACCCTCTATAACCTATGTGCATTTCTGGGAGGACAGATGTGATAGGCGGGTGGCTAGCATCCTGCGTGTTGTTTGTTTTGTTACTTACATGGCAGGGGTGGCTCTAGAAAGTAATTGCCAAAATCCTGTTTGGAAAAAAAAAAAAAGAAAAACAAACAAAAAATCACCTCTTTTTGAACATGTCAAGTACAAGAAGACTGAGTGTATATGAAGACAAAAGTATAGAGGTTAAAAAAAGCTAAAATATGGAAGATGAGATTATAGAGTAATAGGGTAGATGGGCTGAATGGCCCCTGAACAGATTGTGGGAATGACTGTATGCAGTGACAGTTGGCTTCACACATGTCCTGGGTACGAGATACAGTGGGTAGGTCAAGAATGCCCAAAGGGGTAGACCACACTCTGTCACTCTGCATCTTTGTACCTCTCTGACCCCACAGATCAGGATTGTGATCATGAAAACCAGGCAAATAGAATTGGCAAGATGTCGCAGGACCTCCTCTGTCGTATCGAGTAATGGCTTAATTAATCCAAACTCGGAAATGCTGGAACAGGTACGCACATAGCTTGATGAGTGCACTGACCATGTAGCATGTAAGGGGAAGGGCAGTACTGCCATGGAAAGAACTCTGCTGGCCGTGACGTTACCCAGCTCCAGTCCTGGCATACCACTCATCGCTGTGTGACGTTGAGCAGTGTTTCTCAAGGGTAGTCCTGGACCAGCACCATCTTGGAATTTGTTAGAAATGTAAATTTCACGTCTCACACTACATCTACTCATTAAGACACTTTGGTGGTGGGGCCCAGCAAACTGTTTTAACTAACCTTCCAGATGTTTGCAATGCCAATGCACAGTTTAGTTAGAGAACCATTCTAAAGTGATGAGCATTGGTGAATTTGCACTACTGTTCTCAATGTGTGCTGCATTGACAGGTTATTGTGTGTCCTATCAACGTGAAATTAAGGAGCTCCTGAGCCAGATTTTTTCAGCCACAGAAAAAATAACCCTTGTCATCTATTTCCTGGACTTGATGTCCCTCCAATATATCTAGATCCCCACAGAGGGCAAAGTGACTGCTAACTAGAGCTCAAAATCTGAATGGATTTGGTGGAAAACATATTCTAGGGTTTTGGAGAACATCTTATTCTTTCTTTTGGAAGGGGGATGATGGCACCGATCTTTAGAATCTGTGAATACCTAGAGCCAAGAACTGTCGGTTCTACGGTGGAAAGGTTTTCTTCTTTCCCTCTGCCTGTCAGGGAACTATCATGGAGCTATTTTCGTAGCTTACCATGTTGATACATGGTGCTGCTAATACTGATACTTCCCTCTTTAAAATCACACATCTTTATTCTAGTACATGGGCCTTAAATCAGCCTTAAATGAATATACATCATAGTCTAAAGACTGAACTGATACAAAAACAATGTTTTGTTTTTTAAAATTAGCACTTACAGAGTTTGAACCCTCTTTTTATCTAGAAAGAGAAAATGCTCCTTTAGATATGCAGTTAAGGAAGCTTGGAAGATCAGGCTGGGCAGATGAAAACTGGAGTTGTCCCAACTCGGGGGCTGTGTCTCTGTCAGGTCTTGGCGAGACCAACTTCTTCCAGAAGTAAGACTCACATTTTTTGATTGCATAGCTTTCTTCTGTCCTTGCCTGGGATTTACTTCTCCATTCTCCCTCCAATATTGTTTCTCTATATTCAAACAGTTTTCCTGTCCTCACCTGCAATTTTTATGTTCAATCATTTATAATTTTTTAATTTTTTCTCCCGACATTATTCTTTCCCCGTGTCATAATCCCTCCTGTTTCTTCACTACTATTTCATTTAATTTTGTTTATAATTTATTCTGTAAATGTGCTACTTGTGATAGCCTTATATGAGATGTCATTTCTGTGATGATACTAAGGGCCACCATTCAGGAAATATTATTTCTGCTTCTCTTTGATCACCTCCCACAAATCGTCCTATATAATGCTAACTAATTTGTAATTAGCACCTTAAAAAGTAGCATTCTATCTATAGCATGAGAACAACGCAATTTTAGATCATTTCGCTCTGACACACGTTCTTAAAGTAAAGAATTAAATGTGCTTAAAGCCAAATAATGGAAGTGCCTTTCCAATGAAGTTGAAGTTTTATTTTCAGGTCCTTTATAATTTCTCTCATTTTTCATGGTCCGCTCACTTCATCCTTCAATAGCTGCAAATAACCTTGTATAATATATGGGGTAAAATAGTCCATTGTATTCTACACAAAGAATTAAAATTCATCCATTCTGCAAGCTCTTGTGCGATGTCTACTGAGACATCACGAGCTGCAGGACAAAGAACACTAGACAAGAAATAAGGGGCGAAGTTTCTTTCTTGCTGCCTCCTCTTTACTTTCTGTGTGTACTTGGGTGAGTTAGGGATATGTCTGGATGTCAGTTTTGATTCTAAAATGTTGTGTCAATCCTAATCCTCATGCCTGGGAAGCAGGTAATATCCTGCATATGAGATGGCTTCATGCATTAAGTTTTTACACCAGATTCCCTACTGGACATTAGCGCTCGAAGGTAATGGAGCCATTTCAAAGTTCACTCTGAGCTCACGAGTCCCTCGCCCAGCCTTGTTCTCTGTGCATCTTCTTTCACTACATGGCAGCGCCTACAGAAGCCCAGATGTGCAATCCAGGAGTCTTCACCTTTCCTCAATAATCACATCTGTTAATCAAGAATTCCTATCAATTCTACTACTTAAACTTATCTCGAATTTATTGCCTTTTTTTTTTTTTCATTCTAGCTGTTTATCTTTGTGGCCCAATTTTACTGACTAGATCATGAATACAATTTATTAATCCTTGTCTCTACCTGCAAGTCCTACATTGCTTCGATCAATCTTTATTTTCACCAAGAGGACGGAATGATCCTTTTATGATGCAAACAGGATCTTTTTATTCCTTCATTAAATCCTTCAATGGTTTCTTTGCGATAGAGTCTAAACCCACTAAAATATCTCATGAGGCCGTTCCAATTACATAGTCTTCTTTTTGCTTTTCCTGATATTCCATGTTTGCCCTCACCTGTAAAACTTTGTTTACCTCATCTCTTTTCCTGGACTACATTCTCTGCAGGCGACCTGCACTCCATTTTCCTATTTACCTTGCCAATCCTACTCATTTCAGTTTAAATGTTACTTTCCATAGGAAGCATCCCTGAATTACCATGCATGGGCCGGATCCCATTGCTGTGTGCTCTCATAGCATGCTGTGTTTCCCATTAGGGTTGTTAATACTGATTATAATTTCTTTTTTAAACATCCTTCTTCTGGACTGTAAGCAGCATGCAGAAGAGAATAATGTCTATCTTTCTTGTTACTGTTACGCTAGTGCCCAACACATTTCCCAGTAAACATCTGCTGAGTAAATGGAGTGTTATAATTATTCAAATGAAAATGAAAAATGGTTTCCTCCTTTAAAAAAGCATAAGATAATTATTGACAAATCACTATAAAGCAATATGACTAACAATAATAAAGGTAATAATAATAATAAAGCAATGATCTTTGTATAGCATTTAATCTATTTTAGGTACTATACTAAGCCATTCATATATGAGTTTATTTTATTGTCACAGCAAGACTATAAGGCTATAACTTGATACTGTTATTATTATTTTCATCAAGACCGAGAGAGGTTCTGTGACTTGCTAATGGCCACTCACCTGGTATGTGAGGGCCTGCATTAAAATTCAAGGTAGTCTGGCTCTAGAGTTCATGTTCTTAACCTCATGCGCTGCCCTGACTCCTGTCACCTCCTTGCCTCTGTAGGAAGAGTTTTAGGCTTCCCTCTTCCCAGTCCCTGGCACCCTGGGCCCTGACTAGTCTTCCTTTATCCTGCAGGGTGGGGCAGTGGTAGCACTGTGGCCTGCATTCCACTATTGCCCTCTAGGCTTGGAGGGATGGGGGATGAAGAGGGTCCGGGGGGCGGCAGGGAGAAGGTTTTGGATGAAAGTGCAGAAGAGTCTCAAAGTAAGTAAGGAAGCAGAGGTCCTTGCCTTGGGCTGGCAGTGCAAAGCATGTTCACTGGGTGATGAGCTGGGGACTTCTCACTCAACTTCAAGCCAGGTACTGAGCATATTTCTGAACAGAGCTTTAAAGCTCCTGGTTCCCCTGTCTGTGATTAGTTTCTACAGTGAGTTTATGAGACAGGGAGACCTTGGCCGGAGTCTTTCAATTTCATTTAGCACTGAGACCCACAGATTACACAGCAGGCCCTGCTGTGAGGGTGACTGATGAATTCTAATTGCTTAGACCTAATCCTTGCACACAGTAATTACTCAATAAATATCATTAAATGGATGTACACCAGAGTCAGGCCATCACCCCTCTCGATTTCAGATCTCCTGAGTCACAACTGTGGCTAGCAATAAAGAAGAGACAGCTTTGATGTAGTTAGGAGATTTTAATTTTAAATTGAATTGGATTGACTTTTAATAACTAAGTGACAAGACAGTTATGAAACCTGCCCAAAATATTGTTAGGATCTATATTTGGCAGTAGGAAGAGGATATTTCCATAGCATAGCTGGGCACAGCTATTGGGGAAAAGTTAGACTGAACCTCCACTATCTAGTTTATGAGCTAGTTTAAAAAGGTGATTCTCATGGCAGGTATGCTATGCCTGGAAAGATAGCAAAACGAGCGCTGAAATAACGTGGGATCAGAATCAGAGAGAAAAGTGAATAGAATGAGAATGTAGGCAAACTACAAATGAGTTAGAAAGTTAGAGAAGACTAGAGAAGAAAGCTGTGGGAGACTTCGAAGCAAAGGAGATGGCAACTTGAATGCCTGAGTTTAGGCCGGGGACCTGTGGGCACACTCTTTAAACAGATTCTGGCATTTCCAAAATAAAGAACCTTAAACCTCTAAGCCTAAAGCTTGGAGTCAAGGTAGGACACTAATTTTGACATGAAATTTGGAAAAATAGTGATACTCTAATTTTCTTTCTCCAATTAGCTTTTTCAATGTTCAGAACTAAATGCATTGGAATCACTGGGCATAGGCTCTTACATCTCAAGGTGCATAGAATATGAATCGATTTTGTTGTTTTGTTTAATGTAAAGTCTAATGTTAACTTGTGCTTAACTTTGAGTTGTCTTTGCTGAAGGTTTTAGTGATCTCGATATTATCTTCTCTGGTCTTCCCATTTTAAGAAGAATTAAGATGAATTAAGATGAGCACACACTGGTTGATTGCCTAATCCCTACAGTGGCCACTGAGGGCCCTGTTATTGCTGTCATATTTCCATCAGCAGTGCTCAGGTTGGCTGAGTATTGGCTGCTGCTCTGAGTTTCATAGCACCCTAGCGTCATAGCCGTGGGAGAGTCATCCAGACTAGCCCATTCCTCCTGGCTACTGAAGTGAAATAGGTTTATACTCAGACTGTGAGGGAGGCAACGGAAGACCTAGAGCTCAAAAACAAAGTAATTTTTATATAGTAAGACAACCATGCCAGCTAAAAAGGCCATAGAAACATCCTATAGAGTAGAGACAAACATGACAAACATATGACAGCTGTTACATAAGAAAGGACGTGGTCTTTAGATGCAACCTAAAGATATGAAATTCATAGTAGAGCCAAGAAAGAGAGTCTGTTTCCATTCTAAGGATATTACTGAATTGACATGTAAGTAAGTCAAAAATACCATGAACCCATGAGCCCCATATCCCCACAGTGTCAACTACCAATGAGGTATGAGGGCCATGAAGTCTGAAGCTAAAACAATTCTATCCTGACAGTCAAAATTACTCATGCGCACTCTTTGAATTCTTCATAATAAAGGTTCTATTTATATCCAGACTAGCCTCCTATTCAAAAATCTTAACAGCTTCTATTATAGTTTATATTTATTTAATATTTACATTATATATTTATAGTTTATATTTACATTATAAAAAGCTTATCATTTTTTTCTTCTCTTAAGGGTAAAACTTTTATTTAACCATTTACACAATAGAGAATCCCATTTAAAATGTCAACAAAAGAACAAAACACAATTTAATTAAAAAATCAAAACAAAAATACTTATGTCAAATAATTATTATAAAAGTTAAAAGGTAGTTATTACTCTTGCAAATATTGAACTTATTTAACTTACAATCAACCCAACATAATTTTTAGTGACAAACATCTCAGTAGAAAATTGGATGAAAATTTAAACATACCAGGTCAATCTCAGAGCAAATCTCAAAAGGATTTTTAAGGAATTTGATAGCATTTTCTAAAATAATCTAAAAGAAAAAATGCATATGAATACCAGAATTTAAAGAATAATAAATGTATCTAAGCCTTCCCAAATGTCAGAATGTGTCACAATTTATAATAATTATTTCTGAGTAGTACTAATGTAGAAATAGATTAATACATATATGGAATAGAAAATCCAGTAACAGACTCATTTGTGTATTTTTTTAAAAAATTATTTCCTGAATTTCTGTTATATAACATAACTAGAAAAAAAACAAACAAAGACAAGTTGGCAAACAAAACTATAAGGGGCTTTTTATGTAAATCAAAATGGTTAATAAATTTACAGGAAATATTTAAATTTTTTGAAGAATAAAGAGTGAATTAAAACAAATATAAAACATAAATTTTGCCTAACATATGAACAACTTAATTGATACTAAGTGAAATAAATATGTCAATTTACCTGACATATTTATCTGCCAATTTATCTGACATTTATTTGTGAAGCAAAATAACTATGTCAAGTTCACATAATATAAAGAAAAGTGTAAATTGGGACAAATTTTTCTAGAAATTAATTTGATAATTTATAGCAAAGGATTTAATACACTTTTTATACACTATCCTTTGATCTTGTAATTTTCTTTATAGGAAAGCATTCTAAATAGCGATCATACATACAGAAGAAGAATTATGTACAAAGGTGTCCTTTGTCTTTTCTTTTTTTTAAATAAAAAACAAAATTTCAATTTTATGAGATTGGTGAGGATGTAGAGAATTTAACTGCCTCCTATTGATATGTCATGTGTAAACTGACACAGGTTTTCACAATATGTGAAAGTTTGTAATGTTGCACAAACTCTGTGACTTAGCAATCTACTTCTAGGAATTTACCCTGAAAATATAATTACAAACATCCTTTCATGTCCTAGTCTGAATCATGGTTCCAACTTTCACTTTATATATAGGTCAGTAACTTTTGCTTTGAAATGCCAGAGAATAAATACCTTAGGCTTTATACGCCATTTAGTCTCTGCTACAACTGTTGTAGCACAGAAACTGTTATAGACAGTGTATAAACAAATGGGTATAGATGTGTTCTAATAAAAGTTGATTGACAAAAACAGGCATTGATGCACCGTTCACTGCTCTATTTAATTACAGTGCAACCTATATAAAACACATCTTTGTTATTTGCCTGTAGATGTTCTAGTTGTCTTCATAAGCCTCCACTTAGTATATTAAATTTGTTTTAATAGTTAGCCTAATATAATAATTTTAAAATGATTTTAGATAATGTCTTATATTGGGGGAAAAAAAAAGATTAGTCTTTCTTATGTCTATTTCCTCCTCCTGCTCTACTCAAAAGTGCATTTAGGAAAGTGGTTTACATGACCTCTTGCCCATAAGGTGAGAGTCCTCAGACCAAAATGTCATCCCCCAGATTCACTTTGAGACTGGCTTCAGAGACATCTATTAGAGTATGTTATGATTGCTTTCATCTGCTCTGGTTATATTTGCTGCATTACAAACCACCCCAAAACTCGATGACTTAAAATAAAAATTAATAGTTCTGTGGGTAGCGAGTTGGGCTCAGTTGAGTGGTTCTACCTTTAGATCTCTTAGGGTTGCAGCTATAGTGCTGGAATCATCTCAAGACTCGTCTGGGCTGGATGTCCAAGATGGCTCATTCACATGGCTGAGAGTTGATTCTGTCCATGGATGAGTGTTCACTTTAAGTTGTCAGGTGAAAAGCCCACACATGTCCTCTCCATGTACCTTGGACTTCTCATAATATTGTGGCTGGTGTTACAAGAGACCAACGTGGAAGCTTCAAGTCTATTGCATTAGCTTTAGAAATCCCAGAACATTATTTTATCATGTTCCATTGGCCAAGCAAGTCCCAAAGGGAAATCCAGATTCAAGGGAATAAAGTCACAGACTACTTGATATAGAAATGTCACGCATGTATAGCAGGTAATGAATAGTGGCCATTTTGGACACAAGCTGCCACATTACCTATTGGCATTCTACTGATATCTATTGCTGATATCTTTAGTTGATAATACTCAAGTCAATTTCTTCTCATTTCAATTAAAGTTTTATGATCTCTCTGCTAACTTGATTGCTGTTCTGCTCTAGTTCAGGTTCTAGATATTTTGGATTCTGTGTTATTTCTTCCATCAGACAACCTACCATATAATCCATCTCCAGTTTATGTCATGAGGTAACTTTAACTCTGTTACACAATGTCCTGGTCACTCAGGAATTAAAAGAAGCTTAGAAAACCACACCAGAACCTTCTCTGTTTAATCACAAAATGTCATCCATTAATTATGCAGGTCTCCTTCGTGTTTCTATAGGACCAAATGAGGAGAGTTACCTCCTGAGCCCCCAATTTTTTTTTCAATCAATACGACACATTTTGACCTCTCTGGGTTAAAGCCTGACAAAAAGATACTGGGACACCCATCTGATCAACTACTATTTTTTTCCATCGTTTTCTTATCTTTCCACAATACTTCATGACAAGGGTATGGTTCCTTTTTATTTTTATTTTTTTTTTACATGAAATTCTCCTTCCTAAATCCATACTTGTAGTTAAACCTTAGTAAAGGTAAATGTATCATTTCTGAACTAAGTGAGAGGATTTATATTGTCTTGTAAGCCAAGCTTATTTCACAAAGTAACAAAAGAATCTCAGACATTTTCTTTTGATATTAAACATTGTTTGCAAGCCAGTTGTCCTGCTAAAAATTTCTTTATTTTCTTGCTCTGGGACTGTATAACTGTTGGCTCAGATTCTAAGGTAGAAGGCTGAAGATAGATTAAAGGAACATATTTTTAAAAAATAATGTAAATAAGTATTCAACACAGAAGAATGATTAAGTAAATGATGGTTTAACCTCTTGATGGAATAACTGAACATTTAAAAATATTTCCTTATAGAAAAGAAAAAAGATGGAGAATGTTAATAACTCAGTGTTGAGTCTAATGGTCTATGTTTGCAATGGTGTGTCGTTGGCTTTTCAAAAATATTTTGTTTCCACCTGTACTTTCTTTATTTGTGCATATTTTTATATTCTTAATCAGGGATGATTTCTAATGATCAGTTTTTGTTCTGAGTATCTCTCTCAGTAATCTTACTCACTTCCGTGACATTGGCTACCATATCTGTGAAGACATTTTTAAGATTCAATCTGTACTCTGGCTGCTCTTGTGTGCTTCAAATCTTTGTAACTGTGTGCCTGCAGTTCTTTTTGAAAACCCCATCTCTTTGACCAACTTGTGCCAAACTAAAGCTATCACCTTTCCATCAAGACTGACATTTCTTTGTTCTTTTCCTATTTTTCTCAATAATAATCTATTTTCCCAATTTCCCAGGACATATGGTCTGTAATAGTTTCTGACTCATCCTCTCTCACTCTTATCTGCAGCCCCTGTATCTGTGTCAAGACATTGTTTGTCGCCTACCCAATGCCACTCCTTTGCCTTATGTTGACTGTTGAGTTAGCTTTTTTTTTTTTTTTTGGCAGTATCAGAGTTCAGCTTTTCATGTCTCATGATCTGACTCTTGATAAGTATAAATTAATAGCAATAATTTTATTTTCCTTGCCCATGATTAGTTAGGACTGGGTATATAATGCAGTTCTGAGGGGATATTTGCTGAAAAATATATTTTTTTCTTGCTTAAAAAGTGACTCAGGAAGAGAAACTGCTTTTCTGGGAGGCAGGAGGAAAAGGGGTTCCTTAGACAGTAAAGTATGAGAATGTGATGCTTGTAGCCATTAAAGCTATCTTGAAAACAAGGGGATGAGCCTGAGGATGAAAGTCACCTTTGCTGAGAATGATAGGGGAAAAATCAAAATAACCTGGGCCCTGGATGAACCTCTGAATTAACCAAGACTTAATGTCTGAATTAACCGCTTCCATAATGTTGGGGTTTTCAATTAATTTAATGACAAGTCCATTTAATTATATAAATAATTATTAATTATATAAACAATTCCAATGCTGTGAGAATACAATTCATATTCATAAAAAGTGGTTCTGCCACTTAAAAGTTGTGTCATGTCAAGGAAACTGCTTAGTTTCCCTAAGTTCCTACATCTATGAATTAGGAACTACATTACCCAAACATTTAGTTCTAAATCCAGGAAAAAATACACACAAAATAACTTTGGAATGGTAAAGCACCATATCAATATAAGGTTAACACTTTATCTTTTGAGTTTGATGATGTATCGATTGCTTACACCTTTGCATTGCCAATACACTTGTTTAGTACTTTATCCTATTTTAAGGCAGAGATGTAAATGTTAGCTCTCCCTCCACTTTCTCAGGTCTCTAAATCACCTAGTCACCAGGTCAATATTTATAATAATTTCTTTTTGTTGAGAAACATGGAATATAAGAAAAAAAAACATAGAAAATTTGAATCAAGACTTGATTTTAATTGGTAACTGCTCTACTCTATGTCCTGTAAACAATGCTTTCCAATTGCCTTTGGAATATTTAGGAATAACACTGATCATATTCTTCTCAATAAAGAAAACTTAAATAAACTGTAAACAGTAAATACCTTATACACAATGAAATACTAATAGTAATTATTTACCATTAGATCTCCCAATACCAGATCACTAGGAAATGAAAAAAATCAAATACTCCACTAAATAATTACTTCGTCAAAAGTAAATAAAATTGTGATAAAAATCTATTTCTCAATAAGAACTGTGAAAAACTTCTAGCAAAACTTATGAGATAAAAACTAATGTATCACTAGGGGAAATTTTATAGATTTATAGACTTTTATTTTTAAAAGCTTAATTTAAGCTTAATTAAGGTTATACAAGGGCAACACAGTAAATCTTATGACACTAAAAGAAGTGAGTTTCAGAAAGATGGAAACACGATTAATACAATTAGAAAAAGAAGTTATAGTTGATTTACTCAATAACTACAAATTTTAAAAAAAACCATACAAATTTTTGCAAGCATCATCAGCAAAATGACAGGATATGCTATTCTCAGCATTATAAATGAGAAAGAAGCTATAACCATATATAATAATTAATGTGATAGTATGACTAAATATTATAATAATAATGATACTAGTGACTGAAGGGTCACTTGATAAACTTGAGTCAAATGGCTAATTATTTGGGGAAAAAAACAAAAGCAATCTACTTATTTCATATCATTCATCAACAGAAATCACAGATAGGTTTTTTTTAAAAATCAAATCCATAAAGAACACTGTAAAATAAGAGCAAAAAATTATATAATATTGAGAATAGGGAAAGCTTTTCTAAACATGAAACCAAATGCTGATACCTTAAATAAAATATTGATGTATTTGACTATTTATATTTTAAATTTGTATCTATTTTAAAAGCATTTTTTTTAATCTCTAAAAAATATAAAACTAAAAATCTAGGGTATTAGAAGAAACAGCTACCTCTCCTGATCTTGCAGGAGTCGCCTTGTGTAAGAGCGACCTCTATGTAGATCCTGTGCGCCTGGTGGCATTGGCAGACTGGCTGCAGCCCAAGTAGGAGTGGGCCATGGTGGAAAAAAAAATGAACAAAAAAAACCCCAAACAGAAACAGATTATAGATATAGAGAACAAACTGATGGTTGCCAGACGGGAGGGTGGGGGGATGGGTTAAAAAGCTATAAAATAAATATGTCATGGGATGTAATATATACAGCACAGGAAATACAGTCAATAATATTGTAAAAACATTGTATGGTGACAGATGGTTACTAGTGTTATCATGGTGATCGCTTTGTAAGGTATATAAATGTCGAATCGCTATGTTGTACACCTGAAAGTAATATAATATTATATGTCAATTATACTTTTTTAAAAAAACTTACATTTCTGGAATTTGCAAAATCTAGGGGAAATATTTTCAATAAATATAAGAAAGAGAGTGAGAATTGTACTCTACAAAACTATTACAAGTAAACAACAATGGGATCACTTAATAATTCACAGAAGAGGAGATACATTAGCATTAAACATGAAAATAGTCAACTATTTTGGTTAGCAATCAAAAATCCAAATTGAAACTATAATGAGTTAATACAGAGATTAGCAAACTGTCAAAGATAAAGAAAAGATATTAATAATTTCTGGTTAGAGTTTAGGGATATTGATCATCTCAGTCTCTGACGGTGCAATGCAAATTGGAAAAAATCTTTCTGGAGAGTGATTTATGATAGCGTATGTCAAAATCCTTAAAAATATGCATATCCTTTGATCCAGTCATTTTGCCACTAAGAACTGATTTTTTTCCTGGAGGTTTGTTTGCAAGGATAAAAATTCACGCAGCTTTATCATAACATTTTTTAAAAATGGAAAACAAACTGTTTACCAAAAAGAGAACGGAGTAAATACCTTTTGATATATTTCATGATATGAAATTATGAAAAGTTATTTTGTTTTAAAAACTTCATCATTTAAAGATATATGACAAACAGATACTAAGCAAACAGAAAGCATAGCTTAGCGATGTAGCAGATTTTGGAGTCCAAATGCCCTGGTTTGGTTCCCAACTCTGCCTGTGTTTTCTTGGGCAAATTATTTAACTTTTTTGAGTCTCAGTTTACTTATCTGTGAAACAGAGGTAATAGTAGTGATCTCATCAAATTGTTCTGAAGTTTAAATTAGTACACAATTATAAAGGAACAGTGCCTGGCATGAGCTAAGTGCTAAAAAATAAAAGTTATCAATAAGTAATGTAGAATTCATTTAAAACATTACTTTTATCATAATGCTTAGTTATGATAGAGAGCAGTTTCTAAATGTATAGAGATCAAGTCTGAGCATTTCCACTTAGCAGAAAACTTGCTTTATTGCAAAGAGTAAACAGACCATTCCCAGTGGATGGACATAGCTGCATGCTTCTGTGTATTTCTCCCTGTGATATTTCTCTCAGGCAATCCTGTTAGACACGAAGCTTCTACTACCTCCTCATCCATCTTGGATCTCTGCCCCAGTGCTCTTTCTATCACTAGGGGACCATGGCCCTTGCTTTATTTATCTAGAATACACCTGGCCTTTAGCACTCATGAGCTGTCTCTCCCCTCTCCAGCCCAAAGAAATGATCAGAAACAAAATTCTGACCTGTAAATTCTATACTATGTTCTCTGGCCCTTACTATATACTTCCATAAATATATGACTATCTAACTTCCATTTAAAAAGTCCCCAAGGGTGGGCTCAGAGCCTCTTCTCTCATAAAGCCTATTCACACCCCAAACAGATGCTATATATACAAATTAAGCCATGCACTTATAATATAATTTTGAAGCACACCAATCTTTAAACGTATATTTTGACCTATGGCTCTTGTGGTCCAATCTGCAGGAGCATTAGTTTCTCATAAAGTAATCTCGGAGGCTTCCAGATTGATTGTGATAAAGATAAAGAGCTCGGCCATACACAATAGCAGGAATCGACTGGGAAATGTATGAAATAAGATGCCTTCCTAAGATTTATGTCATACTCTTCCTATCTCTACAGAACCCACAAATTTCTTCGTATAGTGCACAACTGTGCTTTCATTCTCATATAAAAAATAAGGTGGATAGCATTTCAGAAAGAGACATGTGCAGTGTGCATTAGTTCCTAAGTTGTCTAAAGGCTTAGAAAGTCAGAGAATGGTCTCAGTTTAATCAGAACAAGTTTTCTCATTTTCCCTTCAAATAATTTGATGTTTGGGAATTGCAAAGACCCCAAGGACTTCAGCGTCGGGCAAAACCTGATCAACTCTCAAAAAAAAAGTTTATAAGTACTTCTCAGACTAACTGTAAATACTTCCCATTTATCTGAACCAGTTGACAATATTAAATCACATTATGCTCATGTGGGAAGTAATTGAAAGGCAACTCTTTAGCTCTGAATTCAGATGTTAGTCAAAAGTCTAATACTTTCAAAAACTATATCATTTTGAGAAAGTGAAGAAAATTACATTTTTCTATTTTTAAAAGAATCTAACAGTATCTTTTATTGTATTTTTAAGGCACCTTGGCAGATGCTATTATGTCGATGGAACAAATCAAGGACATAAGGTTCAGAGTCACAATGTGGCAGATCTCAAACAGGAGAGCTGCTGAGTGCTTTGCTACCATTTTTTTTTTTACTTTCAAAATAAGAATTGAAATAATAGAAGAAACATATAGTTGGGTAAATACAATTGAAAAAAACAAAGGTGATGCAAAGCAGTATTTATGTATGAACAGTGGTCCAAAATCCATCCATCCACCCATCTATCCATCCATCCACCCATCTATCCATCCATCCATCCAATCCATCCACATCCATCCATCCATCCATCCATCCATCCATTAATTCACTTTTTAAAAATGTTTAATTGAACAGCCATTGTTCCAGATTCTGTTCTAGGTGCTGAAGAAGCAGCATGAACAAGATAGACACAAACCTTGACCTCACAGACCTTACATTCTAGCAAGGGAAGAACGTAATTTATGCTTTCATTAATTCGTCAAGAAATAATGATGAAGCACTAAAATGCCTTTGTTGGGAAAAGCAAAATGGTGACCTTCTCTTAGACCACTTTCACGTTTCTATTCTTGAACACATTTTCTCTCCCACAGGAAAATGTGAGGCCTTCGAGGGTAGGTTCTATATTGAGTTTGTGGCAGTATCACCTTAGCCCCTGGCAGAGCTGCCTTTCTTGTAAACTACAAACACCTATATCCATGTAAGACATCTCACTATAATATTTGCTGTATTTACTATAGTAGACATTCAATAAACACGTATTTTTTCATGCAAAACTACTCACGCATACAAGAATTCTTTGAACTCTGGCTACTATATTGATCACTCTGTGTCCCCATTTCCAGAGTATTCTTCCCGGCCCTTGGCCTGCATCACTTCATGTGCTACCTCCTTGCCCGTCGCATACTTCTGCAACACTGCAGAAATACCTTGGTTTCCTTCTAATTATCTGATTACTTTTTCTCTGTTGTACTTTATAACCCAATTCAATTCAATTCAATTCAGTTCAGTTCAGTTCAGTTCAGTTCAGTTCACCTCATATCTGAACAATTACTATGTACTGGATACAGTTATCACCTCTATTTTGGAATACGCTAAAATTCAGCCCTCAGTTAGCTGACAGATCTAAACCTAAACCTATTGGGCATCATCTCCTGGGTAATTTATAATCTCTTCATTCTTAGGATATCTAAAATTAAACTTATTGTTTTACTCTGAAAATAATATCTACTTCTTACTTAAATTAATGTGATAAAATTAATAATGCGAATATTCAAGCTACTCACATATAAACCACTTTGTTGTATTTAACTATTTCTTTAAAACATCCCTTAAACCAAGCTTAATTTTATTCTACTTACAAACCACTTCCAATCTCAAAATGTCCTTAACTTGCCTTATTGCTTTTATAATCTCTTCCACTCTAAGCTAGACAGCATAGGTACATTGCTAGATTACAAAAATAAGTCAACTTTAATAACATCCACCTTCTACCGAGGTGTGTGTAGTTCCCTCAGTTTGGCGTAAAATAGGATGGGTTTCAGTGCCTTCACTGTCATTGTTGCCTTTGCTACTGTTGCTCTACATAGATTCTGTATTCCAAAGTAGCCTAGATGTCTTTCTGAGCGTCATGTGACTTCTTGCTTCTGAAATGTTCTCCAGCTTTTCTCACCCTTTGGCATGCCTACCTCTGTCATTCTGGGTGTTCAGATTCTTTCCACATAGCTTAAATCACACGTTCCTGATGATTTGTGCTATGATAAAAAACAAACTTAGAAAGAAATAAAGAACATGGCCTTAGTAGCATGTAGACTCGAATTAAACCCTGAATCCGCCACTTTACATGCTGTTTGATCACTGGCAAATTACTTAAAATTGTGATGTGGTTCTAAGGGAAAATAGAAAAGTTTTATATCTTCAGAATGAAGATAATCCTACCTTGTACTCTGAAGTGAAGAAGGTGAATATATAGCACTATTCGTCTGAAGTAAGTGTGAAAATGCACAAAGGATGCTGGATTTCAACATCCTGAAATTTAGGAGATTGTTAGTTAAAAATTCACCAGGATCCAGGATAAAATTAATCCATTCAAAGCCTGATCATGATCCCGAGAAAGAAGAGTTTGTCCAGAGAGAATAAAGTTTGTATATTTTCATTCACCTTCATTGTGTCTCGATAAATTTGCAATTCAGTAGGCTGGTATTTAAACTCCATATTTCTACCCCTAATACAATGGAAAAAATAATTCCTGAAGTATCTAGGGCTATTTCATTTCTGGATACCCTTCCTTCCATCCTCTAATGTAGACATCATTTTATACATTTATTCTGGGGCTACAATTCAAGTAAATTTATGGCCAGTGGCTGAAATTAAGGGGTGGCCCTTAAATGAGTTGTAGGGGTGAGACATACTAGTGGTTTTAGTTTTGGACATATTAATTCTGGCAAGGAACTAAATATAAACTCTTTAGGTTCCCTTCTGTAGACTAAAAAACAAAATAAAACAAATGAAACCAACCAAAAAGTCATACGAACAAAACCAGATAGCAGGACAATTTCTATCAGAGTTATAGGATGCTGGGAATTTGGTAGCAAATTATATCTATTCACTGTTCCCTCAGTTAATGATCTCAGAAGATGGACAAGTTAAAAAGACCTACTCAAATTTATGCCCTTACCCAATCATGTACTGCCAAATATTAACCCAGGTTGACCTCCTTCAATTGAATGAATAAATTAAAATACAAGTACCTAAGAAAATATTTGACGACATAAAATTGTTCTCAGATTATAAAGGATAATCCATCTTAAAAATATTTACTCTAAGAAGCAGAAAGAAATCTTAGCATCAAAGTTGGCTTCTCAATAAAATGGCAACATGCATGCCCACAGTATGTAAAATTAAAAATACGTATATGTAATTAAGACAACTGAAATCATCCAGCTTGCCCAGCTAATTCAAATTCAGTAATTTTTATCCTATAGGCTTCTATTGGTTTTGTGTTAATTAACATGAAGCTTGGATTTTATCAACCTTTTATGAAAGTAGAGTTCTTATAATTGATATTTGGAAATTTCTATGCTTTGATTCTTTGAAAATATATCCCAACTATGTTCTCTCTTTCAGGGTTGCCTAAAAGTTCACAGCTTGAATATTTTCTTATTTTTTAGTGTTTATATAAAATTTCTTTCTAGTATTTTTATCACTTCAGTTAACTTTCCATGGGAAAGAAAACATAAAAATAACCTATTTCTAATCTCGACCCAACCCCTCCATCATATATTAACTTTTTTATGCAGGAAAACAATAAATATTACTTTTAAATTATTACAATTATTAAAAATAAAATTAAAAGGTAGTCTTGCTTATGTGAAAAAACCAGCTAAGCGGAACACCTCATTTCTGAGTGATAATCAACACAATGAGACATTTCTGTGCCACGTAAAAAAAGCTTGCTGTAAACAATTCTTTTTGCAACTCACATGTAAAATCTTTAATTTTCCATAAATATTTTCTACTTTATGCTGCTCTAAAAAGAGTAATGCAGGATTATACAGGATTTATAGTAACATAGTAAATACATGTCTCTCTTCCATAGTTATCAGGGTCAACCTTTAATTTAAATATCAAATATGTATTATGCCTCAGTTGAGGAGACAGTAAATAGCAAAACATCAGTTCTAACACACTATTCTGAATCCATTCCAAACCTTGAGAACTATAGTGCTAAAATTATTTGCAAAAGTTTTGGTAAATAGGATTACAGTGTAAGCCATGCTAAAATATTTTGAGCACTGTAGCTAAATATGTCATATCTTTAGATCATGTTGTATCTTCCGCATCCCATGAATGAAAATAATCAGGTGTTATTGTCCAGTCCCAGATGTAGGAAGATAGCTTAGAATAAACACGCATTTACTTGATGCTTACCTCCAGCACATATCACAATTTAGTGTGCGTGTATAAACATATCCTTGCCTTGTTCACCTTTCATTACGACAACTAAAGTACAATACGGCAAGCATTGTCTTCTTGTACTAAAACCCCATCCCGACCACCCCCTTTTCCTCTGCCCTGTAATACAGGGGTTGGAAGACTAGAAACCACATTTATTAGACTCCCTTATCAGTTGGGTTCTGGGGTTGGGTCCTAGGAACAGAAGTAGCAGAAAAAGGATGGACGAATTGGGGGTGCCAATGGCATCTGTGGGTTGGGGTGAGGAATGAATTCCACTTTCTCACTTTTCCTTCTTTAGCCCTGGGAGGAGGGGTAGTGACTACCTCTACTTTCTGACCTCTGGACAGAACCTCCATTCCCTATAGTTCCCTATAATCTTTTCTGACAATTTGTAAATATCTTTCTGTACTAAATGTTCTGTCTAAAAGTTTTAGAATTGTTTCTATATTTGTGACTGGGCCCTGGCTGATACATGTAACAGATACTTCTAACTATATAAGCTGAATGAGGAAATTAACTTGGACTAAATTGTGGAACTATCTACAATGAAATCTTGGCAGTATAGATTACTGCTTTCTCAACAGCGTCCATTCTGTGACTTGAAGGAAAACTTGACTGCTTTGTTGTAGATGTCAGTCCTAGAGACTTAGTGGTGTAGGAGATAGACAGCTCATCTTTATGCTCACCACCTAATTATATCTCTTCTGACTGATTGCTGGAGCATATCAGCTCTCAAAGATTGGCTTTGTCACAGCCAAGATACTGCTTACGTCTGTGCCTATAACAGATGTGGCCTTTACCATGGCCCTCATATTATCAAAAAGCTTGAAGGATACAGACAAAAGTGATGTGCCCTTTGAGATGGTATCTTTGCTAAAATCAGGATTGGTTTCAGATGAAATGTCATATTTTTCGTGTGTAGCATTGCCTGCTTGATCCACTTTGTCACTTTACTTCTTCTAGTATGTGTCACATTATGTTAGGTCATGCCATCAGAGTTAACAATGAGACATGCAGTTGCCAGAACAGCAGCATATAGGTTGCCACAGATTCAAAAGCCCTGGATTTTATGTAATCTTTGGAGACACATGAGCTGGATCTTATACCATCGAGCCCTGTACCCACCATACAAAATATATCATATTTTTCCAAGAAAAAAATTAGTCAACAGACATGAACAAAACATGGGGTAACATTCTGGAGAAAATAACCGCATCAATACTGAGTTTTGAACTCCAATGCTTCAGCTCTTGGCTCCTAGCAATGGCAGTCTTTTTGGATAAATTGTGCCCTGACACTCAGCACCAGCCAAATTCATAGGAACATCTTTATAGATTTAAAAAAAGAGCCTACATTTAGAAAAAGAAGATAGTCCGGGTCTTTCCACTTTGATTCATATTTAGAATCAGAACAAATTTCTCTTTCAGTTGCTTGTGGAAGACACATTTCTCCAAATCAATGTCTGGAGTTGCTAAATAAATTTCAAAGAATAGATTTTTGTTTCTGACCTCATTTGAATGTCTAGACGTTTGTGGATTATTAAATCTAAACCATCTGAAACATCAAGGCAGTTTTCCCCAAACCAAATTTAACCTGTAGATTAAGAATGCAATGAAGAATTGTAAAATCAGGCCATCATCAGTGCCAGACTTGTTGGGAGAGAACTGAGAAAAGAAACTATTATTTAAAAGGCTTCCAACTAAATGGAAAAACAGGGGACACAGATAATCAGCAAACAATCACTGACCCATTTTATTGGTGCTGATATTAGGGCAAGAAGTGTACAGAGAAGGAAGGGAAGAATTAGAGAAAGTCAAAGTAATTGGGAAAACTGTTAATTACACCTATTCTCAGATAATCTACATTTACATGAAAATATGTTTCACATTCACAGGATACTTAGCAATATTTCTTCGTTTGAAATTTGAACGATTTTAAGGCCATTTTATTCTGTTACCAATTGCCATTAGATGGCATTTTAAAGAAGAAATAGACAGTATAACCAGAGGGAGGAGGCTGTACCAGCACAGCTGGAACTAAAGAGAGGGCTTCCTTCTCCCATTGCTTCTTGCAAGAATAGAAACAGCCCACTGGAGGGACCTCTAAAAGGGGTGACGGTCCAACCTATTGGAAACCTTCATGAATTACTTTCGGGTTTGACAAATATCTCCTTTAGTCATGAGGGGAAAAAATGGGGGCTATTTCCCTTCCAGCCTATACTTAAGCATCATATTTGTGGATATGATTGCAGCACTTCTGAAAAGAACTTGGAATGAGATGCCAGGCTGCAAGGGATTGCATCGAAAGCCCCCTAACAGTTAGAGTGTCCATTAGCTCCTCCACACTTAGCATCCGTCAGAGAAAAGAAGGGCTGAGAGCCCCGGGCGAATTTCTAACTAGCCTAATGAGGAGAGAGATTCTAGGAGCAGAAAAAGTTCATTTTCTGTATTTCCAGCAAGAAGTCACTTCAATATTGCTTCTAGGAAACACTGACAGGCTTTGTTGGTAAGAAATCATTATGCCGAGAGAGAAATGGGATATTGTTATATGAGGTTTTTAAAGAAAATTCATTTTGATAGATGTCTAACTGTGCATTCAATTAAATTTCCTTCTCTTCCTTAAAAAATAGATGTCAGGTAATTTTACTCAAGTTCTGTAAGCTGAAAAGTGTTATCCTTTCCTTCCAGTTATTAAAATTTCTTTATCAATATGTGTCTTTCTTGTCTTTATTCTTTGGCTATGGGGGCCCCTCAATGAAAATACATGGAGCTCGCCCCTCCTGTTCTGTGGATGTGTGTGTGCCTCCCAGAAGGGTGAGTGAAGATGGATCTTTTTGGTGAAAACCGACTGCCACATTTAAGTGATGTAGACTCTATGCCCCAGAAAATTGTTCTTAAATTCAATGTGCATGAGTGACCACTTGATAGACACAAAATCCATTTAGTTATGTAATCACAAATCCTTGTTTACTATGATGCCCACCATTTCCTATGTATCCTTTCATTTCATGATGGTCCTTTCGAAGTTTCTAATAATGATCAAAAAACTACTATTCAAAGCGCTTCCCCCCTCCAACCCATTCTCTTACTCCCGCCAAATTCATCATTCTAAAATAAGGCTTTGCAGGTAATTTACTCCTGCTCCTAAAACATCTAGACCTCCAGGCATCTATGCATCCATCATCGAGAATAACCAGATTTTCCTCTCGATTATCTAGTTTCCAGTAATGGTGCTCTCACGTTCCTAATCACCCAAACACATATTCTTGGCATCATATTCATTCATCCTCCCATTTTCCTCCACATTTGTCAGAGATACTCGCCGTATTTCAAGCTGTATACGCCAAGTCATGCTGAATTTTACCTTCGCAATATGAATCTCATGTGCCCACTCCACTTTCTGCCCATTGTCATCTCTAATTCCTTCAGACTTGTATTATATTTTGTCTTGGCTCTTTTAATAGCTCATAATTGGTTTCTCTAACACCTACTTGCCATATTTTAGATAATTCACATAGGACACCCATACTAATTTTAAGATAAACTTTAACCACATTACTGTCTCCACATAGACCTCTAGGACACTCTCACTGTCTACTGCATTTTGCATACATTTTAGCATTTAAAGCTTTGCAAAATGTGGTTGACACCTACATTCCAGGATTTACTTCCCACTTTTTCATCGATGCATGCTAAGCTCCCACAAAATATAATTACACACCATCCCTATCATGTCTCACATGTTCCTCTTCGTATCTCCACTCATAATCTCTGTGAGAAAGGGCTGCGATGGACTCACCTCGATGTCCTAAGTGTTCAGAAAAAGACAAGGAGAGGTATCTGAAAAATATTTATTGAATTCACTGTTAGGTCTCCTGTCACGTGTCTGACACCTCTGTCAGCCATCTTCCCTATTACAAGCATAATCTGCATGTAGATTTCTATTTAAATCCCAACTCCTCTGTGAAGTCTTTGCTAATACACAATCCAAGCATGATTTATTAATTCTTTGAAAAATAGCACTTAATAGTATTTCATTGGCACGCCACAAAAGTAAAATGAAGAGAGTCTTGATTTTCGCAACAGTGAAATATCCAAACTGTTTGATTCCAATTCTCAACCTCTGTGAAAAAAAGGTTTTTTAGTCATATAGGACAGAAAAAAGAAACTTTTTTTCAGAATGTCTCAAGCCATGAAAATGAGATTTCAAAAAGATTTGAAAGCATTGGAAAGAAAATGAAGTCAGTTATCAGATCGAACTGACCCAGCCCTTCTTTTTTCCAATTTTCAACATGGAATCATATGAAAATGCTGGGAAATTTGGACCTTTCATTTAGGAAAGCAACGACACCAATGTTAAAATGTAGCCGACAGGTTGTTTCCAGAATAAACTTTAACTCATTTCCTATTACTCATGTAAAAATAATAGACTGCCTACTAAACTATACTTTTACTTTTATTTTCTTACTTCTCCAATCCCTTTTAAAAGCTTTATAAGCAAGCAGAGAACAAGGGCTGTGATGGACTCACCTCGATGTCCTAAGTGTTCAGAAAAAGACAAGGAGAGGTATCTGAAAAATATTTATTGAATTCACTGTCAGGTCTCCTGTCACATGTCTGACACTAAGCCCTACTTACTCTTAGGTAATTTGCAGTGTACTATGTCTGTGATAAATATTGTAAGATCCACCCACCCCTCTTTTTTTTTTTTTTTTACAATATATGCACACATCTCAACATAGCAGTGTTAATTTCTCAAGCTCAAGACATGGAATTTATTCTTAGACTGTTATTGCCGCTTACATTTTCATGTATGGTATCGTGAAACACAGATGGACAGATTCATGAAAGCTTCCTTAATATTGGAATATAGTACTAAACTTAGTATTATGTTCTTATATCTATTCTTATATTGACAAGCTGAACAAAGAAAGAGAACAACAATCAAGAGGTTGCTATGTGGAAGAGATCACTTTGAAAACTTCCAAACGGCTCCTTCGTGTGGGACAGCCAGGATTGATCTCCCGTCTCCTACTGGCACACTCAGACAAAGATAAATGCGCATCGATGATTGAAAAGGCCATGGCCTCTGAAAGCCTTCAGAGGCCATGGCCCTGCAAGTCTCCGCGTTCTAATGAGGGAGGTAGTACCTGATCATCTGATAATATTTCAAAGGATGACATTTTTCTCAAGATTCCAGTGCAACCACCCATCTCCCTTTCCTATTGGTTCTCCCAGTGATCCTTCTAACCCAGAGATAGCACACTCTAAAGTCAAAATGGTGACAGTTGCTTCCTCTTTCTTCGTCATCGGTGCTTTGATTATCCACATTTTCTCTTCTGATCCCATCCACCAATAAGCTCAAGGTAAATCACCTGACATCTTCCCCAAAACTAGGAGCTGCTTTGTTTAATTGTGATCCCAGTTTTTATCTTAAACAAAAGGAATTAAGTTGCAGAGAGATTGCTTCTAGAAACATTAGCCTATGGTTATATTGTCTCTGGTTTTCAAAAGGAAACACGCATGCGTGCACACACACACACACACACACACACGCACACCAAACTCAGTTCTGTAAAGCCATTCACTGGAGGTATAATGAGCTCCTTCATATCTTTTTAGTAAGACTGGCTGTTCTACTCAAATCCCTTTCAAGGTTCGCTCTACACAACAATTTGTTGACAAGCCAGAGAGATGCTGAGATTTGGCTGATAGGCGACCACGAGCCTCACATATCCAATATTACTCAGCATTTTTAAATACAAAAAGGACTACTGCTTTCATCTCTGAACTCAGCCTTGGCATGGGCTGTTGCTGGAGCTGAAAAGAAGCTGTTCTGTAACTTCTGTGTCTTGTCGATTCTTTGTTTTGGCCTTTTTTCTCCAGCATGGCTCTTGGTGTCTAAAATAGTTCTCTGATATCAGATGTCTGTAGCATGGAAAGATTCCAATTATTTGGCTTTGATGCACACTCTCCTTAAATCCTTCAGTCTTATCTTTCAGCCAATATACAGAGCATCCTCTGGACACGATTCATGTTGTAGAGTTTAATCATTTTGGTTAGATTATTGCTTTTGTTACAAAATGTAATATGGGTGAGTACAGTAATAGCAACAGTTTTACAAATTGTATAATGTTTCACAGTTTTTGAAATTCTCCAACATGCATCAGTCATTTGTGCATCAAAACAACCAGGTGAGATAAAGCAGCTGCTACTTTCTCTCAAATTAGCGCACTAAGGCATCAGAAAAATAAAGGAACTCATCTAGGTTCCATGGATAATAATTTAAGATTTAATGATCGGAGATTGTATATGAGACTTTAGTATAGCACATTAAAGTTAAAAAATTAAAAACATAAGATCTGATTTGAAAAGAAAGCAAGGGTTGGCTGAAAATGACACCCACCAAAGCATGAATGAATCTTGAGTAATTAGTAATGCTTGAGCTATTATCTGCATAAGCAGGGGAGAAAAAGAAAGATCACATGTAAAAAAAAAAAAAAGTAGGCTTTAGAGATAAAAACATTATGAGAAAAGATTGTTTCTAGTTGCAGCTTAAACTCTAGATCTAGTAGCCATCTAGCACTTTATAGTTAAATGAAATTCTGTATTCATTACAGGATGTGTAGATTTCATTAGAATTGCCATTACTACACACGCTACCAATTTCTTGATATTTTGACTGATTAGTGTAAACATGATTTATGAAAACGGAAAATTCCAGGTGTCATTGTCAAAATATCAATAGCAGTTTGAACTAGGGGAAACATGTGACACAGAGATCCTGTGTTATAAAAATATATATATATAAAATATATGTCAGTATTTCAGGAAACCGCTGGCTTCATCAGTCTGTGTCAGAGAATTAATTTTCAGCCGTACATTCCTGCTGATACATCTGCAACCTGAGAAAGTCCAATTTCCTTCCTTCATATGTGTCTAATAGAGTATGAATAGTTCAAGTGCCTGAGAAAAATCAGAGGCCAAGCCACAGACACACTTGCTCAGTAACGGGGACAGTGACTTCAACCTGCAGAGTCTTGCATCTTCCTCTCCCCAGGAAAGATTGTCACACCTGGGTGAGGTGAAAATTGCAGTCAGAAGAGATGGACCCAATGGAAATAGGATGGACTATGGGGCGCAGGGTGACTTCCTGCCCGCCCTTTCACGTCTGTACACCACTCCGGGTTGCTGGGGGAGAACTCTGAGCTCATTTCCCTCTCTTTCCACCCTGGCAGAGCTCCAGGGTTGCAAACAGGTCCAAAGGTAGAAAATTTCCATTTAAAAATTTAAAAGGAAATAGGAGAGAGGACATATGCAAGTTGTAGGTCACCCCAAATTCTCTTCCAGCTGACTAACCACCTGCAACAATTAGAAGGGACCCTCCCTTGAAGTATTTCTATTTGCAGGCAATACACACTTGAGGGTCATATATAAGGGATTCATTCATTAATAAGTCTTAAGTGAGTTGCTGTGTTCCTGCTCGTGGCCCATGCGCTCTACAATTGTGAGCATAAAAATTATTCATATGCTCTATTTATGAAAATTATTAAACGATGATATAGTCTATATCATAAAGGTAACTGCTTTTCCAGTATGCAGTATATCACGTCACACCAGAATGCATTCAGATCCCTTTAGCTGGCTGTGTATAACCAGAAGGAAGGAGCTGGGTGTGGCCCTTGACAGAGCTGTGTCATTCAATGGTATGGCACTTTGGAGTGCAAGGAAAGAATGTACCCTGATTTCCATCTGAGCACAGCCAAGGTACCTCGTTTTGTTCATTTTTTGAAATCAGCAGGACATGTGGATATCTAGAGGCAGCAGTGATGATGAATGCAGATTCTGCCATGCTCGGTGTCTGCCAGCATGGCGGGGGTCCCAGGGCTACCTGGGATCATCAGGTGTAAGCACCATGTCAATAAACACTGTAATTCTTCCAATTCAGTCAACTCTCCTGTGGAACCCCAGCTACAAGTAATAATGGGAAACCATTTGCTTCTCTTTTCCTGGGCAGTGAAAGCTTTCTCTTATATTGAGGTCCATTTGTAGTTTGTTTTCATCATCAACTTAGGAGTATTTTCAGAGAAGTGTGAGAGTAAAAAAAAATGATAACTGAGCAGAAGGACAGATCTGCAGCAGCATCTTGGCAGCATGCTCAGGATCTGAGGCTTAAGTTAGAACAGTGAATAACAACCAGAGGGCGCAGATCTGCTTTGGACAATGTCTGAGTCTTGACTTTCTGGCCTTCCCGTAGTAAAGCATGTAGGACATTGGAGACAGTGAGTATCAGGTATAAGTGTTGATGGTTCTAGTTCTGTCTTCTCCACCAGGTCCTGTGACAATCATGTTACACAAGGAAGCAGCTCTTTCAACACAGGCTGGCATGAGGCACACAGTGATACGAAACACAGGAAAGAATAATAGCATCTACCGTGTAGGAAGAAATGCTTTATCTTGTAGTATATATCTGTTAATTCTCACAACTCTTGAAGGTAACATATTAACTGTTATTATCTTTATCTTGTAGCTCATGGATGTCAAAATATGTGCCCATAATTATTTTGCATGTAAGTGGCAGAATCCAGACTTGAACTCGGACCCGTCTCATTCCGCAGCTCATTCTCTTTAAAGTCAATAGTCACTGGTCCCTAACTATCTGAGGAAGGAGCCTAGGGGATAGAGAAGAGATGGCTGATTAACCTCAAGGCCACCACCCAATGCTCCCTCTTTAGACTCAGCAGCTTCCCATCACTCTCTCTGCCACGCACACTCTTTTCTTTCTGTCAGACTATGGGCTTGGTTCTCAGCAGATTTTGTTAGAAGAAAGAGACATGTAGGTAATAAATAAATAATATATATTTAAAATAGAATAGAATAAAGTAGTTTGAAAGCCTCTGCAGTGCTTTAACAATGAAAGAAATATCTCCACACACTGCCAACATCAATTTATAGTTGGCTAAATACATAATTATGCTTAAGTTAGAAAACTACATAGAGTTATTTTATAAACTGGGTTTAGCCATTGTTACTTAATCCTTATTACCTTTATGTACAGTTCTGAGAACCCCTTCAGGGATTGCTAAACATAGGTTTTAGGCCAAGGAGGCAATTATCATCAAATTCTGGAGCCCAGATTGGTAAGGAGAGGAAAGTAGCACCCCCTCACACACACGTGCACTTTCCGCCAGATTCTGCCTTAATAAGCCTTAATCTACTCTGAGTGCATGAACTGCAACGTTAAAGAATTTCAAGTTGTATAAAACACTGTGAGGCGGGATCTCACAGTGTAGGGGGCACAGCTGCGCAGAAGCACATGGAACAACTAAGCGGCGATAAGCTAACTGTGCTGTGCAGATCACTGCACTGGAGAGTGGGGGAGAGAAGATGCAGCCGGGAGTACCCAGGAAGTGCAGGGAGGCGATGGGTTCGCTGCTCCCGATTAAATGAGTGACTCTGGAGAAGAGTCTGCTTCCTGGAGGAGGGGTTGGGAAAGCACCTATTACTCCTGGTCTCCAAGGATTCAGGGGATTCTCAGTCACCATTCCCAGAGTGGCACAGTGGGTCTCCAACAAACTCTATCGTGGGTCCCAGGAAGCAGTATCAGCAGCGTGATAGAGATATCAGAGGCTACGTATTTGTCAGGGAGTGTTCTAGGCTCTTACCATGAGCTTACTCATTTAATTTTCCTCTACAGATGGTACATGAGTGGCATTATTTTATAGATGAGTAAACTGAGGCACAGGGAGGTTTTTGTCACTTGCCCAAGATCGCTGTGCTAACTGCGCCGCAGCAGATAGCAGAGACTTGGGTTTATTTGAAATGCTGTGGACATACGGAGTCATAAATCCACACAAACTTAGGGTTCCATTCCTTGCTTTCTTCACTGTGAGGGATCCAATGAAAACTTTTCATAAAGAAGGAAAAAGGCTTTGTGCAGTGGCAAGCGAAGGGGTGCTTGGTTTTTGAGGCTGCAGAAAGTCACGTGCTCTGATGCAGGGGGAGCCTCGCCCAAATCACTCGTATTCTCAGCGCGATACTCGTAGCAAGAAAACCCAAGAATATACACCAGATTATGCTCTTGAAGCACAATTCAAGAAGAGTTTAACAAAAGATTTAGGGATAAGTTTTCTTATTCCCAGAGAGCACTCACTTTATAAAAGAGCAAATCACGTGGGGATTTGTTAGGTTGTCAGTTACCGCCATGCATTTCAATTTACTGCACGACACGGTAGCTTCCACAGGCTTGGTAGTTCTCTTTGGGCAGTTTCTCTGTGTAGTTCATCTGGCTTAGTTCCTGGGAGAGGTTTGCTTAGTCTAAATCACGCACACTCACATACACTCACACACAAAGTGGTTGGGAGGAGGATTTCAATCAACTCACACACCGAACTCAACATCAAGTGCTTGGGAATGATAATGCAGGACTAGCCTTCCTAAATGCCTAAACGTGACTGGTTTCAGAAAAAAGCACTTTGATTTGTGATGTTTACAATTATGTCGTAACTGCTTTCCAACACACAGGCCTCTCTTACCTGCCCCAGTAAAAGAGTAAGGCAGATCTGCAAATTTAGCAGCGAATTAAACAAAGCCCACTTCATTTTTGCAACTATGTCATGCCAAATGCTGTTGTTGGCTCTAATACACAACGTAGAGTGTTCATTCACGCACTTATTCGATACATGACTACATTTTCACTTTTGTAGAACTCTCGATTTATTTGAAAATAAATATTTTGAAGATATGAAATATTCAGAGTATTATTAAATTGCTGAATTGACTTCTTCCCCTGCCAAGCACGTTGTTGCTTTTGAACAAGCTAAACAATTTGTAAAAGGACATCTGCCTCTTGACCCCATGTGTTAGTCCCGCCGAGGTACCAGTCACACGAGAAGAAAAACACAGACAGAAAACTGTTAATCTCACCACATAGGTTGCCTGGATGAGCCACTTGTTAGCTTACAGAACTACAACGAAGAATATCAGAAGAGAAATTTCCAGAGAGTACCCTTTGTGGATAAATGTCTGAAAATATGTTTTTCTTTGTAAGACTTGCTGGGAATTGAGACATAAGAGGAAATAAAAAACACAGATCTTGCACTCAAGGAGCTCGTGAGTTCAACAAGGTATGTAACCGCCCTAAATTTCCAACAGCAAGTCTACTGTGAGTTTATTTAAAACTCTCTTCATTCTACCTATGTTTCATTCCATCATGTAGCTATATCTTTTTTCTCCAAAAATATACCTTGGAGAAAAGTGCTTTATTGGACTTATTTTTGCATCTTCAATGATTCCAGTGAGTCCTCAAATATGCCAAGTAACATGAAAGAAAATCTGTCTTCTCGTAAGTATGATTTTCTATAAGAGAAAATTACAGGGCTATCTGCAATTATTACATTCGGAACCAAATCAGGAATTGGAAATAGATGATACGTTATTTCTACTTAAGCATAATATAAGCAGGTGTGCCTTTTTTTTTTTGACTTTGCAGAGTAGAAGTTAAAAAAGAAAGAAAACTTGCTTGTCCTTAAATTGATTTGTCATTCAAATACCAATCAGTCGATCAACTTGTCTTTTTCTGTGAACCTACTATTGTACAAAGACATTGTAAAAAGACACCGTCTCAGGCTCAGATTACGGTTGGACAGCCCTAAATGAGACAGAGTTGTCAGTCTCTTTCTACTTGAAAAGACAAGCCTGAAATATGTCAGCAGACAGCTATAAAGATACTCGGAGATCAGTGTGAAAATAGCAGACGGAATTGTCAGAGCTGCTGGGAAAGGGGGGGTTCCAGGGACTTGAAGTACCCTAGTACCAACCCCCGATATCACAGCAGCTGATGCCAAAAATCAGGGAAAAGGGAACATGTCTCATTCTGGTTTGCGAGAGCCCTGGCGGGCACACACACACGACTGCTTGAAAACTCATTTTCCTTTTCTCTCTTCCCTTTAAAAAAAAAAAAAATTATTAATGACAGCTGTAAAAAATAACATGCTCTGTGTTAGTTTGCCACTGATAACGTTGGCTAATTAGAGCAATTAGTTTTACAGTGCTAATGTATGCCATGATAATTTTACTAAAGAATAAATGCAATCAAAAATATTTTCCCAATTTCAGCAACACCCAGATTCTGTTTTTTGTAGGTAAATGATTAAAGAAGCTAAAAACACATTCATGCCCCGGGGTAAATTTGGTACTATACATGATACTAAAATGATACCCTCACCCTTCCTGCATATAGATTATTTCTTCTATTTCATATTATTAAGTTACTGATAGTGGCCAAATGAATTACTATGTGGGTCAATTGTTGCATCTCAGGGTAATGCTCTATTACTTGGGGCTCCTAATAGCCTAGTACATAAGACCTAAGGGAATATTATATTAACAGGATGAGCAAACCATAGCCAGGGCTACTCTGGTTCAAATTAAAATGCTGTTTTGTTGTTGTTCATCATTATGTGTGTTGAATATTGTATCTTTACCTAAGGGATTATGTGAGGTTTGTAATATTTATAAAGAGAATAGCTACTCATCTCAGGGCCATTTGAAGAATATGTATTATTTATTTCCTGATCTACCCCCTCCAATGTTCAATATCTTTTAAGAACTGTGATTAATAAAACATTCCAATCTGAACAGTGTGGGTTCTATTCACAAAACATGGTTATTCAGTCCATTTCTCGGCAGACATCACCAGGGAGAGTACTTATCGCCGAAAAAATGCATAATCAACATCAGATATTTCGAATTAATGATTTTAGAGAGGAGGTTCGTTAAACTCTTTGCTTCATCCCTAAGTGGGACTTCTCAATTAAGTATGAAGAGGTTGGGAAATAGAAGGGACTTGCACATTAAAAAATGGTGTGTCAAGCTCAGTTAAAGCTGTGCTAAAGCCTTTCATTCAAGATCTGTCAAGAAATCATTATCTTTTTTTTTTCCTCTGAGTTTTTTATAACTGAGGTTTAATGTATTATTAATAGAAAAAAGGGGATAAGTAACACTAGACAGTTATTGTGTAGTGTGGCAGCTATCTTAGGTTTGGGTAGAAACACGAAGAGTTATTCTTCCATCTTTAATCAGTGTAGGGGCTGGAGAATGGGGTCTGTGCTGACGTGAGCTTGAAACGCCTCCGGGTGGGAGTTTGTCCTTAAAGCAATTTATGTGGCCTTCGCTTCACAAGGTGCATGGTGCCAAATCCATACAAATATTTAGTGTCGTTATGTTTTGGGCATCAAATAGCTTCTTGCATTCTATTGAGAGATAGAACTGAAAGGAGCAGGCAAATCCATCAAGAGACCATTATCAAACACCTGGCTTGTCGCTTTACCCTTTTGTCTTCTCCAGGAGAGATGAAATGACCCTCGCCCTCACGGCCAGTGCCATCTCAATGGCGACAGGAAAGGCACAGGTCCGGTAACATTTTTGTCAGGAATTAAAGGTCAAGTCTAAAAAAAAAAACATCTCAAATTCCCTCTGTTGACCACAAAAGCTCTTTTTCCACATGCTGATAAAGCCTCCCCTGCCCCACCCAACTCTTGGAGAACCTTAGAATTTTAGGATAATATGAATTCCTTTTATGCAGTCATCCCCAAATGCTTACATAGTTATTTCCCCTCATCATTCAACATCAAATCTCTTTAACTTGCCTCTATTTACATATTACTCTGTTCTGAATATCGAACAAAGAAAGCCCTCTGGCATTCTGTAGCCTAATGTTTTATCTAAAAATGCTACTGTCATAATAGTTTTTTAAGTATATAACTAAGGGTTTAATATTTGCAAAATGTATTTAAAAAGTGCTTTGCCATGAATATCTCATTTCACATACACTGTGGTATGAATTATCATAAATAATACGTATTGTAATTTAATCATTTTTATATATAAAGACAGAGTAATTTGAGCAAGCTTTGATTGTCAGTCAATAGTGAAGGCAGGACTCAAACCCAACTTTTGGCCCCCTCCATCCTGCTTCTCTAATGGGATAGCACCTGTTTTGATTAGTATCTTCAAATAATCAAGTTAAAACAAGTTAAAAAATAAATAATATTATTGGTATAGCCACTATAGAGAACAGTATAGAGATTCCTCAGATAATTAAAACTATAACTACCATATGATCCAGCAATCCTACTTCTGGATATATATCCAAAAGAAATGAAAACAGGATATCCACACACCCAGAGTCTGCAGCGTTATTCACAATAGTCAAGATATAACAACCTGACTCATAGAAACAGAGAGTAGAAAACTGGTCGCCAGGAAATGGGGGTTGGGAAATTAGCAAGAGGCTGATAAAAGGGTACAAACTTCCAGCTGTAACATAAATAAGGTCTGAGGATATAATGTGTAACGTGGTGACTATAGTTGATAACACTGTATCGTATAATTGAGATTTTAAGAGAGTAGAACTTAAATATTCTCACACACACACAAAAAGATAAATACATGAGGTGATGGATGTGTTAACTAGATGGGAGGAATCTTTTCATAATGTATGTATATATTGATACACATCACAATATACACTTTATCTTACAGTTGTTTATGTCAGTTATACCTCAATGAAACTTAAATAAATAAATAAATAAATAAATAAATAAATAAATAAATGTTGTTGCATGTTTACCATAAAAAATAATAATATTACTCATTGGCAAATTTGAATATTCAACACAGATATATATTACACATAAACAAAAGTCTGCCAGATTGTTTATGTCGTAGCTTTTGTAAGAGGGAAAGAGAGAAGGTTCTATGCATAGATCACAACATCTCAGTTACTTTATCCGGAACCTGTTTGTTTGCTAGATAGCAACATCTCAGAGAAATGGCCTGGGGCAAACTCATCACTAACAAGATATCTAGTTTTTATGATTTCAGAGATGATTCTCCTAAAAATCCATTTTGCAAAATGACTTTAATTCAAAAATTCAACTTATTTCCACATTAAGGCAGAGAGCATTTTCTGTGCCTCTGAAGATTTAACACAGCCATAATGAACGAGAACATCAGCTTCTGGCCAAAATGAATGTAACTGGAGAGCCGTGTTGCGTGAAATCAATCGCGGGCACAGCTGAGGCTCCTTGGAGCTGTCAAGGGATGGGATGGAGTAAGTGTTGCTTTGGTGAGCGTCTGACCTGGAGGCCAGGGCCCATCAACATGAGTCTGTTAGGGTGAGCCCACGGCTGGCTGAGTGGTTTGATCTCAAGTCACTCCAGCACTCCTAGAGAAGGTCTTTATCATGATCACTGGACTCCAGAGAGCTTCAGGGTCATGCCAGCAGATGCAGCGTAAAACACACAAGGAAATGTCCATCGACCTTTCCCACTTGGTCAAGTTTGCATCACCCTGTCACAAGGGCTCGTGCATGAGACTGGACAGGAGGGGGACTGTTTACCCATCTCTTTGCTGTAGATGTTGTCCTGCTTTAACTGGTTTTGTCAGTTCAACTTAATGCTTCTGACCTGCCACTGGAACAAGGCCCATATCGCCCAGGGGGATTGTGTGAGCAGAATAGGCAGCAGAAAAAATCCAAGTCCACTACATTAGATTGCTTTTGTTCTTAGATCACCAGATTCAAAATAAAAGTAACCCAAATTCTAGTGCTCTTTTCCCTTAAGACACTGAAGAGTCTGGAGGTAGGTGGAAGCCCATCTCAAGATCAATAGAGCATGCACAGCCCTGAGTCATTTCTGCCCCCAGGCTAATTCTGTCAATGAGGTATTTTCAAGGGGATATTATTTCTCCCTTTCTATGTTCCCCAAATTGCACCCCACCTCCCCAACTCTAGTTCCTGTTCCTACTTGTTTTTTTTACCCAATCTTACTTTTGGGTCTCTAGAAAATTCTAAAGATGCACATTCATTTATCATATTTGAGCATCAGCTAATGTAGTTTCAGGCTAGCGAGGGAAATAATCATAAACTGATATTTATTTCTTCGCTTCGGATTCTAAGCAGGGACAAATGCTTTGAGTTTTGGAAAGTGTTTTCACGTGTGACTTTGGAGTTAAATGGGATTAATTAATATCACAGGAAATGTATAAGACTTATAAAGTTACTTCCAATTCTGAATAGCTGTTTATCACAGAAAAGAACTCTGTGTTGAAGGAGTCAGGGAAATAAATTCTCCGATCCCTTTCTCCCCTTCTCTCCAGCTTCCCGCTGAGTCCACCTAATGGTTCAAAAAAACTGAAGCAAGAGAGCAGGGGGCCCGGCTAAAACATTCCTTAGACATCAGCCTCCTGGAGTTCAGAGAAGGATAGGAAAGAGTGAACCAAGACAAACTGATAATAAACAGCACACACATGCCGAAGGTGTCTGGGAGGCTCCATTAAACTGGGACGGCTTCGGAAATGTTAATATACCTTCTGTGATTGAGTACCTCAAATCTCAATCCTTGACCTTCTTTTTCTATGCTCACTCCCTAGAAGATTGTATCCAGACCCATGGCTTTAAATGCCATCTGGATTCTGATGACTCTCAAATTTTCCTCGACCTTTTACTAAGTTCCAACTGTGAACTTGACATCTCCACGGGGATATCACCTACCTGCTTCAGGAATTGAATCGATGCTTCATCCCCGCTTCCGCCACAATCTGACTCATCGTTCTGTGTTCCCCATGAAAATAAACAATAACATCATTTCTCCGTTTGCTTATGTCAAAAAATCAATGAGTCATCCTTAATTCTCTCTCATTTTTTTTTTTTACCTCACTCTTCAGTCCCATTTCATTTGCAAGACTATATTCACAATATACCCTAAATTTATCTACAATTTCCGTCCCATACAATGATTGAGTTCAAGAATAGATCATGGCAAATGCACCCCAACTTCTCTCTCTGCTTCATTTTATTCCTTCTCACATCCAGCATCGTTATTTCTTCAGAGAGCAATCACTATTTTTTAAAAGATCCTCGGGGCTCCCATCATACTCCAAGTATGAACTCCTCATCTTGGGCTTCCAAGGGCCCACGTGACTAGGCCCTTCCCTATCCCTTAAACCTTTTACTTTTTCCTTCATTTAATCTGCTTCCACCTCAATGGCCTTCTTGCTGTTTCTCAGAAACACCAAGGTGATTCCAGTTTCAGGGCATTTTCACGTGCCTTCTGCTTGCTATGCTTTGCCTGCAGACTCTACGCTGTTCATTTCATCTCTTTGTTCACATCTCAGATGTTACTTGTGGGTCTTTCCTGACCGCCTTTATCTAAAATAACCCTACTCCCTGCATTATTTTTCAGATAGCTTGTATTATTAGTTGAAATTATATTACATCATAGCCTATCATATTGTATATTTAATGCTTATTTTCCAATTACAATGCAAGCTCAGTCAAGGACTTTTTCTGTTGTTGTTTTGTGCTGATGCAGTACATAGTACCTGCTCTGAATATATTTTTTGACTGATTATATGAAATGATTTTGCATATTGAAGTTTTAGCATATATATTCACAAGACGTTTCTGTAACTACAGACTTTTTCCCCAGCTATAGCCTGGCCAAAGTCAGGTCCAGGTAGCTCCCCAACCCCATCTCTACAGCCTTTGTCCTAGAGAAACACAAGAGGCTCGAAAAATAGGGTAAAAAAAAAAAAAAAAAGACCATTTCGGGAAAGCATGCATCTCTCTCTTTTAAACTTTTCTACACAACTCCATAATAATGTCCTTTTAGATTGCAAATCTAACTCATTTTCTTATTTACAAAGACACACATTTACTAGGGCAAAGAGCAGTAAATTGTAATATTGTAGGACTTACAATAACAAATGTTAAGCCTTGGTGAATGTGTGTAGTTATGCTTAGTGAATGAGACAGGATTGAAGACTTGGATAGATAGCAAATAGGATTTGTGGGCATTTCTGGGAGGGCAGTTGGATCTGAGAGTGGAAGAGGAATAATCAATACGACTGTGAATACGCAGCCTTGGTGGGGATGGACTGGAAGACCCTCAGCTGATGGAGTCTGTCAGGGCTGAGGTTTGACTCAAGCTTAGCTAAGCTGACTCCGTACAAATTGGACCATTCCCCACTAAGCCACTCAGTATATTATTCGATGCCCCACTAGTTAGTTATACATTCGCAGCAGCATTTTCCCTGATCTAAATGTGGCAGTGATTTTCCTTAGAATTCCCATAGTGTTTTGTTTGTGCCTCTTTCATGGCCTTTATCACATGTAAATAGTTATATGTATCCATCCCTGGCCCAACTCTTATGAATTATTTGATGGCAGGGACTGTCTTTTGTTTCTCCCATCTGTCAAGCACACGGCCTTATCCATTAGAAATGCTCAAAAAACACTTACCGAGTAAATGAATGATCCCAGAGGTGTAAGTTGTCTCAATTAAAATTAATAAGCATGGCGTGCCTAACTTCAAGACCAAACCCAGAGTTGCAGATAGAGAAATTAGTTTCATAGAGGGAAAGATCTCAACAATATTTTCTCTTTAAACAAGAATTTCACCTTCAGAAGAAGAGGAAATGGCACTTCATTTGGCAGTACACGTCCCACCTAGCAGAGTGCTGCTCAGCCCTGATATTGAGTCACCACTGATATTTCCAGATCCCCAGATGTCCATGTGAGTTAATCAACATTTCAAGGCATTTGTATTCAAGAACGAAGGTAATTATCCATGGCTTAGTTTCTAGTCTTTAGTAGCTGTTTCAATCAGATTAGTTTCTTATTCACTTTGAGTCTTAGGTTCCTCATCTGTTCAATGAAGATAATGTCCCTTAAATCACAGGGTTTGTAAATGAAATAAATGAGAAAATAATAACGAATTTCTTTTATGGCAATAACTTTGTAAGCTAAGAAGTATACTGCACATATGTGCGATGTTATCATTGTAGTGGATAGCTATTATCCTGTTGCTAGCACAAATCCTTCCCTCTTTAATCTGGTAAATAAATCTCCCCACTTAACACCCAATGTTGCTTCTGACCTGTTATAATAGAACAATTTACCTCTGCCTCTGAACATCCCCATCCCCCCCAGGGGAGGTATCCGACTCATGATACATCAATCAAAGTTCTCCCGAGGATCTTAGAAACAAAATGAAAGGAAACTGTCTTTTGTTCTAACTAGCTGAAACTTAGTCATTTAAATTTAAACTCAAGTCATTATAAAACAGAAAAACACCTCAGGTTTATCTGTTGTAGACTGAAGGTTTGTTTCCAACCCCACCCCCAAAATTCATAAGTCAAAACCTAATCCCTGATGTGATGATGTTTGGATGTGGGCCTTTGGGTGATGATTAGATGATGAGGGTGGTGCCATCATGAATGAGATTTGTGCCATTATAAAAGAGAGCCGAGAGATCACCGTTGCCATGTGAGGACACAGAGAGAAGACTGCCTTCTCTGAACTAGGAGGCAGGCCCTCACCAGACAGTGAAACTCTGGTGCCTGGATCTTGGATTTCCAGCTTCCAGAACTGTGAGAAATAAATTTCTGTTCTTTGCAAAGTAGCCAGTCTATGGTATTCTGTTATATCATCCCAAATAGACTAAGCCAGGATCTTATGACAGCGAGTTGTCGATGTGGACTAAGAAGCTGAAAAAAAAAAAAAAAATGCTGACAGCAAGGAAAAAGAATTAAAGTGGGTAAAAAGAGTAAGTAGATGTGGAAACTAAGGTGGAGATTGAACATCCTAGGATACCCACATTAATTGGGCCCCTGGTTCCCCAAAATCTTGTATCTTGTTTTCAAATTTTATTTGCTTTTTGATTATAATCTGTTTATGGGAGGCTTGAGAATTCTAACAAGCAATTATCATCTGTATTAGCTTACTAACTCAGGGAGATGTACGAACAGGCCAGAGCTCAAGAGTTGCCTGGGGCAGGCTCCTTGACCTTCTCCCAGCCACTAGTTTCCATGTTCATGTACAAGTCTGAAGCTCAGAGTTCGGGCTAGAAGTATTGATATGGGTATCATTACCATGTGGGTGGCAAAACCACAAGAGTAGATTAGATCCTTAGGAAATGCAGATGAATGGAGCTAATGGCTACAGATTAAACCCTTGGGATACTAGTATTTAAGACTTGGGCAGGAAGATAGATGCCAATGAAAGAGGGAGTGATAAAGAGAATTAAATCTATCATAATTCAGTTAAAGTGTTCATCGATTAGAAAGTCACTGAGAAGTCTGTCACAGGGCATTGGTGAAGTAAAAAGCCAATTGCTTTGAGTTGCAAAGCGAAGGTGAGGTAAACACCTAAATCCAGTCTAGGCAGTATATACTACTCTTAGAAGACTGGCTATAAAGAGCACAGGAGAGATGTTTGAGAAAAAGAGGTTACAGAAAGAATAGCCTCCAGGGGAGCAGTGACAGCGATGGTGGCTCCAGCGTAGTGGCTTCCAGGTCTAGTAATATTGATGGTATAAACTGTAGTGCTTAGTTCCAGTGTAGTGTCTGGTGGAGGTGTACTCACCATATGGGGCCTGAAGGTAATTCATGCTCTTGGCTTTATGTTCCTGACTTTGACTCTCAGTTCATTTGTCTTTTCTGCTGAAATCACCCAGAGTTAGTTTATTTTGTTTGTAAATAGTTTGAGCTTCAGTGTCTAGACCGGCGAAAGCTAATTAACTGATTAATTTAGGATTTGAGAACTCCACATACAAACTCTGAGATCTAAGTAATCTAAAAATACATTTATGTTCTCACCAGTCTGGGGGGCTTTTTTTGTTTGTTTGTTCATTTCACTGATTTTCAACTACCCAAGTAACCAACTAATGAATTAATCAACCAAATACAGTTATCAAAAATATACTGACCCTCCTTTTTCTCAGTGATGTGAGGAATGCAGGGAGTAGCAGATTAAAGTCCCATAATCCAGGAGTTCACAGGACAGCGGGGTAGTCCAGTTAGAATCATGAGAAGACACTGTCAGTTGCATGAGCCTTCCCGCAGCAGACAGTGTCCCCACACTTTATGTCCACTCGGTTCCCTAGAAGCACTTCAGGATTTTCAACAAGCCAAAGCTACTACTCTTTGACCCTCTACCATCCAACCCAAGGTGGATGGAACAGCAACTAAAGACTCAAAGAAACTTAGTTGGAGACTCTTAACCTTATTTGTCATTATGGAATTTCCAGAAGCCACATAGGTGTCTTGGAAAAAGCCCCTTACCTTTCTAGAACTGACCTGACACCAGTATTATGACTTTTTCAAGTAAACGAAGAGTCTCAGTATAATTATTAAGGACTTTCAGTGTGTACACAACCTTATTTCTGCCACACTTTAATGAATGATGCCTGAAAGACTAATTACACACTCCCAATGATGGTATGCTCATACTTTCATTTCATAGGAATAGCCTATATGATGTTACGATAAGAACTAATGTCTCACATCTCAGTGACTTAGCAAAAGAAAGCTTATTTCTCTCCCCTGAAATCTGCTGTAAATTGGTGGTACTCTTCTTCATCCAGTGATCCGGTTGGCATATTTTTGACATTTTCATTGCAACTTGTGGCTTTGATGATTTCCATATTGGGGGACGAGACCATTGGAGGGCCAAGCATTTTCTCTTAGATGCCCTGGCTCCAAAGTGATACATGTCACTTCTGCTCATCCTTTATTTGATAAAACTCGTCATCAAGTTAGAAGATATAGAACAACATTCATTTTTTTCATGCCTTCAACTATTCGTACATTCTTTTATAAGCACCATGTACCTGACTCTGCATTGGGTGCTACAGATAAAATAAATAAGTTTCTCTTTGAAGCTGCCTGATGCCTAATATAAGATTAAAATAGAGACGAGAGATCTATCTATCTACCTATCTACCCTTTATCTATCTATATCATCTATCATCTATCTATTAGCTATTTTATAATCTTGGAGAGTAGTAAAACAGCAGCTGCTTGATAAATGCTAATTAAATGTCCTTTGGATTTTTGCTGAGCTATTGCCTCACTATGAAGCATTCACCAGTCATTTTTTCTAATACTGCATAGTACTCAGGCACTTCTTTTTGTTGCAATTTAGTTTTCTCCAACGCACTTACTACATATCTGTTACTTATTTCTCTATTGTCTCATTCCCCAGAATGCACGATATACTCAAAGAGGGGAAAAAATGTTTCTAGTTTGACTTCAGTGCTGTTTTGAAAGTTTCGATAATAATACCTAGAATATAATAGGCTCAATAAATATTTGTCAAATCATATGACTGAAGGGAATGATCAAAGCATAAAAGTAGAAGTGATAAACAATGAGGTTTTAGGTGAGAGCATTACTTTCAAAGGCATGGAAGTTCAGGGAAGGTTTGATGATAAAACTGGATAGTAGATGGTGAGCATAGAGGCTTTCCAGGAAGAGCCCATCAAAGGATGGTATTGTCATCAATATGAGGGAGGAAGTGGCGGGCTGAGAGCTGGGTGGATGCATGTGGGCAGAGGGAAAGAATACTCTTGTTGACTGCATACTTTGCTCTTTAGCCCTAGAGCGTGACATGAAATTCTTGTATTAGAGTCAGTCATAAAGCTTCAGGAGGCTTCCCATGATTCGAGGAGAGTGGGAATGCTGGAAAGATGTACACCATTTTGTGTTGCAGAGAACAACGCTGCAGGAACTCATCAGAGTGAGTAAGCCTGGGGTTGGGAGGCAGGTGCCAAAGGTGGTAATTGTTATATTTGTTTATTTTTTTGTTTTTGAGAGAACTCAACTGAGTAACTGAAGCAAAACAGGAACACACTAATAGGCTGGCTGGAAATGATAAAAATTTAAGTATCCTTCAAGGGCCTGCAGAAACATCACCTTCTCTCCTAATCATTTCACTCTGTTTCTCTCTCTCTCTGAGGCAGAGACAGCACTCTCTGGGCTACAGGTGAATTTGACAAAAGTTAATTAACTGAACTCTCACTGTGAAAGTAAATGATTTGTTGAAAGTATAAATATATTGGTTGTAAACTATAACAAGAATGTATAGCAGTGTTAATGGTTTTTAGCAAATTGTCCCATTTTTTGTGAACAGCTCCTAGAACATTGTTGACACTCGATAAGTGCTCATTGGCTGAAATTTGAAGTTCAAACTTATAGGCAACCTCCCCCCTCAAAAAAACCCAAAAAACCCTTATTATTGTTTCCTTTGAAAGTCATCTTTCTAAATCTGAAGCCTGAACAGCAGCGTTCTGTAAAATGATAACATACATTGAAAAGCCCTAAGTGGTATCGTCATTTTTTTGTTTCTGATTTATTGTTCATAGACAGTAGATATGCATTAACTGATTTTATTTTTACACTAGAGTTCTGTGCCCTTTTGTGCAAGATGTAGAAGTTAATTGGCAGCTAACTCACTCCGATGACAACTTGGGTGTGCTTGAGGGACATATTTTCGTAAATCGCCGCATTTCTGATGGATTTTTACCATGACTGCTTTACTTATAGATTGTTATTGCACTCCAGCAGGACTCACTGCCCCTGCTCTGCACAGATGATGGGGTAGAAACTCACGCTCTCTTCCTTCTTAGCAATGATGTTCATAACAATGTATATGCAGTGTGTGTTTTCACAGCACAGCAAAGAAAGAAGAAATCCAAGAGCCTGCACAGCCATCAGAGCATTTACTGTGAAACTAGAACAAAGCACTATAATTTCAAAGATGCTGTTAAAGACATCTTGCCTTACAGAGAGGCACCGAAGAACACATCCATTAGACATGAATGTTTGTTAGATCTACGAGCAGCCGTCTCTTTAACAGAGGTCAATGATGTTTTCAGGCTGCTTTCTGCAGTTACAACACGTTTGCTGAATCTCGAGGAACTGTATTCTCAGTGGTGCCAGGAAGACCGATCCTGGGGGCATGTGACTGGCTTTCGTTGTTGAGTCCAGCGCTGACTGGAACATTAGAAGAATCACTATCCTTTTCGTAGCCTTTTTTCTCATCTTTAAGAAGAGAGATTTACGATTATGTAAAATTCATTCTCCCAATTAAATTCCTCTTTGCTAAATATGAAGTCTCAGGTAGCGTGCGTGATGAGGAGGGGTGTTGGATGGTAGAGTGTGGGCAGCACTGGCCGCACAGAATTTTCTAAGTTCATGGAAGGAGGCGGTAGGACCGGCAAATCGGCGAATTGCTCCAGGCCTCCCAAGTGCAGAAGAAAACCCTGAATGGGTGGTCGTTTCATTTACAGAAGTTTTTTATTCACTTCTTACTATTAAGGAATGAACTGTCATTGTAATATATGGCATTTTCACTATTAAAGCTTGCTCTAGAAAGCTTAATTAAAAAACAGTGGTTTGGGCTGAAAGTTTTAACCAAAAAACGAATCGCCCATCTACCTGCCTTGTGGAGAAAGGACAAAGGGCATAGTTTAATCTTTCTCGGTGACCAGGAATCATTATTATTAACACCCACAGCTATGGCGGGGCGGTGATTAGCTGGGTCACCGGCAGCTTGCTACTGCTCCAGTCATTCTCATCCTGGGATCCAATAGAGCAGGAACCCCTCCCCTGACCCCCAAGTGCTAGTGTAAATATGCTGATATGCATGTGTGTGAGAAAGGCTTCAACATTTTCCTTAGACTGTTTAAGAGGTCCACCTTTAAGTGGTTAGAAAACACTGAACTATATGCTAAATGGCCCGGATAATGAAGCTTATGAGACCGAAGACGTGAATTAAACAAATGCCATCATCTTCATCACCTAGCTCAGCGCTAAGCATAAAATGCATGGAAAATAGACTGTTTTAGAAACATATGGCATTGCAACTACACTAGCACTTGTCTGCCTTAGTGACTTAAGGAAGTTTTCTGATAAACGGAACAACTGAATTGCATGCTGGTTAAAAGACTAGCAAAATCCGCATGTTAACGTGTCATGATCTTATCCTTTTTTTATAACCCCCCGGAATCTCCCATTGTGAATATTTGCTGCCTTGGATGTCATTAGTCACCTTGAAGTTCGCCTTATTATCCATCACTTCAAATAATATAAACTGTGCATATACTTCCTTGGGCAGAGATACAATGTAATATCTGGACCTGACATTTGAAGCTTCATTTTTTAAATCCAATTACATTGTAACTGGTAAGAATAATGGCAATTAGCAATGTAAAATGTAAAAGTAATTAATAACCATAAGCACGTGTCAAACCTGTGAAAGGCCAGTCCCTACCTCTAGTCGCTCTCAGCACCTGCCAGATCCTCAATCTTGGTTATTATATTCTTCTAAATTCCAAAACTGCAAACACGGCACTTACTTACAGTATGATTTATTACACCAAACCCAAGCTCTGCTGAGCCCCTCGGGGTTATTATTAATAAGGTACCTGTGAGGTCACCATAAAATCTCAACAAGATACAAGGTTCCACAATGCTAGCAATGAAAAAAAACACCTTGGCAAATGGAAAAAGAGAAATTCTTCCAAATCTGAGCTCAGTACATTTAACAAAATTAAACAAAAAATATATACTGACAGTTGTGTGTATGGAGTATAATGTTTTGCGATATTTTTAATCCAAATAGAAAACTATGTCACTGTATATGAAAACCATTAAGATAATCAGATACCTATTTTCCAGTGGAACTTCAGAGTTCATTCTTATTGTTATGGGGAACATATGCGGTTGCAAATTAATGGAGTCCTTCTCCTTGGTACTGGGAGATATTGGGCAAGATTGGAGATGAGATATTTGCCAAGAGGTAAGGGAGGGCCCATGAAATTGGGGAAATGCCAATTATATTCATATTTTAAACAAAGGATTGGTCTTAAGAGGGTCAGCTTAAGTGATGTCTCAGTAATGTATGGCTGAATTTTAAGAAACACACCTCGCTGAAAATTATTCTGAATTTATTAACAGCTATATGGGGTCTGATGTGTCCTTAATAAGGGGGAATGTTTTATTCACAGATCTTGTTGTCCACAATTTTATAGTCCATTTGGAAAAATCAGACAGACTATTTAGTGAACAGTTAAGCACTGGGCTGTGTTACATGTTTAATATCTGTGGAGGGCAGGTGTTCTCAGGACAGGTTTTCTGGAGGGTATGAGACTTGAACTCCACCTAGAGGTTACGTAGGGGAGAAAGGAGGTGAATGGACAAAGGACAGAAATGACAATAAAGAAACTGAAGAGGGGGGAGAGAACTGTAAAAGCAAAACACCATCAATTCATAGAATACATTTCTGAGTTATTTGAAGTCATGAACTATGATTTATATATGTGTCTGTGACAGCGCGCACAATGACTGGTACAAAGTGAAGTTAAATATACCTGCTAAATGGACAAATTGATTATAAAATGATAGATTGAAAAGGGAGCGGGAATTTTTTTCATCCTTATCTGTCTTCCACATCACCCATCCCTTAGATGTCCATTGTTCCATGAGTCCATGAAGTTCCATGGACTTCAGGATCCATGGTTTGATATCAAGAACCTTGTCTCAGAATCTGGAAAATTTAAGATTAAATCTAGTTTTTCTGTTTACCAGCTGGGTGACCTTGAGTAATTCATTTTAACACTCTAAGCCTCATTTTTTCTAATCTGTAAACTAGAGAGAATATTATTCATCTCACCATTTTATTATAAAGCCTGAATAAGAAATGATTGGTTCGTTCCTCATGCTTGAGACATGGTAATTTGATATTAAAGTTAGACATACTAGGAAAAACAGCTCAGCTAGGGGAAAAAAATATCTACCCACAAGTGAGTTTTATTAATAAATGTAAATTATTTTGAATTACATAGATCTTTATTTATGGGAAAATTGATATTGGGATATGGTAGTCCCCAGTGGGATGTGCAGGAAGACAGATTCTGAACTTTCTGAGCTCCCGAGACACCGGTGTTAGGGTTTTGTCATCAGGTCTGAATGCATGATGCAAAGAGGAACACAATCAAAGTACCCTTTCTATAGTATTCTCCCGTCTTCCTACATTTTTTTTTTTAAAGCAAACCTGGAGTGCAATGCTGTTTTCGAAAATTGTTGGTTTTATCACTGGAAATAATATGTGCATGAAAGCTGTCTGAGTCAAAGTCAGACATCTACTTGTACTAAAGAAGAAGAGCTTTGCTGAAAAGTTTGGAATGCTTCACTTAATGGAAACCAGGAAAGGTCTGGAATCCCTGGCAAGCACATTGGCTGTGAGAGTTCCATAAGAGCAATATTTTATGCTGGAGTTCACTGTGCCCAAGTTCCCACTCTTCACTGGCATATTAACTCCTGAAGGTAAGATCTTATTTCTTACTTATCTTCATTACATCACAAAATAATGGCTTGTATAAAGCAAGCACACGCTTTCTCCCTCCCCCCATTTCTGCCTTCCCACCTTCCTTCCTTTCAGTAGATACTGAGCCATAGTCCACCATATCACTGTTTGCTTTGTTGAAATGTTTGGATGTATTTTGCTGTCCTTCTGAATAAAAAGAATGTAGGCTTCTGGATCCATACAGAAATCAGCGATGGTTTTTTGTTTTGTTTTGTTTTGTTTTTTTACACTTGTCACTATTCTGTGTATAATTTTAGGTGTTGGGGGAAATAGCATAAATCCAGTTATAGAGTCTTGATGACTACATAAAAAAATTCTAGCTTTATGATGAATAATATGGAGTGAAGAAATAGATGAAAACTGTGATATCCCCGAGACCGATTTGCAGATGAACAAAGGCCCTTTGTCAGAGGATAGGAGAACAGAGGAAAAATTCAAGGAAGAAAAGAGCCTTCCAAAAACTGAGAAACATACTTCAGTCTCCTCATGCCCATACTGTGCCTTCCATTGAAATGCACAGATCAACGCTAGGACAGGGCTTCTTGGGTGGATCAGTGAATCAATCAGGGCTCTCCAGAGAAACAAAACCAACAGGAGAAAGAGTGAGAGAGATACTTATTGTAAGGAATTGGCTCATAAGATTATGGAGGCTAACAGATCTGTAGTCAGCATGTTGGAGACCCCAAAAAAGCTGACGTTTCAGTTCAAGTCCAAAGGCGGGAAAGAACTGATGTCTCCGCCCAAGGCAGTAATTCAGGAGGAGTTTCCTCTTACTTTGGGGAAGGTCAGCCTTTCCGTTTTATTCATCCTTCAACTGACTAAATGAGGTTTATCCACATTAGGGAGGATAATCTGCTGTCCTCAGTCGACAGGTGCAAACACCTTCATGGATACACCCAGAATAATGTCTGGACACCTCATGGTCCGGTTGAGTTAACACAAAAAATTCACCATCACAGGCATACGTAGTCATGGACATCAGACGATCAGTTATGGGTGATATAAGCGCTCTGACAGTGGAGGCGGAAGAAAGTCTTCTTATTCAGAATGTGCTTTGTGCCTCTACCTTGAGAGATGTTTGCCTTAGCTTATCACGTGCACCGAGAGAAGCCCAGTGAAGAGCTGATATTTGCGAAATATCTTCCCTACAATCCACTTTTTATTTTCACCACTTCCTGCACATAAGCCTGGATATGGGGCTTTAGCTAAACACTCAATTTTCTCATCTCGTGTCTTATTAATCTTCCGCTGACCACTCGGTGCCTACTGTGAGCCTCAGGTGAAAGTGAAAACCCGCCTAGCAGTGGCTCATTAAAGGCCAGAGAAAAAATGTCCACTAAGTGTTATTTTAATGTTTAGTTTGGGGGTGGTCACCTATCAGGCCCCGTGTATTATCACTGCTTAAAAGTTTTCCTCTGCTGCTGTGCAGACCTGGCTCACGCTGCAGCCAGTGAGATGATAAAAGAAAGCTGTAAATCTATGTCTGAGCGTATCGCTATCATCCTGACTTCTTTGCCAAAGCTCTTTCATTTACTATTAGCAAAATCGGAGATGAAAAAAAATAGCTGCCCAAAGCCACTCAAATCTTTCTCATTGACAGAAACACAGGAGGCTAACCCAGATGGTAGAAAGATGAAATGTGGTTAAACAAGCTAGAAATTTGGTTCTCATGTTGCTGCATAATTGATTTGATTGATTTCTGAATTTGCCAAATTAGTCATATGAGTGTTTGAGACTTTGCGTTCTTCCAGGGTGAAGTCCATTCTCTCATTGAAAATGTGTATTTTGTTTTGTTTTAAAATAGTTCTTTAACCAGTCTATCACTAGACCTTGTCCAACATTGCAATGTAATGTCAAGGCAGCACAGGTTCTGTCCCTCCTGCTAATAGCGGGCACAAATAGGGCACTAAAGGTTCATGCCAAGAACTGGATGGGAAGGTTCGCATATGTGAAATGGTTTTCATCTCAACTTAATGGGATGAAATAGAGTTTCAATATTTTGAAATGCAGATTGACAAATTAATGTGAAAACAAAACAAAACTCTTTGGAGTAGCACAGAATCCAGCTGATCTCGGAGAGGTTTTCTCAAAGCCAAGACGATCATATTGTTCTACACAATCTTGGCTGCACAGCTGAGCCTTGCAGACGTCTGCAGAACATGCTACAAAGATAAAAAGACTGGAAGCTCAGAGGTGTGAAAACTCTGCTCAGGCAGTATGAAATGAAGAAAACAAAATGATCTTAACTCTTCCTGCCTAACCTTAGCGCCTTTAAAAAAAAATCTATTTATGTATTTGTTTCAAACAAATTGCATATTATGCGTTTCCATGCTAATCTCTCCCACCTCACTTTCCCAAATGTAAGCCTCACAAATTCACAGATGTTGTCACTCATTTATGTTTATATTTTCAGAATCTAGAACAGTACATGAGACAAAGTAGGTTTCCAGGAAACATATTTGGATTAATTGCCCAAAACTATGCAAAGCCTATGAAAATATTTTTTTCACAATTAAAATTAGGAAAAGAAACAAAAGCAAATAGGTTCAGCTTGAGAAAGAAAAAGTTCGATTGACTCAAGCAAGTCCGCCACAGCAAGGAAAGTATCCACAATAAATAGGATCAATTCATGTTATTCCATTTGTCCTCCCAGCTCCAAGTGGCAGGGTTGCGTGTCAAGATCTAGCTGTGACACAGGGAAGTGTTGAACTTACTCATGGAAATGAATCAGATGTTTACAAGTGGAGCAGCAAGTGATTGTCCTCACTCACATTTAACTTTTAACACGCCTAGTATGAGAATCGAAGAGTAACATGTCATTATGGTTGGATCCAACAGTACTAGGAGCAAAGGGAAAACGGAAGACTCCTCACCAGAGGGAAGTGGCTCACCGCTCCTGCCCTACACGAGGCTAGACTGCTAGTCTATCAAAGCAACACAACCCCTAGTGCTGCTAGGTGTAATGTTAGGATGTGATCTTGAATGATATGAGCTAAGTGAATACATTGGAGATGAGAAATCGAAGCTCTAGAAGAGCACATGAATGAGAATGGGGAAACATTCGAGAGAAAGTATGGGGACATGGGGTCTTCTTATAAAGGAGAAGGGACATCTTATCTTTGACACCTGGAAAATGAGGTAAAGGTAGCTAGAAATAAGCAATATTTTTTTATCTTGGTGGGAGAGAGGAAGTATTTAGAGAAATTGTACATGAAGTTCAATATTTTTCAAGAATAAAAAGCGAATTTGTTTGCTTGGAATAAATTTATGCAGTTGGGTAACGGGTTTAAGAGAAGGTCTACATTTCAAAATAGTAATTGAGAAGAATCACAGCAATCCTACCTAGGAAGAAAAAAACAAAACGATTGCTTTTGCTGATGCTGAGAGGCTTACAGGTAAACACGGATTTACTGTGTCACTGACAGACATGATGTTCCCAAAAGGTCTCAGTCTCTGGAGCATACAAATAGAGAGTACAGATTGTGAAACCCACCCAGGCCCCGTCTGCTGGGAGAGAGGTGGCGGACAGCAAGTCACTGACAGCTCTGGTGAAAGAGGAGTTCAGATGTATCACCTCACTCAGTTGGTGGCACAACTATTCCCCCGACCCCTGTCACTTCACACCTGTCATAAAGAGTGCAGAGTGATCTATGTAAAACAGAATCACCTCTCAAATTCTTTAGTCACCTTACCAACAATAGAAGAAAATCCAAGCCCTTTTCTATGGAAGCTATGTGACAAGACCCTTCATAATATGGCCTCAACTTTACCTACTAATAAATGCCCCTTCACCTACGATTGCTCAAATACTTTGTGGATTTTTTTTTTTTTGAATGTGGATCAATTTTTGCCTTATATATTAGAATACAGTGACTCCTACATGTAACAGCTAGAACGATTCAATCCTCCATAGTTTTGCATGATAGTTTCCCCTACCTGGGGAATTAGAGTCATCCTTCCCTACAATCATCACTTATCACTCTGACTGTCAAACTTTCACTTCATAATTTCAATGAGTTTTGATTTATGAAAAATGAATTTCTCTTTTCTTTATACAAATGGTTAACTTGTCCCTATTTCCAAACTTACTTTATTGTACTTAATTAAATAATGCTTCTCCAACTAGATTGTGATCACATGACTTCCTGGCATATTTATTTATGTTTTTATCCTCGTAATCTAGGTAGTATATGAAACACAAGCGTTTCTCAATAAATATGTGTTGGCCTGAAGACACAGAGGCTGTAGAGTCAGATATCAGGGATCATGTGGATTTAAACAGGGAAGGGGGGCTAAGAAGGTGATCTGCGAGAGATGCAAAGTAGAGACTGCTCGGTTTGCAAGATAATGACAGACCTGCCTTACAGGCTGCACACTGTGGATGCAAAAGTGGGATAAACTAGACTCTAGAAAACTTAAACACTACATAATGGAGATTAGATAGAATATTGTTGAAAAGTAGAATCCCAATGATTGTAATGGCTTGTATTCCCTTTAATGGAAAACACAGATTTAAGAGATGAAATTACTCAAAAAATCACATTATACTAAGATATTTACCTGCCTGTCCTTCACTACAACCATATGCCAACATATTTTCTTTATTCAATTAACTAACTTCTTAATAGATTAAATTATTTAAAACATCAAAAACCTATTCCAAAAAAGAAAGGTGCCAAACTCAAACAAAATTAAGTTACAAATGACAGAAGCCAGACACAAAAGAGTATAACTCCATATTGTTCCACTTATTCAAAGTACAAAGACATGAAAACCCACTAACCTATGTTGTCAGAAGTCAGGTAGTGGTTACATTTGGGATGTGATAGATAGAGACTAGGAAGGACTAAGAAGAGAGTTTCGGGGCTTTTGGATTATTTTTTTTCTCCGAGTTAAGCGCTACCTACACAGATGTGTTTATATTGTAAAAGTTCATTGAGCTGTAACTTTTCCTGAATGCATATTCCTTTAATAAAATGATTTGAAATTTATAAACATGAGGCTCAAATTAAAGTGTGCAAAAATACATATAATGCACAGAAAAGGTTGTTGTGTCTAAAGTTAAAAGAGCTCTAAAAAATTCATTCAAAAACAAATCACCCAGGAGAAAAATGGACAATGAACTTTAATAAGTAACTCATAGAAAGCATATAAATGGTTAATAAACATGTTTTAAAAAACATGTTTTTAATTCCTTATTGATTCGGAAGCTGCAAATTCAAACAACTAGCTACCATTTTTCACCTAGCAGACTAAAAAACATTAAAAAGATGGATAAGTCCATAATGACCAGCATTTAATGAGTACATACCATGTAATGACACTCGTCTATAGGCTTTATTTATATTTTTCTGATGGTTCTCATTTCGCTGGTGGTCTCATTTTTAATCTCAGTTTTACAGAAAATAGTAGTACTTCTCTTCCATAGTAAGTAGTAGAGTTAGGGGCCTCAAAACGAGAAGTCTGATTCCCAAACCCATTATTTTAACTGCAACTTAATGTCGCTTGTCTTTCGGAATTCTCCCCTTCTCTATCGACACTGACCCATTCACAAAGCAGACACGAGAGTAGAATGAGAACTTAAAAATATATTCATTCTATTATGTGATTATTAAAATTGCTACTTTAATACTTTTTCTTATTAGGGAACTGAGCACAAGTATCCAAAAACTAACTCATAGACAATTCTTCCATATTTTTTTTTCTAACTAAAACTAAGTCTGTAGTAAAAAGACATTGAAATTATTTAATTGCACAACTAAGGTGGAACAAATGTTGGGATTATGTTTAAAAGAGAGAATTAATCATAAATATTGAGAGTGTGGGAATGGAATAACTGAAAGTCAATGCAACGTAAGTAGTTAAGAGAAAAGAAAAATGGAAAATAAAAAATATAAATATTATCATTGCCAAATAGATATTACTTTAAAAGATCTAAGGGTTAATTATATTATATCAAGTTATAGTTACCTTTAAAAAAACCATTAAAAGGAAATGCACAAAACTTCAAAATTATCAGAACACATACACAAGACATAGCAAAGAAGATCACCACATGGCAAACGACAACAAACAAACAAACAAACAAACAAAAAACAGAAAAATATCACAAAAAGCTAAAGCTAAATATATCTGTCATATATGTACATGTGTAGACTGGCTAAAGCCACCAACTGAAAGAAACAATATCAGTTGGACTACAAATCATAACACCATATACTCTATACAAGAGACATACTTAAAACAAGTGACTCAGAAAGGTTATCAAAGTTTTAAATTACAGTAGGTCGGCAAAATGTCCTTCACCCATACAGGCAGAAACGATAGATAATGCTGTGATTTGAGGGAGTAGAGATTGATCATAAGCCTCTCTGTTGACTCTGAACCACACTGAGAACTTATTTGAGAATAAAGATGAGCCACAATGCAGTGTCTATTTTGGTGAAATTGTATTGGGGACATGGCCTGGACCAAATGTTTATTTTTTAATCCCTGAATGGGATGCCCTGTCCCTGTGAACCTGAAACAGGAAGTAGAAATGGAAATATGCTTGACTGCAGGTGCCCAGATGAGGAGGGCGTGAGAAAGGGGATGAGGTGAGAAACAGAAAGATGCAGACAGAGGGAAAAACATGCATGTGCCTGAGGTCGAGCACCAAGAATACTTGGCCTTTTATGAAAAGTGGCCGCTGGAGTCTTTTAAGCAACTCTGTGAGTAAATGAAATGATTAATCACAGATATGGAACCAAAGTGGGCAAAAAGATCATATATCTGTTTTTTTGTAATTTATTTTTTATTTTTGTTTAGTTGATATACTATCTTCTATTCATTTTGTTAGTTTCAGGTGTACAACATGGTGATTTGACATTTTTGTACTTTACGATGTGATCACCCTGCTAATTCCAGTAATTATCTGCCACCATGTGAACTTATCGCACTATTACTGACTTTATCTTTCTTCTCCTTTTCACCCATCCCTTTACCTCCTCCTTTCTGGTAACCTGTTTTATACACATTGACTTTAAGCTGCTCAAGATGATACCTCAAAAATACTCATGGGCATATAAGTCTGAAAGTGAAGGTAGAACTTACGATTTCTTCTACTTTCTCTTTTTCTCACTGTGGGAATTTTGTTATCCTTTATTATGGATAACATTAAAAATGGCATTTCTCCCAATGTCATTTCTGTGTAGTGTAATCTTTAAATGACATCAGTGCTCACCACCAGTCCTTTTTAATATGGTCTTCCAATTTACGATTTTGGCTAGATTTCACGGTCAAGTTTTTCTTGCTTTTGTTTTTTTCTTTTTCTTTCTTTCTTTTTCAAAAAGAAAAAAAAATGTTTTTCCAGGATGCTCCCACAGGCAGAAGAGTTCACTGAGTTTATTTATCTCTGTTTGAGAATGTTTTCTTCTCACATTTGGACAGGAAAGATAACTTAGCTTGTTGTGATATTTTGGTCGTGTACTATTTCCTGCTGAATTTGTAGACCTAAGCCTTTTTGTAAAAATTCAGTATTGTTGAGAATTAGAAAGTGAACCTGACTTTTTTTCCACTTTGAAAGAGTTGCTTTTTCTTCTTGGATGATTGAAAGTGTCTTCCTCCATTCATGAAGTTTAATAATTTCATGTAGTATGTTGAGGTGCTACGTGTTAGGTGTGAATTCTTCTGCAAAAGACACACTCTATATTTGTTAAAAGCAAGTTCAGCTGTGATTATTAGCAAAACTCAAAATAACAGTGGGTTACCAAGATAATTGTTTACTTTCCTTTCATGTTCAGAAAATCTGGAGGAAGCCACTGTGTCAATAATTCAGAGAAATGCAAGGAAAATGAGCAAGTTGTGTTCCTTTGAATACTTCTGAGAAGTCATACATACTCTTTTGCTTATATCCCATTGGCCAATATTTAGTTCTGTGGTCACACCTGAGTGGCAAAGCCAGTGGGGAAATGCTGCTTTTATTACAAGTATTCTTTTTCCAAATTCTCTGTTTGCCTTGATATGGTCAACTTGAACTATTTTTAGCTCTGTCCCTCCTCATGTGAGCTACTTCTTTGAGCTGCCATTTGAGGATGAGATAGAATACTATCTTTCCTGAATCCTAAAAGGCAGAGATGGAGCTAAGGAAAAGGGAATGGCAGAGAGAATACAACGAGGGAGATGTGTAACCTATCTTGGAAGCTGTGGACTCTACACTCTTTCTGAGATTATTTAGCTGACTCAAGAATTGATCCTATTGCCACTGAGTGATACCTTACAGTCACAGTCCAAATGAGACTGAGATTCCATCACAGAGAACCGGGTATGTTATACATTATTCTTTTTGCTCACAGGTAACATTCTAACACTGTGTCCGCCCTGCCACAAAGAAGTCAGAAGAGGAGAAATACACTGAAGTCTATAAAAAAGAGAAGACCCATTTTTAATAATTCAATCTAAGAGCTAGGGGAACTTCTCCAAGGCTCTTGGGAAATGCACAGAACCTGTGTGAAGAAAACTGAGCAACCAACTCTACTAAGGTTCATGAAAAAGACTTGAATAAAGAATACAAATAGAATATTAACTTAAATGCAAACAGTGATATTATAAAATGTGTAAAAAATAAAAAAAGAAAAACCTTTGCCTATTAACTTACAAATATTATGCAAACCAATTTTATCCTGACATGATTTCCTTAAGAAATGAAAACAAACATCAAATTACATGAATGATTTATATAGAATAAAAAATGTTTTTAGATCAAAAATAAGTTTTCATTTTAAATAGAATGATGGGAGTAGATGCTCTCTCCCAGAAAATAATATATGTTTTAAAGTTATAGTAACTAAAGAATGTGGTTTCAGACCAAGAAAAGGCAGCTGTATTAGTGCTATAAGTTGAAAAATTCAGAAAATATATATATATGACAAGTAAGTTCCTCAAATCCAGGAGAATGAGCATTTTTTTTAAAAAAAGCCTAAACACCTTTAAAAAAATTAGAGTAAAATTCCTAATCTATATCTGGCACCAAAAAGGGCAAAATGAATTAAATATTCAAATTAGAATTTTAATCACAAATTAGAAAATGTGATTGGATAGAAGATGTAATTAAATATACATTAGTAAAAAATATGATTGTATATTCTTACAACACACACCAATAACAGTAAAACCAGGAAAATTTGAGTAAGATCAATGAATTGCATTAATGTCGTTATCCTGGTTGGGATACTATACTATATATAGTTCTGCAAAATGTTACTTTTGGGAGAAACTGGGCAAATTTTACAATAGATTTTTTGTATTACTTCTTATATCTGAATGTGACTACAATCATTTCAATAAAAATTTCAAATAAAACTCTATGACGTCTGAAATAGAACCTATAAACGTGTAATACAATAGACAAAGTCGAAGCTCCAGACCCAACGAATCCTAGACCCTTCCTCCAACCAAATCATTAATGTTTATACTCGTTCATTATGGCCTTGAGTGTCACAGTAAGGGAAATGGGCAGAATTAGAATGGAGAAAAATCTGTAAAATCGATGCCGATGAAACCACAACCTTGAGTCACTATATCTCTAGCTCCAGCGATGTTTATCAGATGTCATGAGATCCATGAAATTAATTAGCAGCCCATAAACAAAATAGCATTTTTTCCTTGTTAGACAGTAATCATATAAAACTATGCATAAAAATTTAGAAATCAATCTTTATATGGAAAATATGCTGGTAAGTGAGAAAGGCATATTATGAAACAAAATGAGTATTACACTATTTGGGGGAAACCTGTACATATACCTATGTATATGTATTTAATACAGAGGGCCCCTGTGATTGTTACGTTCTTTCATTGAAACTTTGATGCTTTATCTGAGAGGATGCATCAGATTCTATACTCTAATCTCCGCGAAGACCTAGAACAGAGAATGTTCATCACAGAATGTTTTATGCACCAGCCCTTGCTACCTAATTTCTCCATCCACTCAACTGACTGCTCCCCTCCCAAGCATGAAATTGTAATTGCAATATTTGGGGGGTCACATTATTCAAACCTTGATCTCTGGCCTGGACTCATTTAATTTCTGACTGTAATATATTTAATAACCATCTTTGATCTGCCCTCATTTAATTTCTAATTGCAGTTCATTTGTTTGTAAAAACTTACTATTGAGAAAAGTATGGCCTCAGATGAATAGGTTTCTCTTTTAAAAATTTCAGAATCAAGTCAATGTCATTTTCCTTTCCTTATAACCTATAACAGGAGAAGGAGGAAGGGCCATCATCCTTCTGACTCAGCCTGCGCTTCGGTTTGTTCTAAATGTTTTTTATTTTTTCCTTCCTTGTTACTTATTAGCATCTCCTTTCTTATGGCCTCTGTTTACTTGATACATCCAAGTTCTGGGAGGTTGAATACGATATACCAACTACATCTTTTAGCATGATGCTAACACATGTTCAACTAGAAAATTATCCCCATCCGACTGCTTGTCTTAACAGATCAATCTGAATGTAAATGAAGAAAATGAGTGAATAGGGATTTAAATTTTTACGAAAGGGAAAAAAGTATACAAAATAAACAGAACCCGGGGTCCTACTTTCCCAGTCTCAGATGCCGTGTTTGGGTTTGCAGAGATAAAGCCAAGCTCTCCAGCAGCAAAGGGCTTCCGTTCATCCTTTCCCACTGTCTCGTCTCTATTTTTTAGCCCAAACAGGTTATGGGCCTGCATTGTTTTTCTCATTCCACTCAGATGTATGCCATTTCTCAAGGCTCAGCCTCCATTCCTGGCCTTCCACCCACCAGATTCCTACCCAATGACCAGAGTGCATTCTTCTGTCTGGCTTTCCAGGCCTTACAGTTTGAAGATCTCTGTGCGTAGTTTCCTATTTCCATCTTGGTGCAGAGCAGACAACACTTGCAAGTCTTCTCTGCTATAGAACCAAAAGAAATCACAGCCTTGATCCACCCAGGCGTTCAGTTGCTTTGCTAATCTACTAGGGAGCCATTGAATATATTTTGTGTCATCAGAACCATTCTATATATCATGGAGGAACAGGAGAAAATATATACATTAATATGGTCACTAAGGAGTTACAATCAAATCAAAGTGCCCTGAAATGCAGATTCTGTTGGTAATGCAAAGAGCAATCAAATGGTTAACCTGAATTTTATGTTATAAATGCTAACTGGCAATCAGCTCGGGGCCAATTAGAAATACTGAAGAATTAAAACAAATCGAGTTCATTGAATTTACCTCAGATCATATGGCTGATAGCTAAGTGCCTTCTGGTAGATTTTTATTTTTCCCTGTTACTATAACTAGTGAATACATTTCCACCAATCAGAGCCTGGTGCAGGGGCTGACAGTTCCTGCGGGTGGAAACACCAGGAAGTACATTTCTTGGAGAATGAATGGCACAAAGTTACAGCTATGCTCACTGGAAATGATGGTAAATTCAATTCGTTCTTCATTTAATAATTCGCTATAATTTACAGACACTCCCATCTAACTTCACTATGCAATAGTTACTTAGACGATGAGATACAGGATTTTTTAAAAGTCTAAAATTCTGTGTTATTGGTAACCATATTCATAAATAGCATTGCTGATTTTGAGTGAAGAATGAAATCACACGTGGCAATAGTTCTCTCAGGGGCAAAATGCTTTACCTACTCTCTTAAATCTTCAGAACTATAATTTTGTGGTACTTTTGTCATTGATGACATTAAGGGCAGGATCACTTATGAAATTCATCTATGACTCGTGACCCTTCTCAATGATATCACATATGCAATTAGAGTTTATGCAAATGCCATATAATTATGAGGACAGTAAAAGAGAATGCAGCTGCTTTTTATGGAATATTTACACTATGCTAGTTGCACATAGATGTTATTTTAAACATAATCATCAAGTTAAAAATAAAGGGACCCTGGAGATCTAATTCACTACATTCAGATATGGGCTTCATTAATTGCCTCTAAAGTAAGCTGTACTTTAAAGTTCATAGTCATAATAGTGTCTGCAATTGTGTATCTGGGCTTCAGAGAGAAAGAACTGAGCTGGCATCAAAATTCCATTATTTACTAGCTTTTTAGCCTGGGGCCAAGACTTCAATTTTCTACGCTTCAGTTTCCTCATCTGCAAAACAAGGAATGCAATGATAGGTACCTCACAGAATTGTTGCATCGGTGATGTAAGAATCATGATCCTCACAGTGTCTGCCCCACACAGATGTTAGCTGATACTGTTCATTGTATTATTTGTAACGTTGTTGTGCATTCTCTCACATATTTATTCTTTAAATATCTTAGTATTGACATGCTAGGCGCTAGAAATTATCAGTTCTGTTCTTTCAGGTGGCAATGGTACCATTTCAGTAATGCTGGGATAATTAAGCCCTCCTCAAAAATACACACTTCATTTGAAATAGCTGAAAGCTTTAAAGCTCAGCATTAATGGTCTATTTCTACACTTCCAATATGGTAGGCACTAACCACATGTGGCTATTTAAAGTTAATTGAAATGAAATAAAAATAAAAATTGAATCCCTCAGTTGTACTAGCCACATTTCATATGGAACATTTTCATCATCACAGAAAGTTGGATTGGACAGCAACAGATACCTTTAATTGTTTCCTATTAAAGTGCAAATAACCAAGAAATCATTCATCGTTTATAACTTTTGGGTCAAAGCATGTTTAGATCTTTTTCTACGACCGTGTTTTGATATGGAGAAAAAGGAAGGGGACATGAAAAAGCTAGAAGAAAATTTGGGGGGCCTTTCCGTCTTAAACATATTCAACTTCCATGCCATGTGCGCACACTTACAGCATATAAAATTAAGTCTGTAGATCTGACACCTCTGAAGGAAGGCCCTCCGTGCTTCCTCATGCTACCGTTTTAATTAGCACGCCCCTGGTTGGCATTCCCCAAGGATACTGGTGTGAGCTAACCTCGCTCATGAGGAAAAGATATCAGCCTGAGAACAAATGCTCTCGAGTCAAAACGGGAAATCAATCTGAAAGCTTGGTAGGAGTGAGATTGTCTGAAACGCTTCTCTGCCCTTGGGTTGATCTCTCCCTCCCATACATCAGAAATAGCACAGACCTTGGAAGCCTCCAGATATTACACTTCGGTAAGTTTAGAACTTGCTGTCAAAAACGGACTGAAGTACCACTGCATGTGCATACACACAGAGCTATAAACAAACAAACAAACAATAATACCCCAAGAAGCCAGCAGCTCTATTTGAACAGATCTTACTTTCCAAATGAAAGTAAAACTCATCACTTCCCAGGTTAGAACAGCTGAGACCCATCAACCAACGGAAAACAATTTGTTCAGAGTAGAAGCTGTCACCGGCTATTACCACGTGGAACGTGAAGAGCGGCTGCAGACCTCAGCTCCCTGATTCGGGCAAGCCTGTTCCCATTTCGCCTGACAGCTGTGGACATTGGAATAATACAGAACATAACCTAATCAACAGACTGTGAAAAATCTGAAAGCTAAAGACAGATGTTCAACTGCCATCACCACCTTTTGTATTTAATTATATTTATGTGAGGGAAAACGTGTGATAAGTCAATCTCTTTCAAAAGGCCTACTTCAGTATTAGCTTAATGATAGAGTGGATATGGAGTTCTCAGTCAAATGATGGTCCTCAAGTGGCCAAAATCTCAGCCCTGGTGGCAGGTGATCCTGTGCCGAATCAGTCTGTGTTTCATACAGCAATCTGCATCCTTCCCCTTATTTTTAGCTACCTCATTCGACTTCACTGTTCTTTACTAGGCTAGTCTTCCAATGTCAGCTCTATATCCAATAGTGACTGCAAGCGGCGAAGACACCCCAATCGTTTTGCCAAACAGACTGAAAGTAAGTATATTTTCTTTCCATTTTACTTGAAAACAACCAAACCATTTTCCTTTCTCTATTTCAAATCTACAAAGATCTCAAAGAAATCTCAGAAATGAAAAAATAAAAATACTATATCATCTGCTCCAGTGTTTAATATCTAGTATGCAGTGTCTAGGAAGTGACTTTCTTATAAGTTAAACAGGGGTCACAAATTTACCTGCTTACAGAGAGCAGGCAAATCAAATGTGTGAGGGGGCCAGTCTTAGCTCTTTCATTGGAGGTCTCACAGGGAGTTAGGGGGACGGTGGAAAACTGAAGAATTCCTGCCTGGTTTTTTGTCCAGCCACTTAACTCTTCTCAGGAATGTGGTCTAGGGAAAGGTAAACACATCTATCTATCTGTCCGTCCGTCCGTCCGTCCATCCATCCATCCATCCATCCATCCATCCATCCGTCTATCTATCTATCTATCTATCTATCTATCTATCTATCTATCTATCTATCATCTATCTATCTATCTATCAATCATCTATCTATCTATCATCTATCTATCAATTATTTATCATCTATCTATCATCTATCATCTACTTATCTATCTATCTATCAATGTATAAGTTGGAAATCTACAATTTTATAAAACATCTAATATTTAAGTATTGGCAATTAATTATATTTTTCCAGCATTGCATGAGTCCATGGTATGGAGGCCAAAAAAACATGTGTACTTTATAGATATAGCTCCAATTTTGTAAGCTGTGACTTAAAAGAGTTCAGAATTACTAAATTTTTTAAAAAGTGTTTTTCAGAAGACATAAAGATAAAGAAAACAAAGCCTGTTTCTGTGGCAGCAAGGATTGATTAAATGATGACTGGGCTAAAATTGGGGAGATAAGTGCTCTGCTCAGCTCTTTTATTTATAAGCTGAGTAACAGGGAAAATCACATAAATAGTCAGAGACTCAGGGATGAAGAAGTACAAATTAGTAGTTATGAAATAGTCATGGAGCTATGAAGTACATTATAGGGATTATAGTCAGTAATATTGTAATACCCATGTATAGTGCCAGGGGGTACTAGAGGAATTGGGGGATCACTCGGTATATTAATATATAAATGTCTAACCATTATGCTGTACTCTGAAACTAATATAAAATAATGTTGAATGTCAACTCTAATGCAAATGTAAAAATAAAAAATAATAAACAAATAAATGAAATAGTCTGAGACTCAGTTTCCTCCTATTTACATTGGGGATCTCATTTATCATGTCTTTTTTATACTTTCTAAATATTAAATAATAAACATACTTTTTAAACAGCAAAAAGGTCCTGCTACTAGAGAATATTATCTGTTGTGTATTTTTCAATAACAAGGACTATCGCTCATCCTTTACGTTACTCTCTCTGTCGTTCTGGAAGAAGGGGTGGCTCTTGAGTACGAATAATGCCATCCAAGTCATATTGAAAGATCTGAAGTAAAAGTACATGCTGTGCCATTAAGTTAAGTAATTCCCTTCACTTCTATGAAGATTAGTTTTCCTATCTGCAAAATGTAATAATGATACTGTCCATCTTTATTTAGAGGAATATTATGAGGCTAAAATGAATTAAAAGAACTGAATACGATGAAAGTATATAGTAACATTTTCAACTTTGATAATTATTATTCACTACCATTTTCCTTTCAAAGGTACATTTTGTCTATGGAAAAAGAAAACAATGTTGCTATCATATTATTAATTATCAAGAGTAATACATAATGTTATTTACTGCATACGTATTCTATAACAAAAATGTATATGATATAAAAATCTCTCTAAAAGCTATGTGAGATAGATACTTGGACTCGCTCTGCTAAGATCCACCCCTCCCCTTGTTTTTGCTACGAGAGGCCCAGTTTTATTTGGGCAGCAACATTTCTGGCTCCAGGCTCAACATTCTCTTCCCCAGAGTCCTTTGCAGCAAGAGGTGGCCATACAACAGTTCTCATTGTGACAGAGCAGCAAAGTTCCTCAGGTGTTACAGGAAGTGAAGCCTTTGCTCTGTCTATGAAAGGAAACAGAAACGGTGAAACTTTCATCTTTCTTATTTCTACTCCCGACACAGATATCATGGCTGAAGCTCCAGAAGAGGTGACCAGGGTAGAGAAAAGCCAAGGAAATTGTAGACTGGTTGTCATGACAGTGTCAAAAGAAGAAGCTGATGCTGGCAGTTGACTAAGTCCACTTTGCTTTTTGTTTGAGATCTATAACCCTCAACTTGGTGACATCTCTGTAAATTGGCTTTCTGATACTTGTAGCCAAATGCAATTTATGAAGGAGATATTACTGTCTTTATTTTTGCTACCCAGCAAGGTCAGATGAAAACCAGTCCCTTTGATTCCAAACTCCATGCTGTGTAGACCTATGCTGCAAGGGATGGAAGCCCCTGATTTGAACAATGAAGTGAGAAGCCATTAATGTTTCTAAAAACCAATTCTTCCATCCATAAAGTAAAGATTATAACAAATACTTCATTTTTATAAAGGCCAACAGAAAATTATGTAAAAGTATTTCATAAAACTAAAAAGAGCAATACAAATTAGGTCTATATTATTATTAATGCAGATTTAAAAATTCACTGATTCTGCTCATCATAAAATATGATTTTAGAACATTAAGTGGCACATTTCCTAAATATTCCACCCAGGGAAAAACACCGATGGCTGAATATATTTCATGGTTCTCTCAGAAAAGCCAGAGATGACCTAACATCTCTCCAGTCTATTGCATTCCCACTGGACACTATTTCCAATGGAAGAGGTTTTCTTTGGCTTTTTGCAAATCCAAGTGCCAGTTAAAATATCACGTATTGCCTGTCAGCCTCCCATTGCAGAAAATTCAGGAAAGATTTGTGAGCCCTTGAATTTTAATCACTTATTACAGAAGACAATTTGGCTGAAGAAGATATACAGGACAGCAGATTGAATGGCCACACAATTAAAGTAGAATTTCTAAGCTGGATCCTAACACTAGAATATACAAGGGCCAGGGAGGACAATGATGTCTAACACTGATAGGTGGAGAAAAGGGCTTGAAGGGAGGCGTGGAGACTGAGAACTGAGTCTGCTCTAAGAATAGCAGCCGAATTAACCAAATATGTATCATGCCTCATTTAATCCTCACAAAAATGGAGAGGTAGGGATCATCACCTGAGTTTTAGAAATAAAGTTTAGGGTAGCTTGGGGTTTTTTTTTGCCCCAATTTACACAGCTTTTAAGAAATGTACTTAGAATTTCAGTCTAGATGGCCTGAATTCAGACAACCATCTCAGCCACAAAGGCGCCTTAACTTTCAGATCCCGTAGCTTCACGGAGATGGGTCAGCAGCTTCCAGATGTCCATGAAACCGTGAAGGTTCATGGGGAGTACTTCTGAGTTAGCAGATGCAGATACCCATAGGGACAACCTGCTCTATCAACCACTTTTATGTATGAGACCGTTATAGTATCTTCAGATGAGAGCACTCCACAAACAGTGGCTGAAATAAATAGAAACAAGCACATGTGTTTAGTGTAGTGTAACCCCTTAAAGCCCAGGTCCTGCATGGGACCGAGTTTGGGTCTGGATTTTGTTGCTTTCTAAATGTATTACATTTCTAACTGGGGCATTAATTTAAAATCTTTTTGCTTCAGTTTCTTGGTTGTTAAAAGGGGAATAGTATCGAGTCTGCCTCATAGATTTGTTATGAGAATTAAATAAGGTAATTAAAAGTAGCCATTCACTTTGAGGAAAACTTTAGACTGCTAGGTCTTTATGGGGTTTATCTGGTGTCTAAACTTACTCTCACTTGAAGGGCAATAGATGCAAAAAAGACAGGAATGAAATGAACTCTAGAAATTATATACATCACCATTAATTCATTTTTCAGACATTGAGGAAATACAAAATAAATTTATCTAAAATTAATAATTGAAGATATACGGAGAAGTACAGGAGATTATGTAAATGAGTTCCCCAGCTGTGGATATTTATATTACAAGTTATACATTATAATAGACAGCTTTCGTGAATGAAAGCTCTGGCCATTTCCCTTCTATGAGAATTGTCTAGAAGTACTGGCACTGAAACTGGGCAGCTAGGTTGTAGCCAGGTGGTCCCCTCTCCCTCGCCAAAGCCAATGGAAGGATTCACCCAGCTTTACCAAATCCAATTTTGTCTACCAGGAAGCTGGAATTAGAGCACAGATAATCTAGTCAATCCCTGTCAGACATTTGAACTAGGAAAATATGTAATATTGGGGTTGGGTCGGTCTTGGGCAGGCTGACCCAGAAAAACAGAAAAGGAAGATCAGCAGAAAGAGACAGGACTCATGTCTCGATCTGGGTAGCTGGGATCAAATCAGGACTCCACATTTTACTATTACCAGTTTATGTGACTTTAAACAAGTTACTTAACTTCTCGCTCTTCGGTGTCTTCTTTCATGGGGTCATTGTGATGACCCAAGGCACTTGGAAGGGGGCCTGGGGCACGGTCCACACTCTATAATGTGGCCTCTAATTATGACCATCTTCTTAATCCACTAAGCTGTGTCCGTATCCATCCATTAACATATGTCTGCAAGTGAGAGAGGACAGACAGGAGGTCACCTTATTCCCGGGGAACTTTCTAGTTTTTTGATGTGGTCCTGCATAGGAAGACTTTGTGCTTTTGGATTCCCTAAAACATCCCTGTATTCTTCCAATAAATTCTCTCTCCTCCTCCTCCGTTCATGGTGTTTTCGCTCTTGTAAACAGATAATCTCCGAGAGAGAAACACCAATTTTTGCTGCCCTTTGGGACAGTTTGAACAAACTGTTCTTAACATTTTGGTGAACGATTCAGTATTAAGCGCACCCCGGATCCCTCGCACTCACACTGGTGTAGCGATGGTTACTGGATCTGTACAGAAGTTTTGCAGTGCTCTATTAGAACAGTAATAATCAGAGAGTGCTCGGCATAAGTGTGATATGAAGCTCACAGATCATAAAGATGCCTCCAAATTATTATTATAATCTACATCTAAAATCATTTCTGTTTCATAGCTCCCTCTGGTAAAAAAATAAAACTCATAATTCAGTTAGGTAGTTTCTAGATGCGGTTGCTATTGAAAGAAACTCAGAACATATTCCCTAAGACCCTCTTATGGGTGAGAGTGACATAATCATAAAAAATAAAAATGCTATTAAATAGACTATAAATTTCAAAATGATACAGGAATGCAATAACCAGCCAGAGAGTTGAAGAAAATAATAAAAGCAAACAAAAACTAAATAGAACTCTCTTCCCCCTCCCCCCAAAAGAGATAATACCAAAGCCACAAGACGTTGATCAATGAGCTTCTGCAGTTTGGCCTTGCTCAATTAAAAATGTAAGGTTTTAGGGAGGGCTGGATAAAATGTTACATGGGCAGCCAAACTACAGTGCCCATAAATCATTAGAATTTAAATAAAAGCATTCCAAAATAGATATATTATTTGTTTGTACACAAAATAAATACACTTTGCTAGAACTGGTAGAAAATCCGTGTTTGTAAAATATGTAAACTCTTTCCATAAATCTAAATCAGGGATGATTTCGGGTGCTGAAGCTATGTGGTGACGTGCAAAACATTGCAAAATGCGATTTTGGTAAAATAAGTAATAAAATCAATTAAGAAAGTTTAGTCTTTCCTGTAAAACCTAATTAAGCAAATAAAAACCCACATTTTTTGTAAAATCCTCAGAGATAAGAGATCATTGCATTTGCAGCTCTATTATTAAAAGCATTTATTTCATTGTAGGTACTTCTCCATGCTACTTAAAAGTATGTCTTGGCCAGAATTTATGACCGGTTACACAAGCTGAGCTATATTGTAAAAAGTGACCCTTGCAAAACCTTTTCCAAAAAGGTAAGGCAAAATATGCCATGGTGTTAATCTTGTGACATTCACTAGTCATGTCCACCATTGAATACCAAATTCTCAGGGTCAGTGGTACCCCAAATGCCTGCCTTGGTAGCACTGAGATTCCATATCCAATTAAATCTTTGTAACAGACACCGTAAATTCAAAGTTCCTCACCCATCCTTCTCGATCTACGCTAAAGACACCTTTACTTTGTTCAGACAACAATGGGCTCTGCTCCAGAGAATGAATGATGCAATTCAGGTTTTCGTTTTGTTTTTACCAGATTTTTGCTTTCTGGATTTTTCCCGCAGCTAGTTATCTTTGTAACCCACTTCTGGACAATGAAACATAAAGTGGTAAAGTAAAATCTTTGATGTGGAGGTCTGTTTCTAGGAAGAATTTTCTTTACAGATAAATTTGCTTCCACCATCTGTTTTCTACCAAGAAAAGTAACATAGATCATGCATAGGACAAAATGATATTTGAGGATAATTAAACAAAAAAGTGGTTAGCTCCCAAATCCTTGGTGTTATCACTTAAGCTGCTGAACCAATCCTGGAAATGCTACCGCTGGACTACTTAATAAATGAGATATTAAATATCTACATTGTTTAAGCCACCATTCCTTTACTTGACATCAAGTTTATCTTATTAATTATCGATGTGTATCTTTCTCAGTCCTTTGCAGATCTGTCATTGTCTTGGGCTTGTAATCAAGTCATCAGACATGCAGGTTGGTAATGAAATTGAGGATTTATCCATGCTCACTGCTTATTATCTGTAAGGTACTCGGCATGTACCTATCCCCAAACCCTAGGAGAGAGGCACTGCAGTTCTATAAAAAGGAATTTAAAGAACAGAAATGTTGAAAAACATGCACAAAGTCACAAAAGTAGCAAGCGCAAAGGCTGAGTTTTGTATTTGAGGCAGAATTTCCAGTTTTGGCTCCAAAGTTATTTCCCCTCTCCCTCACAAATCCTATCAATCCCTCAGAGTGTCAGGATCAGGTCTTAGCAATCTGTCCCAAAAGAAAAGGAAGTCTGCCTAGATGGAGACATCAGAAAGGGATGCCAATAACCAGTGAGGTGGATAATGTTCTCTTCCGGTGTGATTCTGCATGACATGAAGTTATTGGGAGGGTAGCCCTAAAATTATATTGCTAACTCTTCATTATCACCTCAGAATGAAATGAGCAGGCAAAGACATCTTCGGCTTGGGCTGGTGAAATATATGAGGTTAAAAAATTATGTTAAATGAATGGGTAAAGTAAAAGTGATCTGTATATCATCTATCTATCTATCTATCTATCTATCTATCTATCTATCTATCCTCTATCATCTATCATTTATCTTCTATCTACCATCTATCATCTATCATCATCCACCTATCTATATACATACATAATTCAGCTTTTTTAAAAAAAGGACATCTTGTTATTTGTGACTACATGGCAGAACCGAGAGAGCATTATGCTAAATGGAATAAGCCAGAGAAAGACAAATAGCACGTATAAGTATTACTTATATGTGGAATAAAAAAAAAAAAAATTGAACTCATAGAAACAGAGTTTCTAGATAGAATAATGGTTGCCAGGGCTGGGGGAGGGGGATTTAGGGAGGAGTTGGTAAAAGGGTACAAATTTCCAGTCATAAGATGAATAAGATCTGAGAATCTAATGTATAATGCAGTGACTACAGTTGATAACGCTGTATTGTATATTGAAATTTGCTAAGAGAGCAGAACTTAAATGTTCTCACAAACAAAAAAGGCAAATTTGCGAGGGAAAAAAAACCTATCCTACAACTCCAAGGTAACTGCTACTAAAAGTTCATGTTGTTTCACAATGTATATGTATATCAAATCATCACATATCACACTTCAAATATCTTACAGTTTATTTACTAATTGTACCTTGGTATAAAGATGAAAAACTTCATGCTGCTATTTCTAGCTTTTTTCTATTGTTAAATGTTACATATAAGTATATGTATTTTTAACAGAAACAGAATCACATTCTATTTCATAATCTTTTTTCCAAAAAATATATAATGAATATTATTCTATCATTCTGTGTCAATAAACATGTATCTATGAGATTCTTTTAAACTTGTGAAAACAAAATTGGTATATTAACCCAAAAGCACAAAAATCTTTCACTCTTTAAGTTATAAATTCAAATTGGCATGTGAGTCTTTAGTATTGGCTAATTTCAAATTTTGCATAGTCAGATTCAGATAACTACAGTACATTTAATTCATTTCAAGAGGAAAAGAAAAGCCTTTTTTTTTCTTTTTCCTCTAACTTGCCTCACCTTCATTCAATTTTTCCAGATTGAATTTAAGATAGACCAATAGAGGAAAAAAAAAAGCCTCTAGACTCTGTTGACCATTTTTTCATAACTCTAATTGCCACAGAGAGGATCTTCTTATTTAGTTTATTGTATGACCTTGGACCCTGAAACTGTTGCCTTATCCATAAATTGGGACAAAAATACCCTCCGTGGTTTCTTTCCACAAGTAATGTAAGATTCGATCTTTTATTGGTCACAAAAAACTTTTAAAATATGCAGTGTTATATAAATGTAAGGTGGAATGACATTGTTATACCTTTTTGAAAATGCCTTTCCTGTGTTCAGGAGTTTTACTAAATGTTATCACATCATATTTTCTCAATGGTTTTGTTTTAGTAAAAAAGGATCAGATCCAAATGTAACTGAATTAATTAAAACTTGGTTTTTGTTTGTTTAGTAGAATTTATCTGTATTATCTCTATCGGTGCTTGCGCTCTGTGATTGTTCTCTCCCTTCTACTTCATACTCTTCGTTCTTGATAAAGGATGGCAATACTAAAAGAAGGCCATACTGTTTTTAAATTTTTAATTAATGCGCTTCTAGAGACAGGAATAAGTCCGACTCTATTCTCTTACAGTTCAAGATGGCTCCTCCAGCTGAGTATCTGCATGTTTGAATGACCCCAGCAGTTTACATGGGATCCTGTCACTCTTCCTTAGATATGAAGGTTTAAATTCAATACTTAAGACTAAGCAATCATAGAAACACTTAGGGATGAGTCAAAAAGGCTTGGTGGACTCCTGTGGCTTCTCAGGATGGCCAGTGTCACCTGGGAGCCCAAGGTGGAGACTCCGAGAGCACAGGTGGGAGGAAGCAGGAAAACAGGTGTCAACGAGGCACCAGAGATGAGGGACAAAGCCAAGTCTTATTGATTCTCTCATTCAGACTCTCCAAGTTGACATACCAGAGTAAAAAAAAGGCCCAAAGCCATCTCAGTCTCGGCTGTTTGTTTAGGAATTTTTTCGAACATGAGCTCTGATACAGGTCTGGCGTCTTCAGTTCGGCTAAGAGTTTGTGCACTGGCTTCTTCTCAGGTCTTGCATTGGTTTCCACCTAGAAGAAGCTCCTCCAGCGAGAACAGGAGTAGCCGAGAATGGTTCAAACATGGTGCAATTCTGCAATCAAAACTTCTCTCACTTATAAAGCCATTGCCAAGCTTTTCTTTTGTGGGAGGCTCACTGTGCCCAGGACTAATGAAAAGGTTGTCTCGTTTCAATTCTCATTTGCTTTATGAAGATCCTGAGGATTAGAAGCTGCGTGACTTCCGGGGGGCTACTCAGCCAGCCTAGGGGATCAGAGGGACAGCATCCACAATGCCACCAGCCGTTTTGGGTTCAGTTCGCTCCCAGGAATGCTTATGTGTTTTTCTTCTATCCTAAATTCATTTGTAGTTTTCATTTTTCTTGCTTGATCTTAGGCCCGTCTGCTCACCGCCTGTCACTAATAAACTCCCTTATCTGAAAAGGGGACGCTGGGGACAGGGTTGGTGGGAATGGAAACAACCTGGTGTTGACCTTTCCCCTCCCCCCACCAAGCCCAATCCCTAAATTACTCATTTTGGGGACTTCTGGGAAGAAATTAGCCACTGAAAGTCGGTCTGCTTCTGCAGATAGGAAATTACCTGAGGGAAAAGGTATTTTGAGAGCTAGTATTTCATGGCATCAGATCATTCTGTCACTGAAAGGGACACTGTTGGTTCCCCAGATCATTATGGCAGCAACAACTGCACTAGGTCCTTGAGTCACACATGTTTTAAAACACATCGGAAGTACCACAGGCTGCAGTGGAACTAGCACTTTTACCTGATGTTCTAAAACACACAGTAACGTAGGAGGAGGGAAAAACTCCCCTTCACTTCCGAGAGTTTATAACAGTAGCAGTAGCGTGGTAGTAAAGAATTACCTGTTGTCACTTCTTCTGTTAAGATAGGGCGACATTGGATATTTCCATTCCACTCTCCATGAAAAAGTGGGTTATAGGAGGCGTGTGCCGTAAATAACACCACTTCACAAATCTCCTCAGATCTGCATGCAGCTGCAGAAGTTCTTGCTGCCCACTTCCGTACTCCCACCCAGGATAAATCACTACAAAGTGCCATGTCCCCAACAGGGGGCTGTTAATTAGTTTTAAAGGCCCCTGCGGTTCCTCTAGCGCTTCAAGGAAGTACGCAAACCCAACAATATACAAAAATACCTTTTTTTATGGTCAGCACAGGCTGAGATTTTATGAGCTTCCCATGGCGATTTGAAAGTTAAGCTATATGCAAATGTACAAAGAAAAGGCTGTTAAAATTGACTAGGATAAATGCTTTGTTTATCTTGCAGCTGGTATACAGCAGAACTCTGCTTAAGTGGAAGGAAAGGAGGCAAAGCCTGGTGTGCATTTGGCTGCAAGGCTCAGCTCAGGGTGTACAGCTCTGCACCTACAGATTTTATCCCATTTTGTACCCGGCCCAGTTTTGGTGCTGCCCTTTGTATTCTCAGAGAGGAAAAGTTTGTCACAGTAGACTCGGGGTAGAAAGTCTGAGAATGTGAACATTGTAGAACTGGTATGGAGCTTAGAAATAGGATATATTATCTTTCCTTACTGCCTTACCCATAAAGAAAATGAGATCCACGAGAGCTGACCTCAAAAATAGTCATGACTGCCTTCATCGCTGCCCAGTAGAGTAGACTGAGACCCTAGAGATGATTATTTACCGAGATCAAAACATATGGGGTTTGATTCCCAGTTTAACAAATGTTTATTAATTGTCTGCTGGGTTAAGGGACTGTGCTCTGAACACGGAGAGCTCTGAACAATCTCAGCTTTCAAAGAACGTATATATCAACTTTTCTTCCTGCTGTGATAAAATGCTGTCCCTGTGAGGCCACATAATCTTTCTTGTCTTCCCTGGCTTGATAAGACAACATCTAACATTCCCCAGAGGGTGGGGCATTAATATTATAACAGCTAATATACAGCGAGTGTTTGCTCCATGACCAGTACCGAAATAAGAGCTTGGTGAAATAAGAACAGTACAGGGGATATCATTGAATTCCCCCTCCTCCCGCCCCCGCCACCAAAACAAATACTAGAAATAGGTGCACGATCACTGCTCTCGTTTTACAAAGAGCACACCTGAGACATAAAGAGTTTATTTGTCTGGTCAAGTAGGTGGTAGAGGACTTCAGTGAATCCTTATTTTCTAAGTCTAGGATCTGAGTTCCTTATGCCCACACAATACCACCCCCCAGAATAAGTTAAACATTTGTGTATCGACTAGAGAAGATTCTTTGTCTGCGAGTCCCTAAACGTAGCAGTGGCCACTACTTACTTGGTCAGGTAAAACAATTCTAATACTTGAAAGAATAATAGAATTCCAGACTCTTTGGATAAAATATAAAAAGAGAGATATGTGAATAAATATATAGATTTATTAAAATGGCTAAAACAGAAACAGCTAAATGCCAAAACAACAGCTAAGATTCACTTTTGAGCCAATAGATGAAATAATGGAGTATGTTTCCTGTATGTTCACATCTATTCATACCTAATTTATGGCCTTCCTTCTCTTTGGTCAATCTTCCTAAAGACTGCTATTCCCTTGATGCTCATCCAGCCTCCACGAAGCCTCAAAACCACCCCTTTTTATGTTTATGATTATGGAATTTACCTCCTTAGGGAATATCAGACATCTTAGAGAACATACTGCTTCCAGGAAACATAGAAACATACCCCCCAACTTCTCCAATCACCTGAAACAGTTTTCCATTTTTATCTCTTTCCAACAGAGACACGGTTATCCATTTCCCTGCCATATTTTCCTTATCTACCTGGATAATACAACTGACGTATCATTCTTACCTGGCATTGTTCTATTATTATTATTTTGGAAAATAGAGGCAAGATGTTCAGCGTTACCAAATTAAATTTTAAGAATTAAAATTTCAAGAGGTCTTTGATATTGTACACAGTATATTTAAACGTCTTGGTTTTTTTAATTCAGAAGATTATTAGGACAGTCAAGTCAAACTGAAGGCAAAAAAGTTGGGCTCTCTTGGGGATGAGCTTGGGTGGTAATGAACATAGTATATGAGCATCAGCTGAGCTGATTCCCCAGGAATTAAGAAATAGTCAGAAACAAATGGGAAATGTTGATATTTAGTAAAAGTGGTTGGCAAAATTGATTGGATATTGATTTATATCACAGCACATAGATGCATGTCACATAAACATATAAAGTCCAAATAATTTAAGGTATTATTTTAAACAATAAAAAGATGAAATGCTAAAATCATACATAATTAAAAATTCCACAATTCTCTGTGGTTACTTGTGGATGGTAGACTCTTATTTAATAAAAAAGTGAATTAAAAATCTCATCAGGAATATATTTTAAATATATGATAAACAAATAAATAATGTCATTAATAAGTAATATGCCCTTGAAAATAAAAGGGAAGCACTAACACAGTAATAGACAAATATGTTATGAACATGAGCAAATGTTTTCAAAAGAAGAAATATAAATGCAATTTAGCTAATAAACTTGAAAGAATATTTAACTTCTCCAGAAAACAACAAAGGAATGCTTATAAAATTTGGTGTTCTATTTGTTATCAAATATTTCAAGGTTTGTTTTTTTTTTCGATATACGATTTTTATTGTGTCTTTAAACTATCACAGGTAAGCCTCACAGGTAGTGCAGTGAGGCAAGCTTTTTCAAATGCTTCTATTAGGAGAATACAATAACACAATGTTCCTTGTAAATCAATTCATTCTGTTTCAAGATCATTAAACGTATTTTTACTGTTTTACTAAATTTTTCCATTCCTCAGAATTTATCTTAAAGAAAAAATCTTTTAAGTGTACAAAAAGATGCTCGTAATATTTGTAATAGCAGAAAAAAATGGAAACACTTTGCATGTCTAATTAAAAGGTGTGGTCACTGGGTTTCAGAATGGTCATATAAAGGAATGTAGCAGCTCATGTTTCCAAAAATATAGAATAGAGATGAGAAAGAAATAGTCATGTTTAAATAGTCAGTTATCGAAAAAAGCAAGAAAAAGATTTTTAAAATGTATTACTATTGATTTTGGTCAAGGAAAGAAGAAAATTTTGACATCTCTTTTCTCTCTCTTTTTTAAGAGTTAATAAACATACTTTGAAGAATTTAGTTATCATGTTACAGACTTTTTTAATGCAAAGGAAATATAGCAAATATACAGACTTGACAAATGTAAAGCAATCTGTTCTGTTGAGAACAAGATGCTTGTTTAGACTTGACTCAAACGTTGAATCTAGTTATCTGTAGACAGTAATATGTACCTACAACCTGTAATAATTAGATTATGAATCTTCTATCTGGAACAAGAACTTTGTACCATGCTGATCATTGCAAAAGAGAAGTTGGACATGCAGGAGGCATGGCCAGATGACTAAATAATGTCCGCTGCCCTAGATTGCACGGCCAAACCAGGGTCGGCATGACCCCACAGTTCAAATGATGCCTTTGTGTGAAGGAGAAAAAGCCACCTGTTCCTTAGGGCCATCTGCCAGAAAATATCATTTGGTTATAACTGCAAAAGTAAATGGCGCCCCCTGGTGTTACAGTGTACAACCAGCGTAGCTTTACCTGGCAACCCTGAGCCAGGTTACAGGATGACAAAGTGACTACTAAGATCAGAGAACAATAGGTCTCGAAGAGACTGGTGGGGCCAGGCAGTGAGTAATGAGCAGAGAATCATGCCCTTAGTGATTCAGGGGACATTTATGCCTAGAAGAGCGGGAATATGATCACGGCCGGCCATCCTGTGCGGCAGGCTGAAGCAAGAGAGGGGGTGCTGGGCCATGAGGTAAACAGGAGATCTGAGCACATAGTTCAGAAATGCACAGTCAGAATGAACACTCCAGTCTATAAAGTTAGGAAGAAAATTCCTCTCTCGTGAGTTCGTTGTTAGGATCGAATGTACATGCATTTGTCTATGCCTATACATGTATTACTTAGCAAATACTAAATTCTTAAAACTGATGACAATCGCATAAAAACCAGCTTCATCCCACTAACATTTTAGCAAATTGTAGAGAAACTCTTACCAGCAGTTTTAAATATTCCTCATGCTGTGTTAGAAGGAGCCAGGTGGCCACGCCTCTCTTAGCATTGGTAACGGTTCAGTTCCACTGTTACTAGCTACATGGTAAATCTCTCAGACTCTCCAGATCTCCCTCCACTTCTTCATATGTAAAATAGGAATAAGAGTAATACAGTCCCTTCCCAATGCGATCCTGTCTATAGGACTCTACACACTGTAAATATCCATATATATGCAAAGAATAGTGTGTGCGTGTGTTTGCACGCATATGTGTGTCTGATGTTTCTTCATAACCCCTCTGTTTGTTTTCACTAGCAAAAAAGACCTCAGAAAATTTTTTAAAAAGCTTGCATGTTTTGTTTTGAAATAAACAGTGTACCTGGGAAAACGATTCTGCTTTGTTCCTCTTTGGGGAGGCAGAGAAACCCTGGAGAGAGAGCAGAAGGCAGCAGCCAAGTATTTGAGTTCTTGGGGGTGAGAGCAAGCAAAGAGAAAGCGGGGAGGGGTGAAACACTGTTCACGGTTTAAAATCTGAAGATCTCATTCCTTTAATAGCATCCAGCTGCCCCATGGGCGCCATTCCTGGTGACTCCTGGGAAGCTTTCCTTAAAGCTGGTAATACCGCCTTGGAGCTGAATGACTATATTCCGTAGGTGAGTATGTCAGCGTTTTTTTTTTGTTGTTGTTTTTTTTAATTATTCTAAAGTATTTTATTGTAGTTTTTTTATTTGTTTGTTTTCAATTACAGTTTTAACAAAGAGAGAGGGGAAAATCTATTTCTGAGCACATTGTTTGCACAGATTGAGAACTATGTTGATTGTGTCATAATTCCTGTATGGACCCATAAGTTCCTGCATATTAATTAAGACTGTAGGTTTTTCTGCTGACAGGCAAGTATCTAACACCAAGTGAATGTGGAAGAAGAATTTATTACTCATCTGTCTCTTATTTTAATAAAATTGCTAGTATATACTAGTTTTGTAAATAAAAAGTTAGACATCCGTCAATATCAGCAACTTCTTTTCTGGGGACTCTTTGAGACTTTATACTTTCTTCCCTTATTCTATTTCATAGATTCAGAAATCAAAGGGTACCAGATGAAAAAATTTCTTTGGTCTGGATATTCACCTGTTAGCACAGATTTCATCTAAAAAAAGTATTTGCACAGATTCTTCCTCTTCTTCCTATGCTTATTTTTAATGTAAATGACTTGCCTACACTGAGCTTCATTAACTCTAAAATATGTGAGCCTTGTCTTTTTTTTCTGTTTTCAACATTCAAAAAAATGTTTCATAGATTATGAAAAATTATTTCTGGTAAGACTAAAGTCACAGCATGTGGGTGACTTGGGGCACAGGCATCCACAGTTTATGGTTCCATAAGCTAACAATAAACATAAAGGCAAATGTTATTGCACATTTCCATATACATGAAAGGGGCAATTTCCAATTCCAAAGTTTAGTATAATAAGGTCATTCAGGTGTTACTTTTTTTTTCCTTTTCAAAGTTTTCTAAACTCTGCTTTTCCTAGGCAACCTTAACAAACTTACAGGAATACTTATTCCTTAATGATAGTGGCAGATGGCATTATTTTTCTGTGACACAGAGGGACGATTATGCCAACATGAGATTTGGGTTGGGGTGGTAATGATGTCAGGAAAATTGAAGGAGACAGTAACTGAAGAATGTGGAAGATGCTAAGACTGCTCTACCATTCGAACTGGACAACAGTTGGCCTCTTCTTCTAATTTAGCCCCCAACCTGCTACAACATGGATCCATATGGCTTCCAAAAGTTAATCTCTGAAGATGTAGCACTTTCTCTAAAGCTTTAAGGACCAGCATTGACCCCCTTATTGTCTTCTCACCAAGCCTGGATTCTGTGGACTAATGCCGTTCACGACTTTCTCTCTTATAACTTACATCATTCCCAGCTACTCTTCAACACGGGCCCTCAGCATGAGCTAACTAGAGCTTGCTTTGCTTTCAAATGGGAGACAGTGCCCTACTTTAGGTTCCAAAAAGCTATGCACAGAGTAGCACAGAGTAGCTTCCCTCCAGATCAGTAGGGGAGAAAGATTCAAGGTACAGGCACTGAATTAGATTATCCGTGACCTAATGAGACCCTTTTGCACAAACCTAAAATATAATTTTATCCTTTATACTTTACAACTGTGAATGCCACGATGTGCACCTATACATGTTTCAGGCGAGTTTGAGGAACACTGCCACCTTCTGATTTCAATTGCTGAATGATTGAAATAATTTACCGAGTACCTGCAATGTTACAGACTCTCAGATAAGTCTCTGTTTACGTGTTTAATACCCATAGTGAGTTAGACAAGGCGACACTTATTCTCATTTAACAGTTGAGTACCAATGAGACTAAGTGGCCTACTTAGGACAAACAGCCAGTAAATGAACCAGGATTCAAACTTAAATTTGTTTGACTTCTTTGTCAAGGTGGGCTTCCTGAAGGAGGTGATCAGAACTATTCCTGAATAGAAACTTTTCCCGAGAAGACATACAAATGGCCAACAGACATATGTAAAGATACTCAACTTTACTAGCTATTAGAGAAATGCAAATCAAAACTACAATGAGACATCACCTTATACCTGTTAGAATGGCCATCAACAACAGGACAAGTAATAGCAAGTGCTGGAGAGGTTGTGGGGAAAAAGGAACCCTCATACGCTGCTGGTGGGAATGTAAATTGGTACAGACATTGTGGAAAAAGTATGGAGTTTCCTCAAAAAACTAAAAATAGAATTCCCATAGGACCTAGAAATCTCTCTTCTGGGTATTTACTCTCAAAATTTGAAAACATTTATCCACAAAGATACATGCACCCTAATGTTTACAGCAGTATTATTCATGGTGGCCAGGACATGGAAGCAACCGAAGTGTCCTATGATCGATGACTGGATAAGGAAGCTGTGGTACATATATACAATGGAATATTACTTAGCCATAAGAAAAGATGAAATACTGCCATTTGTGACAACAGAAATCGATCTTGAGATTACCATGCTATGCGAAATAAGTCGGACAGAAAATACTGAAAACTTTTTTTATATCCCATATATGATTTCACTCATATATGGGATATAAAACTGAAAGCAACAAACAAACATGACACATAGAGACTCATGGACACAGGCAGTGGAAGAACGGTTACCAGAGGGAAGCGGGTGGGGGAGGGTAGAGAACGGTTAAGAGATGTATTTGGTGACAGAAGGAAATTTGACTTTGAGTGGTGAACACACAATACATATAATATATATGATGTGTTATTGAATTGTACACTTGAAACCTATTTGATTTTATTAACCAATGTCACTCCACTATTTTTAATAAAAAAATAAACTGCCAACAAAAGGTCTACTGATCACTCAGACTTTTGAATATTCGTTTAATTTACTACTATATAATCCTTATCATCTACAAATTGTATGAAATTCAGCTAATTTTGACACTCCAGCACAAATCCACCCCCACCCTGACCCCGCATCTCTCCTCCTTACTAGAGGCGCTGGTAAACTTCATAAGCCAGGAATGAGACTATGCTGCTAACCGTTTCATCTCCAATGTCTAACAAAGTGCCTGGCCCATATATGGTGACAATGTCTCTTAAATAAATAAATGAAAAGCGGGTCCTAAGCTCAGGGTTGTATCACTGTGTCTGGAGATCCAAGAACTGTGGGTAAGCCAACTCACCCAAGGACGCCAAGTGAGTGGTCACTCAAGCAAGACTTTTTGGAATACTTATGTATGCAGATTAGAACCTAAGTGTTAAGCTTGGATTAAGTTAAGTCTGGAGGAGGTGGAAGTTAGATCTCTGTCCTCAAAAAGCTCAAAATCTAATCTGATTCCATCTTCCAATGCATTTCTTATGGGACTATACCAAGACACGATGATGTAAATAAAACATTCAGATTTCTTGCAGAAACGTTACTCCACGATCCTTCATACAATAATGCAGCAGTTTGTAACAAGCTTTATAATGAGGCTATGAATTAAAGTGATGCATGGCTTTTCTGAGGTACAATATGCATCACAACAGCCTGTATTAACAATTTAAAACCATATAATGTGCTTTATAAGCTAATAAAGTAGCTGCCTCTAAATGATTTATCAAATATGAATAATGCATCCAGAAATAACTTACAGGAACAGAGCCAGCCTCCCCCTCTTCTTTGTTAGCTGGCTTTCTCCACAGATGATACTAAGGACACATGGGAGCTGAGTTCCCGAGTTCTAGCCACCAGCCTCCTACTCTGCCAGGAAACTTGCCTGAGTTGTCCCCAGAGCGTCCTAGTCAATTGCTATTCCCAATATCCCAGCCGCCCCTCTACCTCTTCCTACTTGTGCCTCTCTCTCTACACATTTACTCTCCCCTCTAGGATTCTCCCATTTGGGCATCTGCCTTATCCCCTCATGCTACCTGCTTCATTCGAGAGAGGCAATGGGCTAGCACATAGAAGTTTCCATATAGAAGCAGTTGTATATAGTAGATTAAGCAGAAAACAGATTAAGGAGTCAGAAAGAAAAACGCCGAGGGCTCAGGGACCAGAAAGGGAAGAGTTGCACGTGATTTCTAGGCATCTAAGTTATATTTACATACGAGCTTAAACTGCCCAAACCTCTAAATACAAACTGCATTGAGTACTCAGAACTTTGTCTTCTGAATACTGCATTTGACAACCCTATGAGTGATTATATGAAGAATCAAAGCATGGCAGATCTCTGTCTGGAGTTCTTTGGGGAAACTTGATTTTAGAAATAAACGTTCATATTTACAAAACCGAAAGCAGAGAGGAGACATTTTCAAGAGAACATTGTTTCTACCTAACAATGAGAACTAACTAAGCAATGAGAACAAATAAGCAAACTAAATTTCAAATAGTCATGAGCACTTGCCAGGAAAAAAAAAAAAAAGAATGACTGTTGCAATCCTTAGCAGGGATGCACAAGGAGAACGAACTCACTATAGGCCAGACTATTTCAGAAAAAGTCAACTTTTTGCAAATCTGTGAAGTGTACGTGCAGCTGACAAAATGGCTTGAGATTCTGAAGAGCCCGAGCCACAGACGGAGCCTGCACCCACATGAAAACTCATTCCCATACCTCACGGGTATGTGCTGAAGCTACAGGCAGGACGGGAAATCTGCGAGAAATCCTTTCTCCACAAGTATTACGCTGCAGCTGTCTTCTTAAAGTTGGAAAGCAGCAGCAAAAAAGATCTCTGGAGGCACAAAAAGCGGGGGGCAGCTGGGAATGAGATAACAAAAGAAATTCCTCAGGAACCCAAAAGCTCAGAGCTAGTCTGTGAAGTAGAAAGAGTACTCCCAGCATTTAGAAAGCTGTAAGCTTGTCTGCAAAGCATAAAGCGATCTCTGGAATAACTCTGGTGTTCATATCCCAAGATTTTCTAAAGGAAAAATCATGATATGACCCTCAACATTTTGAAATTAGTGGTGAACTAAATCAATGAAACCTGCAATAATGCCCAGACCTAGGTCATCAAAAAATTAAACTCAGTCAGACCCCGTTCCCCAATATTATATTAACAGAAGAAGCGGTGTGCTCTTTTTTGCAATTAAACATTATTTATCTCAGTCTCTACTGTTTCTTTACACCAAATGGCGGGCATTCAATCAAAAATTTTAATGCGCATGATGAAGCAAGGGAATGAACCTCATAGTTAAGACAAACACACTCAAGAGATGGTCCAGATGGAATTTAACAGACAGAAACATTTAAATAATGATGTTTTCGTGTCCAATTCTGGCCATGGTGGAGGGACTTTTATCAGATTATCCCTCGTGCCATAACAACTATAAAACTGGATAAGATACAGTAGTTAGCTGGTTTTCAGGCTCTAGAAAACATGTAGCATGAGAAGGGGAACTCATGAGTTGACCTTCTCAATTACCTTCTTGGAGAAAATTTCCCTATTTGGGCAAAAATGATGCAGGTATAGTAGATCAGGACGGTCCTACTGAAATTAAGGAGAAGAAAGAAGAATTTGAGGCTGACAAAATGGATTGAATATTGGGGAAATGGAAGCTGTAAAGAAAAAGGGCTCAGAATTTACTACGGGTGTGCCCGTGAGTCTGTGGTTAAGAGATGGCTATCTGTGTTCAGGAAGGGACCAGCCGAGACTGGAGAACAGCTGGTGTGAGGCTGAGAGTGGAACAGAGATACTAGAGGTTGGGCATTACTAGGGAAAAAGTCATACTGAGGGAAGTTGGAGTAATGGCTGTGTCAGGGTAGAGAGTCCAGTAATAGTTTCTTAACAGTCCTAGCAGCCAGTTGAAAGAACAGAAAGGTCACTCCTGATAAGTAAAGATCATAAGACCTACCCTATAGTCACCTTAAAAAGAATGAAACCAAGCCTTAATCAAACCCCTAAGGAAAATAGAATTTGAAAGTTGTGTCTCATCAAAGTTCAAGAGACTTGGGAAATATGGTCAGCATTTCATAGATCTGCATCAGCAAATCAAAAACAAGCCTGCATGTTTAAGGTAGGCTGTCATGACGTTGCCTGCTAAAACAATAATACATATTCTCATCATGCTTCTAGAAATCAACAATAAACAATCCCAAAAGGAAATTAAGAATTCAGTTTCAGTTACGACAGCATCCAAAAGAATAAAATGCATAGGAACAAATTTAACCAAGGTAGTAAAAGACTTGCATGCTGAAAATTTTATAAAACATTGAAGAAATTAATGATGACCTTAAAAAAATTGAAAAAAATCCCATGTTCATGAATTGGAAGACTTAGTGTTATTAAGATTTCAATACTACCCAAGATGATCAACAGATTCAGTGCAAACAGTAATAGCCTTAAATGTCACATTAGATCAGATCGACTTAATAATCATTTAGAGAACATTTCATCCAAAACCTGGAAAGTACATGTTGTTTTTAAAATTCTTCTTTTTAATTAAAAAAAAAAAAATTTGTTTTAGGTGAGGCAACCCTTGGTTGACCTCAAAGACTGCAAGGACCTTGTCAGTTTGCAATCTCTTATTTTTTTATTTTTTACACCTACAGTACCTGGTTAGTTTTTAAAATTTTAGACTGTGGAACATTCTCCAGGATAGATCACATATGAGACCACAAAACAAGCCTCGGTAAATGCAAGAAGTTTGAAATCATATCAAGCATCTTTTCTGGCCCGAATAGCATGAAACTAAAAATCAACTACAGGAAGAAAATTGGGAAAACACAAATAAGTGGAGACTAAGCAACATGCTAATAAACAACTAATGGGTCGAAGAGAAAAGAGAAAATCTTAATGGGTTAGAGGTTTACTTTGAAGTGATGGAAATGTTTTAGAATGAGCAGAAGTGGCAGTTGAAAAACATTTTGAATGTTCTAAATGCTTCTGAATAATTTTGACACTTTATATGAAAATAATAAATTTCTTCAAAAATAAATGTTACAAGTAGAAATCGAAAACCTGAATAGCCCTGTAGCTATTAAAATAATTAAATCACAATCAGAAACATCTCATATAGAAATCTGCGAGCCTGGATAACTTGACCTATGAATTTTATTAAACATTTAAGGAAAAATAATAACCAACCCTACACAAGTTCTTTCTGGATACAGAGAAAGGAACAATTCCTTTATAGAACCAGCATAATTCTAACACTGAAAAGAAATTCTAAAAAATAATTATTGGTTAATATCTCATATACTATGGATATAACATTTCTTAACTAAATATTAGCAAACAAAATCTTGGAATATATAATAAGGATAATATATTATAGCCAGATGGGGATTATGTCAAGAAGGCAAAGCTAATCTAACATGAGAAATTAAGCAATGTGATTTACTATATTTATAGAATAAACATAAAAATGGCATGGTCATTTGAATAAATGTAGAAAAGACATTTGACAAAATCTAATACCCATTTATAATTTTAAAAACAGTCACAGCAAACTAGGGATCTAGGAAAAATAGAAAAATTCTTCAGTATTGATATAATGCATCTATAAAAAATAGATTTAACATTATATTCAATTTTAAATTATAGTATACTTTCTCTTAAGTTGAAGAATGAGTAAAATTTTTCATCATCATAACTTCTAGTAAATGTGATACTTTAAATGCTATGCATTAAAGGAAGGGAAAAAATGAAAGGTACCAATTTGATAAAGAAAAATTAAAACTATTATTATTCAAAGATGACAAAATTTTGTATGTAGAAACCATGAAATCTGCAGAAAAGACCCTAGAATAAATAAGCAAAGCCAGCAAAGTCATCAAATACAAGGTTGTGATATTATAGGAAGATATGTAGTCCTTGTCGTTGGTTCCTGACACAGAACTCTTAAATCCCTTATAATGTCCTGGGTGATAGCAGTGTCCTTGGTTCTAAGATGGCTACTCTTGGCAGGCACCTAGATAGCTTGAAGATGGGGGCTAGTCACTGGCAAACAAAGACTTGACTAGCAACCTGGAACTTTGAGCCCTACCTCTCCAACCTTTGAGGAGGAGAGAGGGCCTGGAGATTGAAGTAGTAATCGATCATGCCTATGTGATAAAATCTCCATTAAAACAACAACAACAACAACAACAACAACAACAACTCTAAATGATGGGGTTGGAGAGCTTCTGAGTTGAACACATCTACATGCTGGAGGATGGCACACTCTAACTCCATGGGGACAGAAGCTCCTGTGCTTGGGAAGCTTTTGGATCTCTCCCTATGTATCTCTGTATCTGATTGTTTATTTCTATCTTTTATAATAAATCAATAATAGTAAATAAAGCATTATCCAGAATTTTATGAGCAGTTCTAGCAAATTATTGAAACTGAAAGAGGAAGGGGGGGGTGGGGACTCCCTGCCATTGCACTCAAGTTGGACAAAAGTATAGGTAACCTAGGGACCTGATACTTGTGACTGGGATCTGAAGTGAAGCCAGACTTGTGGGACTGAGCCCTTAAACCTATGAAGTCTGACACTAGATCTGAATACTTAGAGTCAAAATTGAATTGAATTGAAGGACAACCATTTGCTGTCCAGAGAGTCAGAGAATTGGTTGGCATGAACACACACACACACACACACACACACATTTTGTGTCAAAATTTTATGAGTAAAAACAACTTAAAGGTCAATGCACAAAAATTAGTTATATTTCTATATGTTAGCAACAAACAACTACAAATTATATTTAGGCTACTATTACAACATTATCAAAACTCATCAAAACCCAAGGAATAAATCTAATGAAAGACATGAAGACCTCTAAATTGGAAACTACCAAACAGTGGTGAGAGAATGTAAAGAGTTAGATAAATGGGGAGATAGGTCTATTGATTGGAAGACTGACTATTGTTAAGATGTCAATTCTCATTAAATTTCTATAGATAGAATCCAATTGCAATGAAAGCCCCATCAGGCTTTTGTTGTTGTTATTTAAGAAATTAATGAGATGATTATATAATTTACATGAAAATGCACATTATCTAAAATAGGCAAAATTATCTTAGGAAAAAAAAATGAAGGATTTGCACTACCTGATTTCAAGATTAATGTAAATCCCTGGTAACAAAGTGTGACACTGGTCTAAGATTGACAAAATAGTGTAGAGAGTTCATAATCATTCATAATTATTCAGTCAATTGACTTTCGACCAACACCAACTTAATAAAATAGGAAAATAAAAGCTTTAAAATAAAGTTTTGAAACAACTAAAATTCCACTTGTCAAAAAATAAAATTTGACCCTTATTTCACTTCAAATAAAAAAATGTATTCAAGATGGATCATAGATTGAAACTTCTTAAACATGAATGCTAGAACAATAAAGCTTACAAAAGATAAATTCCAAAGCATGGCTTCATGACATTTGAATAAGAAAGAGTACATAAATAGAAAATAAACCAAAAAAGCACAAAGCATGTAAAAAGAGAAATACAATTTTATTGAAATTAAAATGTTTTCTCATCAAAAGACAATATTAAAATATGGCCCTTGTATACAGAATATATAAAGAACTCCTACAAATGAACAATTGAAAGGATAACCCAATGTAAACAAAAATATACAAAAGATTTGAATAGATACTCCATAAAGGAAGACATATAGATAGACAATAAACACATGAATGAAGAATTAGTCATTAGAGAATAAAATTACAATCACAGTAAGATACATTTTCATACCCTGTAGGGTGGCTAAAATAAAAAAGATGGGAAATATCAAATATTGACAAACATGTGAAGCAGCTGGAGCTCTATTACCTTGATGCTAGAAGCATAAAATGGTACAAACATTTGGGGAGACTATTTAGAAGTTTCTTATAAAGTTAAACCTGTGTTTACCCCAACTCTATGCCCTAGTTAGTCCACTCCTTGGTATTTTCCCAAAATATACTAAAGCATATGAATACACACACACACACACACACACACACACACAATAATAATAACACAACAATAATACCACACACACACACACACACACACAAACATACACACACACTTATAATAAAGAATCTACATTAGCAGCCTCATTTATAATTGTTCCAAACTGGACACGACTCAATGTATATAATCATGAGAGTATATAAACCACTTGTGATATTTTCGTATGACAGATTACCAGTCAGAAATGAAAAAGAATGCTGATTATTACAACAACACTAGTCAATTAGAAAACAGTTCACTGAGCCAAAGAAACCAGAGCCAACAGCACATACAGTATGATCCAATTTATATGAAGCCCAAGAACAGGCAGGACTGCTATGTGGTAATCAAAATAAAAATTTTCTCAGGGGTGTGGGCATTAAGATGGCTGACCAGAAGGGAGCACAGAGGAGCTCTCTGATGTGATGGAAACGTGTGAAATGTTTTGAGTGGTAGTTACACGCATGTAAAAAACTATCAAAAGTAATAGAAATGAATATTTAAGATCTGTGCATTTTATTATACATAAATTACATCTCAGTACAATATTATTGTATCAAAAAAAAAGAAAGTCACAGTAACAATAAATATAAAAATGATAATCTATTACCACTTAGCTTGACTCTTCTGGAAAAATTTTTCTATAAGGTGGGGCAGGGGAGAGCAGAAACTACAAGGCCTTCTTTAATAAAAATGATATTAGTTAACATTTCAAGTGATTACTGTGGGCCATAGAGTCAAAATAGTAAACAGAGTGCTACATCGAACATTCGCTAAGACCTTCTCCACTTCACACAGATGCGGCAGAAGCTTAAACAACTTGCCTAATGCCATCTGGCTTATAAATAGTGAATTCAAGAATTGAACCTCAGTCTGACTCCACAGTCCCTACTTTTTATCATTTTTATGGTCTTTTCTCCCTGACTGTCTTATTCCTAAAACTGGAGAAATAGGTTTGAAATCCAACGGAAAAATGGGCAAAAACAAACCATAGGGACGTAAGCTAAAATACCTGACATTCTCCAAAGAATTATTCAAACTAAGCCCAATTAGGAAAAAAGCAAATGAAACAGCAATGAGATACCAGGCAATGCTCATAAGAACAGGAAAAATTGGAGAGGTACATGATGCCAGCTATTGGTGAAGAAGTGGCCAGACAAGAACTATGGCACATCGATTATGCTAATGTCTTCAACTATTTTAGAAATGTTCAGAAGGTACTTCATGTAATTAAGTAAGCATTATGATTAATCACTTCTATTCCTGAGCACCTATATCAGAGCAGTTTTATAAGGCGATCTTACAAAGCAGTTGATTGCAGTGGGGTATGTATGTGTGTGTGTGTTAATGTAAGCAAAAAAGTTGAGGGATAAGCAGTAGGAGAATGGATGAGTAATATATTATGGAAGCAATGGACTAGATATAATATGCTGTCATATAAAGAGATTAAAATATACTTTTAAAGAATAAGAAATAGAATGAGATTAAAACACAATAACACTTCTGCAAGTTGGTCCTACACATGCCAAATGACACTATCTAATATGTATATTTATGGACACACTCACATACTTTACAGTGGAGATCTATTGGTTAGGAAGAATAATAGAAATTATTCTGATCAAGGACAGAAGGGAAACTTTAAAAAAATTACACACAGGGCCTTTCTTTAATCAATGATAATACTGCCAGGTAACAAAGACATGATAAACTGAACTTTGGCTCCTGAGATTCAAGAAAGAGAAATCATTTTGAGGTTTAAGTAAAGTTATTGATCTCACTCCAGCAAATAATTTTTGGATCCAGGTCTGTGAAAACACATGCAGTGTACCTCTAGGTAATGAAACGTGGTAATTCAAATAGTGAATTCCAAAGTGTGTGTGTGTGTGTGTGTGTGTGTGTGTGTGTGTGTGTGTTTAGGTGTGCACTCATGTGTGTATGCTATGAATGTGCATTTCTCAGAACTATCCTATGAGACATAATAGAGAGGAATCTGGAAAATTTTGCTGCCCAACCAGAATGACAGTCTCATCCAGTCCCTGGGGATCCTTCATATTAGGGTGCAGAGACAAAGATTTGATTTAGATCACATATGGCTGAAGTACATGTAGTAATGGTCTGGAAACACCTACATAGAGAAGGGGTTAAGTATGGGTCAAATTCTGTTTCTTACTTAAAATGTCGAAGCGTGATGCTCAGCCTCTATGAGTGATCCTGTTGTCACTGGCCTAGGACAGACAATGCTAGGAGAAAGAGCTGTTTCTGTCCTCCAGTTCTTTTCCCTGGGTGGCTCCCCATGCTGATAAATTACATGCAAATAGCATTGGCCCAAATTTCTACAACAAAATAAGCAAAATCAGTTCATGCTTAGGGGCCAGCATACCCACATTCAGTTTAGACATTATATTTCTATCTAAGCACTGACTGGCCTCCAGGCTGGTTTTATCTCAGATTTCTATTGTGATTTGTGCCTTCTCATGGATAAGTCTCACAGATGAGACTACTACCAATTTAAGGACAAATGACAGTCTGTCGAATGAATGAATGAATGAATGAATGAATGAACGAATGAACCAAATAACTAACAAATACAATATTTCGTGCCCAATATTTGGTGACACGCATAAAACACACCAAGTCTTTTCAGCTTATAGGATAACCCAAAATAGTAGATACCAGAAGGCATAGACCAAAAAGCAGCATCAGCAGGAATGAGCTGTCTATAAAACTGGTTTGAAAGAGAAAAGTGCTAAACCACTGCCTAAAACTCCAACTGGAGGCGATGATGGGTTCTCATGAAGAGGAGCACTAACTGCTTTGAAGTGGCATTAGAGAGATTGTCTCTCGTGTTATTACTGTAGTTCATATTGATTCATTCTCTGTAGTTGAATTATCTTTAAAAAATTTATGGTGCATTTTTATGGCAACAGCCAATCATGCATATCATTAGTGTGCATAGCAAGGAGTTTAAAACAAGAGGAGACTGATGGCTTTTCAATTATTGATGTAAATGAATTGCCAAGTGTAGCAAGCTTAAGAAATGCAATAAAGAGCAAAAGTCAAATCTCTGGCTCTGTGCACACACACACAACCACACTAAACAAACTCATATTTCATCTTAGCAGTAAGTGAAGAAGGCAATTAAGTTACTTAAAATTTCAGATACCTCTGGCATTTTATATCATGAAGTAAAAAAAAAACAAAACCAAAACAAAAAAACACTGTTATTGGCATTTAAAAGAGGGATAGTCAGAATTTCGAATTTAGAAGATGCTTCAGAAGTCGTCACATGCAACTGTGCCCTGGGCAGGAATCTCTGCCAGTGCCTCTTAGGTGTGTGTCACCACTCTCTGGTCAGATGCCAGCTGTCACTAGAGATTGGTGTCCAGTGCTGCTCACTGAAAGGAAGTCACTTTATGAGGAAAGCAAGTTTACCAAATTAAGAAACAGATTATTTGTCCACATATAATGTGGTTTCACCATTGACTTTCTGGGTTTTCCTGAGCAAATTATTTATTCTCTCTAAATATATTCTTTTTCATCTCTGACATGGAAATCATAGTAGTGTCACTCAATGGGATGTTTTAGAAACTTAAATGATAGCACATACTGCAGAGTTATCAGCAAACCGTTCGGGTTCATGTTATAGTTGTGCATACTGGTAACATTCATCTCTACTCAAGGCCGTGGCCACAAACTGGGTCACAATTGCTATCTGTCACCCAAAGCACCACGATATATTTCTACTCTTCATACTTATCACAGCCCTCTGTACCACTTAGAAATTCTTGCCTATTCCAGTTTCCATTGCCCTCTGTACCACTTAGAAATTCTTGCAATTCCAGTTTCCATTGCCTTCAATACCATTCCAAAATTTAAAACTTTCCTCAAGCTGCTATCCATCCAGCCCCATTCATTTTACATCTAGTAGATACTATTAGTTCCTGTATCATGAAGACACTTAGGAGATCAGATACGACCTATGACAACTCGTGTACCCATTAACAACAAATGTACTTAAATCTTTTGCATCCTTGCCTTTTTTCTTTCAGTCTCAGAGGATACTTATTCAGGAGCCACCAATGACCTTCTATGTGTCCTTTATATTACTCCTTCCCCAAATCCAAAACCAAATCTGGAACCCATATATTCATTCTGAGCTCTCAACCCAAATACCTAACTATCTATTGAGAATCTTCATCTGGATGTTGCAGAGAAAACTCATATTCAGCATATTTCAAATGGAATCCTAATTTCCATCTCTAATCAAAACACATATGGTTCATATAAGTCTGTCTATCTCGCTACTCAAGCCATATACTTTTATGTCATCCTTGAGCTCCCCTTTTCCATATGCCTACTATCCAATTGCAAAGTTGTGTAAGTTTTATCTTTTAAACTATATCTTGAGTCTATTTACTTATCTCCAACCTAATAAATAACTATTTCAGTACCAATCAATCTCTGTCATGAGAACTACCACAATAAAGTTATGGCCGGTCTTCTAGACTCCTGTTTTGCTACTTTAAAATCTAATCTTCATGTCACACTAGAGTTATATTTCTCAAGCACTTATGCAATAGCATTCAAGGGGTGAGGATATTATGATCTGGCCCTGCTTACCTCGTAAGCCACAAGCCTTTGCATTATCCTCTCATGCACGAGGTTCCTGTCAGACTATGCTTCATTCAGTTCCACTCTGTTGCCTTTAGTGATTTTGCACCATTTGTCTTCCTATCTCTTCGGCCAGTTCCTATTATTCATCCTCAATGTATCAGCCTTCCAGAATCTTTCTGACTCTCCAGACTGTGTTGGACACCCCTCTGCTGGGCTTTCATATCTTTCTTACCTACAATTTTCTCTTTCTTTGTATCTTCCCCAATGAAGTGCTAGTTTTCTGAGAAGAGCATCCAATAGGTAATTGTAGATAAAGTCATAGAATTTTTTTAAAGAAATGATAGGACTAAAAATGTAAATTATAAAATATAGGCATAATTATGTATGTTGGACCATGGGTCGGTGTATAATCCTCAGTGCAGCATAGAATGGAAAGAGGGCTCAGGACAGAGCCCAGGGGGACACTATCAATGTCCTTTTGTATGTCACCAAGCCATAAAAAAAAACCAGGAAGGACAATTGTGAGGTGTACTTGAAATTTCAGGGAAATAAAAAAGCCACAGAGAGGAACGGAGAATGGGTATAAGGCAAAGGGATTTTAATATGCTGAAGTGAGCTTCCACTTGTAGAGCTATAGCTAACCCATAAAGAGAATTATCAGCTTGCAGTTAAGGATGACAAAATATGAGAAGCAAAATCAAGGACGTTGAAGTTTAGTGTGGTATTTAGACTACGCAAATATAGAAGCATCTTATTAAGATAAATTTGTCTAGGGAAGGAAGTGAATGCAAGCAACAAAACAAAACAAAATTGCCTATCAAGGCAAAGGAAGTAACGTAATTAATAAGATTCACAAAACATGCAAAGAATAAATTTGGCTCGATTACAAACCCTTTATATCAGATACAATTGGGCTAAAAAAAATTGCAGTGTAAAAAGCATGACTGTTGAAGGACTTTTTGTTCTGAGCTCCACCTCACGCCAAAGCCTTGAGACTCCATGATTCATTAATGCCATTGGGGTTATTTTTACACCGATTAAATCACCTGTTGTTAGAAGTGATTCTGGGTCATTACGCAGTGAATTTTAATAAATTAAACCTGCTGTCCTTTTCTAAAACAACACATGGGTCAACAACTATGATTAAGTTGTCTATATTAATAAGTGGTTATCCCTAGGATAATTATAGTTTCCTCTAAGGGATTTGTATAAATGGAAAATGTCTTTAAATAGTTCCAAGTTATTTATATCCTCACCTTTAATATGTCCCTGTGTGATTGAATATCTGTGTATGGATACCCAGGATATTCAATCACATGGGGCATTTCTAATTCAATATTTAATTTAATACCCCGAGTCATTTTTTCCAAAAAGGAAGCAGTATCACATAGTGGCTAAAGACACACTAGTGGAGGAAATTGTCTGGGTTGGATTTCCAGCTCTGTAACTAGCCCTTTGACTTTGGGCATATTATCAATATTTCTGTGACTCAGATCTTCATTTGTAACCTGGAAATAACAATATTACTTATCCATTAAAGTTATTATAAATATTAGATAAGTTAATATATGTATAAGGTATTATCCAAGGAAATATTTTGTCAAGTTCTTAAATTAAAGTCTGGTAGAGGATAAGCACTTAATTTAACTATTATAATTTCAATCATTCTAGCCCTCTTTTACATTGAGCAACATCGTTTGCTTGTTTTCATTACTATTTTCTCAATAATAAGAAGGTAATAGGTAGTGAGCAGAAAGGTAAAACAGAAAATACAAAGATAAAAGGAAAACTGTGGAAACTAGCATAATACATAATATAATTTACATAATGCAACACAATATTACAGTACTTGTACTTAATGTCATTTTTTTCAACCTTAGGTAAAACATAGCCTTGCAACTTGGATATTTTCTATTTCAAATTCTGAATTTCTATTGCTGACAAAGACAAATTTTCTTTCCAGCTGATAGCTTAGTGGGCAGGCCAAATTTTTTTTGAGAAAAAAAATGGGAAAAGACAATTTTCCAAGCTCTGAAGAAAAGTGTCCAGTTGCAATGATATAGGGAGATCTTTTCTGCAGCCAGAATCTTATACTTTAAGCCTTTGTGAAATATCATGTTTTCAAGAAGTTGACTATCTAGAAGTTAGTGATAGGGCTGGATGTGACTCACTTTGTCTCATTGGTGGAGTTCAGATTGCAATGCATATCTACTTGTTTTTCGGATGTAATTAAGTGCCTATAGGTTACCAAAAAGCTGCTAAATGCTGGGCATACAAAGATGAATAACATATAGCTGTCTTTGACCACAATGTTTTGTTGTTGTTGTTTTTCCAGTTAATGGGGGGAAAGTCACAGAGCTAGTAACAGAGCTGGGGTGTTTGAAGATAAAATTTCAAAAGCAATACCATGGGAGAGAATTTGATGGGGGGACGGGGGGCGGGAAAGACTGTACAAAATGCTTTAAAGCACATGAAGGGAATGATTAAATTTACGTGTAGAGGGGTAATGTAGACAGAGGAGTATTTTAGTATAAGACTTTACCAGTTGAATATTTTCAATTGGCTTTTGAAAAGAGAACTTTTCCACACTAAGAAAATGGTCTTCTACAATGCGTCACGAATGCATCAAAAACCATTAGGTCATATGAGGGACATTCAGAGCGAGGTCTGAAGTTCAGTGGAGACTAGGCTCCAGGCTCTGTTTGGGGCCTGGTTGTCAGTGAACCTGAGAGAGTTGTACTTTGTCCTGTAATCACTGAGAAGACAAATTCTATCAAGGATCAGAATCACATGATACACTTTCATTTCAGAAAAATTACGTGAGAGGAAGCAAGGAGATCAATCAGGAAACTCCAAGAAGAAGGGAACGGAAAGCACAGCAGTAACAGAGGGAAGGGCAAAAAGGGGGACTGACTGCAGAGATCTATAAATGGCAAAAATCAAGAGGACTTGGTGGCCAATCAAATGGAAAAATGTACTATAAGGAGGAGGCTAGGATGAGCCCATGATTTCTAATGGAATGACTGGGTTATGTCTTTAGAGATAAAAGCAGCAGCTTTGTGAGGAAAGATGATTTTGGTTTGGACCGCAGTGCAGGGAAGAGGTCTGTGTCATACCCAAGAGCAGATGGTCACGAGTTGTGGAAATGCCATTCCAGAACATGGGGAACTCTGGGCTCAAGGTGGAGATTCAGAACATGAGCATATAAATGGGATGAAAACAGAAAAATTAGGGAAAAGAATGAGGGGTTAGAAACTATAAAATTTAAGGTGTGAAAACAAGATCCAAACAAGATAAGAAGATTGAAATGGAGTGACTAGAAAGAGAAGAGGGACTGGTAAATTCGCAAGCTAAGAAGAGGTGTTTTAAGATGATAGAGAGGGATTTGCTAGAATGTCACAGTCTCTGGAGAAGTTTGAAAAGAAGTCAACAGACTTAACTTTTAAGACATCAGTTTCACTGGATTGATGGGTGGTTGGTATAAATTGGAAGTTTTTAGGGGTTTAAATTCAAGATCTGGGTAACACAAATAAAAAGAGGGGTGTTTTATTTAGAATAAAGAAATAAACTCATATATATGAAGGTATACTATAAGTTATAAACACTCTACATAAATATAATGGACTGTGAAATAGAACATTCATAAGATTAGGACATCCTTACTTTAGTCCACTCATCCTCTGCTGACAGGAACTGGCAGAAGACTCCAAAAAATACAAATCTTCTACTTCATGTATGTCTTTTAGGGCAATGACTGAGGTATAGAAAAAAAAAATAGGGCTCTAATTTTCCAGATTTACTTCCATTTCTCACAGATCTATAATGGTTTCCAGGAGTAGACACACCTCTCTTAAGCTAGACCACCCCTCCCGTGGTTAATAACCCCAGCGTTGCTCCCTGCTGGTTAAAAGCCCCATGGAAGTCTCCAGCTTCTTTTGTTTCCTACCCAGGCTCACGCTTAATGAGATCTGAATTTCTTATTTAAATTCTAAAGTTTGTTTCTTACTGAAAACAAAGGGAGCAGAAAGCAAGCAATACTAAGTGCTGACAAGTCCCCGAAGGCATGGCATTTTCTTGTTTTTTTAAAAGCTCTCAGTAGCCTTTGTGGAATTACCAAGGTTCATTCCAGAGACCAAAAAAAAAAAACACAGTTCTGTAGTGACAAGTCCATTCACCTTTAAAGGAAAAAAATCAAGAAAACAAGAAGTTAAAAGTCTAAATGTTTGCTTTTAGGCTATGTTTTATTTTTCATTCCCATCCAATCAATCTTGAAAACTTATTTTATCTTTTAAAATATCAGACTAAAAGATATCAAAAGAAGAAAACCTCAGCTAAAAAGTCGAGTCCGATCATTGGAAAACAAGCCTTCAGCTAATGAGATTGTTTAATGTATGATTTGTATAGACTAAGGGGAAAAAAAATCAGCCTCATCAAAAGTACCTGTTTATATTGTTTGAATAACCCAGTTTGGATGGTACATAAACCGATTTTTTATAAAATGAACTTTTCATATTATGAAGGAATGGGATATGGTTTTATGCAATTTAGAAACAATCACAAATTCCTAACTAAAGCTCAGGTAGGTATTCCATCCTGAGGGAACGCATTCACTGCTCACAGTTCCCAGACTCTTTCCATTCTTTGCCCCATCTTCTTCAGACAAACCAAGCTCAAGTTTAGTGGGTGCGGATGAAACTATCTTCAGCATTAAAAATGACGTGGCTCCCAAATTTTGTTAACATCTTGTTATGCTGTACCTTCCTTTCTGATTCTGTATAGTCCGTATGACTGACACACTGAACTCTGTGTAAAATATACCATGTTGACTCGGAATTTCCCAACCGCTTATTCTCCAGAGGAAATTCAGAATTTAACTGTCAAGCAATAACAACAACAAAACCAGAAAAAAACACACGTACAATATTCATTATTCCTGTTCAAAAAATGTGAAATACTTTTCTAATCGTTCACCGCTTTCGTGTCTTTCTTCAGTTTTCTTCATTTAGTTCCCAACTGTTTCTAGGTATTTCTATTTCTAATTGTTTTAGTGTTTTGTTCACACTTGAGGAATAGCATTTTATCTTCTAAGTGACTATTGGAGTTACACAGAAAGCTAACGGTATCTTAAATAGAAGTTTTTTATTTTGAAAACTTATAGATTTACAGAAATAATGTGAAAATAGTAGTTTCCATATACCCTGCATTCAATTTCCTCTAGTGTAATGAGGGAAGCAGAGTCTGTCACTCCAAAATATGCCTTTTGGGATATTGATTATTTCAAGCTGGTTATTTTTAAGAAACAAAGATTTAGGAATAAGACTTTGAACCTCCCCCTTTACCTGACTCAAGGTTTCAAGAAAGAAAAACCCTCTTAAAGGAAGGGAGCTATGGCTTCCACATCACAATATATTTGGTAGACTCCTCTCTGTGTTCCTTTGTCTCCAGGCGGCCCAAGAAGAATTTGTTTACCACACATTTGCTCTTTCTCATTTACCTGTGAATTGTCTATTTTCTCTTTAAAGTCCTAGACCCCTGCCTTCTCCCCCTTAAACCGGAGTGGCATATGAGCCTCATCTGCCCAATTTGTTCTAGGTTCCCATAAACTTATAGAGCCCCCCATATGTACATATATAATAAATTGAGATATTCTCTTGTTAATCTCTCACATATCAATTGATTCTTAGATAAGCCAGAGAATTTAGAAGAGTAGAAGAGAAATTATTTTCCCCTCCCACAGTAATATTATAAATTAGTGATGTTGATACATTATTAATAACTAAAGTTCATAATTTATTCCTTAGTCTTTATTCAATTCAATCATTGTCTCCTTTAAGCTCCCCTTGACTGTGACTGTATCTTAGACCTTCCTTGTCATTGATGGCCTTGACAGTTATGGGAAGTACAGGTCAGGTATTTTGTAAAATGCACTTTAATTGGGATTTCTGTATGTTTTACTTACGATTACACTTACCTTATACAATCTGAGGAGAAAGACCCCAAAGGGGTAATCTTTACCTTACTGTATAGCTAACTAGTTAGACAAATTTCTCTCTCTCTTTCTCTATCTCTCTCTCATTCCCCACGCTCCCTCCCTCTCCATATAATCTAGCTTGCTAGCTTGTCTCATTCCTAGCATCAGCCATTTCTCCAGGAAGCCCTAGTTCCTTTTTTTGGAGAATGATATTAGAAACCAAAATGTGGGCACTCGGTATGCTCATGGCTACTGGATGTTGTTGCCTCTGTAAAGTCTCAGAACAGAAACATATAGTGTGTACATATACCAATCTTTGTATATACACAGACCTGTAAATATGCCTATATGAAATCATCTGTTAAATATGACTTCATACTGATGTCTCCAGCTCTAATCTATTACCACACAGATTATTCTAGCCTTTATCTCTTGAGTATTTCTAATCTCTAATTTGAACAGTCAGAAACCTGGCTTCTAGCTTCCCTGTCTATTTATTTAATTGTTCAAATTCAGTATACATATACAGCAGTATTGGAACTGTCAACCTGTACCCCTACGGAAGACAACTTATTTTAAAGTTATTTATTTATTTATTGTTAAATTAATTATTATTATTTATGCTTATAGCACCTGGTCTTCCTAGGTGGCCTCCCATCCAATTACTAACTAGGCCCGACCCTGCTTAGCTTCTGAGACATCGGGCTTGTTCAGGGTAGCATGGCCGTAGACCATGGACAGTGGCTCCACTGGGGCCTGAATTCAGGACCTTCTGCATGTACAGCAGACGTGCTAACAGCTACACCATGAAACTACGTCCTACAGAAGACAACTTTTAACTGGAATACAGTTCCTTTTGCCTTTAATCTTGTTCATTTCTAAAGTTACTTATGTCAGTACTTAGTTCTTCTACCATCTGCAATGGGGTTCTTTCCTAAATTTGTAATAAAGGTAGATAGTTTTGTCACATTAAACATTCTATCCTAGGTTTCTATAACTGCATAGATATATTTTATTTTCAATTTCCATGCATCGTTTCACTCTTTCTGCCGTAAAGTTCTATAGGCTGTGAAATACTTAATGACATACATCCAATATTACAGTATTGTACAGAATTTCATCACTGCCCTAAAACGATCCCCTGTGCTTCATCAGTTCAACCTTTTCCCCCAACCCCCAAGTCCCTAAAATTGCTGACTTCCACCTGCATTATAATTTTGCCATATCCATAATATCATGTAAATGGAATCATAGAATACGTGGCCTTTCAAGACTGGCTACTTAACTTAATGATATGCATTTAAGAGTCATCCATATCTTTTTATGGCTTGATAGTTTAATAATTTCTTTTTTATCACAGTATAATATTTCATCGACTAGACATACCTCAATAGGTTTACTCATTCACTTATTGAAGAGAAACGTCATTGCCTCTAGTTTAGGGAATCTATGAATAAACTACAACAAACATTTTCGTGCAGGTTTTTATGTGAACATAAGTCTTCAACTCCTATAGGTAAATAGCTAATATCAAGATTGTTGTATTATATGTTGATCTTATGTTTACTTTTGTAAGAAACTGCCAAACTGTTTTCTAAGTAAGATTTCTTATCCCATATGACAATCCCTCTAGCATCAATGAGTGGTCCTTTTGTCTGCTCTGCATCCTTGCCAACAATTGCTATAGTCAGGTTTTTTTTTTGTTGGTGTGTTTTTGTGTTATTGTTCTTGTCATTCTAATAGGTGTGTAGTGGGATCTCATTGTTATTTCAATTTGAATTTCATAATGAGAAATTATATTAAATATCTTTTCACACATTTATATACCATTTATATATCTTTTGGGGTAAGATATTTGTCCAGATGTACCCATTGTTTAATCGAATTGTTTGTTTTCTTGTTTTAAGAGCTCTCTGTATATTTTGGATCCAAGTCTTTTATCATCTATATGTTTTAGAAATCTTTTCTCCCAGTTTGTGTCTTATCTTACATTTCATTGTCTGTGCTAAACATAAGTTTTTAATTTAAACAAAGTCATACAGCAATTAATGAATCATGCTTTTGGTGTCAGTATATCTAAAACTTCACTATTAAATCCAAATTCATGTGCAATTTCTCAAATATTTTCTATAAATTTTATAGCTTTTCACTTTATATTTAGGCTGTGATCCATTTGGGGTTAATTTCTGAAAAAAGGTGTGCTTTTATGTGGAGGGCTAATTGTTTCAGCATGATTTACTAAAAAGACATCTTTTTTTCATGGAATTGCCTTTGATCCTATTTCAAAGATTAATTAACTATGTTGGTTTAGGTTTATTTCTGGGCTCTCTATTCTGTTCCACTGTTCTATCTATTCTTTCCCCAATACCACACTGTCTTGATTACTATTTCTTTATAGTATGTTTTGAAATCTAGTAGTGTGAGTCTTGCAAGACTGTCATTCTTTTTTCAGTGCTGTGTCGGCTGTTCTGGAACTTTTACCTTTCTATATCAATATTTTAAAATCAATATTTTATTACTTTAAAAATATCTTGCTGCAATTTTTATTGTGATTGCATTGAATCTATAGATTAAAGTTAGAGAGAACTGACATTTTAATAATATCATCTTTGAATTCATGAACATGTAATATCCTTCAATTTATCTAAATCTTAATTTCTTTCATCAGACTATTGTAGTTTTCAGCATGTAATTCTATATGCATTTTGTGAGATTTATACCTAAGCATTTATTTTTTACTACTTGCTGACAGATTTTATCATAAAAGATGTTAGATTTTTTCAAATGAGTTTTCTGTGTCTATTAATATAATCATGTAATTTTTCTTTAGCCTGTTGATGTGTTTGATTACATTGATTGACTTTCAATAAAATCAAAAGTTTGTTCTTTAAAGCAATCAATAAAATGATAAAATTCTAGCCAGAGTAAATAAGAAAAAAAGAGAGAAGACATAAATTACCAATATCAGAAATGAAAGAGAATACATCAACATTCATACAATGGACTTTAAAAGGATAATATAGAAATACTTTGAATAGCTCTACGACTAAAAATTTAATAGCCTAGGTGAAATGGACCAATTCCTTGAAAGATTAAAACTATCAAGTCAAGCAAGCAGAGATAGATAAACAGGTATATATCTATTAAATAAATTGAATCAAATATACATAACATCTTCTCCATAAAAGCACTAAACCCAGTTTCCTGGTAAATTCTACAAGCATTTAAAGAAGAAATGATACCAATTCTTTATAATCTTTTCCAGAATATAGAAGAGAACATCAAAATTCATTCTGTGAGGCCAGTATTACCCTGATACTAAAATCAGATAAAGACATTATAAGAAATGAATACTGTAGATCAATATCTCTCATGAACATACATGTAAATACTTTTTAAAATATTGTCAAATCATGTTAAACTTGTATAAAAATAACTATATACCATGATCATGTGGCATTTTTTCTAGGTATTAAGGACTGGATGAACATATGATAATACGATGACATATAATTTTCTATTTAGTTGTATAAACCATATCATCTTTTTGCTTGGAGGCAGTGGAGATTTTTCCTTTATCACTGAAGGCTAATAGTTTTACAAAGATATGTAGGATAACAACAATAAAGCAGCATTTTCAAGAAACAGAGTAAGAAAAACAAACCTTGGCTATTGGCTCTAGGAATAGGCCATTAATGGGCAATGGGCCTTTGATGTGTGTCATGCTATTAAGTAAAAACATCCAGAGTAAGATCTACATTTACTTACAAAAGTGAGGGTTGTGATAATCAGAGAGTCAGTATAGGTAGATGTTGAAAAGACAATTTGAGATCAGAGATGGTCTTTTAGCTTTCTGGATTCCATAGGATTGATTCCCAGATGTTTAATTTAGTAAAATATAAAAGAGGGCCTACTGGCTCAGAAATATTTGATACCCAATGTTATAATATGTAGTTGGATCATCTTGAGTAATTTTAAATAATATTTGATATCTCTTTAGATAATGCCCTTCTATCAATGGCAGAGGAAGCCTGAGATAATAGACTGGTGTTTGAAAACACTGGCGCTTTTTTATTTTCCGAGAAGCTCTATGTCCATTATCAGTAGTAGATGGATAGAGTTAGTGCTAAATTGTCAAGATCAATGATGCATAAAAAGAGGTTATCAATATTTTGGATCAGAGCATTTAAGAGTTTGGTATAAGACTTGGAAGAAATAAAAATCCCTGAAGTATATCTTTCCAGGTAAACTGTTGATTTCTTCCCAAGTGAAAACAAGTAAATACTGGATATGCTTATCAATGGAGACCTTGAAAGAAGCTGAGCATAAATCTACTATAGTAAAGAATTTGGTTACAGATCTATCCAAAGTGTTATGTTTAGGTTAGGCATTACTGAGAAACAAGGTATAACTATTTGTTAATTGCTCTGTATATCTGAGACAAATCTATAACTTTAAACAATCATTATTTTTTTTTTTTATGTATTAACTTAGCATTTTACAAGGACTAGTATAAAAGGTACATAGATTTATTTTTAGTACTTATCTCAAATTTTTTTCTGGTTACTATTGGTTGAATACATTCTTCAGCTTTAATTTTAAGATTTGGGGAAGTTTAGGTTAACTATTAAATTGGACTCTTATGAGCTCTGCTCTAGTTATTCTGCCTAAGTGTTAGAGATTTTTTTGCTTATAGAGATTCTGAGACCATAGCTAATTCTTTGATTATTTCTTGAATTATACATAGTGTAAGTCTACTGACTTCCATATCAGATGTAATTTGATTGTATGCTGGAGAATTCGCTGAGACTTCTAAAAATAGTTCTGCAGCACATTTTATCTGGCAGTTCCATTTGCAAATAGTTCTCTACCTATTAAATTTGCAGGTTTTTTCCCTTTTTTTTTTTTTTTTTTTTTTTTTTTTTTTTTTTATCAAACGGAAGAACTGTTCCCTTGTAATCATCCTAAAGTAAGAGTTTCAAACTGAGACTTGGAAAAATGCTTACGATAGTTAAAATTCTCCCTAGTTGAGTAGATTTAGTGATCAACAAGATATGATGTTCTACTTTAGTGGGATTAATGGTAGATACAGTGACTTTCGTGTAAAATAAGAAAACTGTAGAGCTGGAAACTCATATAACTATATATCATCTTTTCTTCATGGAGCACTCTCTCATAATGTGGAACAGACACAAGAATAAATATTCAGGACCAAAACAGAAGTCACATGAACATAAAGAAAGCAGAATGACACATCCATTGCACTAGTATTCACCCTTGTAGTGTACCTCCAAATCAACAGGTCTAATTATATTTCATGAAGACCTACATGTACATAGGTCTTAGAATAAAAAATAAATCATAAAATAAAAATAATTATATATTTCTCTTTGATTAATTTGTATTAAATGTGTTGTTCTAGAAAATTGACAATTTCACTTATGTTTCAAAATAATTTATATACATCACAAACCATCTGAAAATGAAACTAATAAAACCATTCTATTAACAATGTCATAAAACTAAAATATTTAGGGACAAATTTCAGTAAAAAGTATGAGATTTTTATATTAAAAATTACAAAACATTGTTGAGAGAAATTATCAAAGATCAAAACAACTGCAAAGACTCCATGGTCATAAATTGTTAGACTTAATATCATTAAGATAGAAATTCTTTCCAAATTGATATTTTTCATGAAATTCCTATATAAATCTTAGCAGGATTTTCTGCAGTAATTGACAGGCTGATTTTAAACTTTATATGAAAATGCAAAGGACACAGAGAAGCCAAAATTCCTGAAAAGAAGGAAAATGTTGGAAGACTTATACAACTTGATTACAAAGCCATAGTAATTAAGATAATGTGGTATTAGCATATGGGTGGGCGCATAGGTTAGTGGAGCTGAACAGATAGTTCACAAATCAACTCTTAAATTTTTGGTTAATCAATTTTTAACAAAGGTACCAAGACAATAAAATGAGAAAGAATAATCTTTTCAACAAATGGTGCTGGAAAAATTAGATATTCATATACAAAAAGAAACACACATATACACAGACAAAAACTTGAACACCTTACCTCACACCATACACAGATATTAATACATAGTAAATCATAGCTCTATGTGTAAGAATTAAAATGACAATTTTTAAAAATCAAAAACAGAGGGAAATCTTTTTGACTTGAATTAAGCCAAGAGTTTATATATATAAAACCAAAACCATGAGCCATATAATAAAATTATAAACTGGACTTCATTAAAATATAAACAAAATTATGCTTAATATTATGACATTTAAAATTAAAATTTAATAGACTGGGAGAAAATATTTACAAATTATATGTCTGATTAAAGCCTAGTATCTGGTATCGAGTATTAATAATCACAAGTCAATAATAAGAAGACAAACCAACAAATTAAAATCGAATAAAATATTTGAATAGATATTTCACAAAATAAAGCATATAAATGACTAGTAAGTACATGAAAGTGCTTACAATCATTAGTCACTAGAGACATATAATTTAAAACTATGAGACACACCCACTGGGGATAATAAAAAGACATAATATCAAGAGTTGGTGAAGATGTGGATAAACTACAACTACCATCATTTTGAATTCAGTTTTCCAGTTTCTTTCAAAGATACAAATAGGCACTCATAAAAATCAGCAATTTCACTCCTAGCAAGCTAACAAAGATAAATGAAAACATACATCTATGGAAAGATTTAGATGCAAATGTTCATTATTATAGTCAAATTTATAAACAAACCAGATACCCACCAATCCATCAATCGGCACATAGAAAGAAATGTGGCATATACATACCATGGGATAATATTCATCAATAAAAAGAAATTAAATATTGATGCAAGCTACAGTATGAATTCACCTTAGAAAAATTATTCTAAGTAAAATAGATTTCTTCCTCTTCTCTCTCTCTCTCTCTCTCTCTCTCTCTCTCTACTACACACACACACACACACACACACACACACATACAAACTATATAATGGATAATTCATTTATATGAAATGTAGAGAAAAAGTAAATTTACACTTTCAGAAAGCAGATCACCTGAGACTAAAGGAGTTTGACTGAAAATGGGCTCATGGAAACTCAGAGAAGTGATGGAAATTTTCTAAAACTGGATTGTTTTAGTGGTGTTAAAACTATAAATTTATTAGAAATAATTGAATTATATTCTTAAAGTGGGTGGGTCAATTTTGTGTTATATAAGTGATAGTTTGATATAGCTTTAAACTAACATTGGAAATATATTTTTTTCTCTTTTTACTATGAACTATTTGTAGATGTTACTTTTGCGACACCTCAGAAAGAAAAAAATTATTATCTCCTATATTCTAGAACTGTCGTGCCAGAATCTTCTTGATTTATTAGTTTTCAAATAATGAATTTAGTTTTCTAAATTAACTCTTGCTTATTTTTATTTAATTAACTTAAAAAACATCTTTATTGAGATATGCATGTATAAAATGTATTCTTTTGTAGTCTACAATTCAATGGTTTTTAGTATAATAACGGAGTCATGCAAACATCGCCATCATCTCAAATAACTCTAAACCTCTTATTAGTCAGTACTCATCCTTTTCCTTTCCTGAGCCACCATTAATCTACTTTAGGTCCTTATTGATTTGCTTATTCTTGACATTTTGTATAAATAGAGTCATAGACTATTAGGACTTTTGTGCCTGGCTTCTTCCATTTAGTATGATGTTTTCAAGGTTATTTCAAGTTATAATATGTACCAGTGCTTCTTCCTCTTTATGGGTAATAATATTCCATTGTATGGATTTACTACATTTTATCTATCTGTCATCAGTTGATGTTCATTTGAGATGTTTCCACTCTTTAGCTATTACGAATAATGTCGCTATGAACATTCATGTCCAAGTTTTTGTGTGAACTTGTTTTCTGTTCTCTCAGCTGTACACTTACATGTGAAATTGTTGGGTCATATAGCAATTCTGTTCAACTTTTTGAGGAAATGCCAAACTGTTTACCAAAGTGAATGTACCTTTTTAAATTCTCATCATCAATGTTTGAGGATTCTAATTTCTCAATACCTTGGCCAATATTTTTTTTGGCCTGTCTCTTTGATTGTAGTCATCCTTGTGAATGTGAGATGTTATCATGGTTTTAATTTGCATTTCGCTATTGCCTAATGATGTCTTTTTATGTGCTTATTAAGCATCTGTATATATTCTTTAGATAAATGTCTATTTAAATTCTTTTATTTTTTGAGTCATTTTTTAAAATTGTTAAGCTGTTAGAATTCTTTGTATATTCTATATACAAGCCTTTTAACAGATATATGATTCGTAAATAATTTTTCCCATTTTGTTGGTTCTCTTTCACTTTCTTGACTGTGTCTTTTGAAGCACAAGATTTTCTCATTTTGATGTAGTTCAATTTATCTATTTCTTCTTATAATACTTGAGATTCTGGTGTCATATAAAGAAACTTTGCCTAATCCAAGGCCGTGAAGACTACACCTGTTATCTTTTAAGTGCTTTACTACTTTATACACGCATTTAGGTCCTTGATTATTTTTAAGTTAATCTGTGTATGTGAGATCCAAACTCAATTTATTGCATGTAGATACTCTGTTGTCTCAGCACCATTTGTTGTAAAGACTTCTTTCCACCATTTAAATATCTTGTCACCTTGTAGAAACTTGACCATATATGTGAGGGTTAATGTTTATAAGGAAAAAAAGAATAACATAGTCAATTATAATATCTGCCTTAATACTATACCTGAGAATCTGGAAACAAATCTGGAGGGGAAAATGTTAGCCTAAGGATCAACACTTTTATCAGTAGGAAACATTTACAGTAAGGGCAATCAGTTCTATAATAGTTCAGTAAACCCATAAGGTGAACACTGGAATGCCCTTCACCCTTTTACTAAAAATGTAGAGAAATGAATTTTAAATAACCATCCGAAAACCAAGCCTAGGTAATAATACATGTGGCTGTGGATGGCAGAGAGTTAAAAAGTATGAACAGTTAAGAAGGCAATGACAACTTCTTTTGTAAATTAAAACAGTCACAGAGAAAATAAATTTTATTTCCACCTCTGTGAAACTTTCTCTTGGAAAACAGGGAAATGTCATTGCATAAAATATTGATTTGACAAATACATTAGAATATGGGTCAGGCTGATAAATTATACTGGAAATGACATGACTACAAAATGTTATATCTTATATAGCTACATCAAGTGACTATTTTTAGAAAATTAAGCCCTATGCACTTAAAACTGGATTCATTTCTTAATGATTCTATTGAACAAGATTTACCATTAGAGTGGACACTGAGAGACCTTGATTTTTTTTTTTTCATATCTTGCCACAATTTTCTTTGACACCTTGGAAAGTAATTTAAACTCAATAAAATGAAGATAATTGTTCTTACCTCACAGAGATGTAGAAAGCATTAATGAGATCATGTCTACAAAGTGATTCAAAGTCTTTAGTTGGTAATATAAATAGCAAGTATAACTATATTTTCCAGATGTCTAATAATGATAACTATAAATATGATGAACTGAAAAGTTAAAAGGTTGTCAGTAAAAGTAAAATGTTTTCATTTTAATTGCTAGGCATTTAAATGTTCCCTCTTGCATGTTTGGATTATAGGAAATGCACAGAAATGTTAATTATGAGTTCCATTTTAATAAGGACATGTCCCCCAAGTTTAGATTCAAGAGTACATAACTTACAGTCAAATAGGGAAAAATTGAAGTACCTCTTCTTTGCAATTACGTCTAATACATCACTGTAGAAGTTTAGTAAAATAAATCACAGCATAAATTTTAATGAAGCCTATACATTACTTCTTCAAAATGTTTCTTAATATGAAATAGAAGATCACGACTTTAGTTCCAAATCTCATTACTCAATTGTCATACCTTCAGTGTGTCTTGATCCCCAAGCTGATAAAGCCAAATACCAATATCCTCCATTCAGTTCCTATCCTGTTAAATATTTCTTAGTGTAGAAATACTTGTAGCCAAACCAAAACTATTTTTAAGTTCAGAACCTACACTATAAACCTACTGCTGTCAACCATTTGTGAATTAAAGTACTTATCTTTGAAACTGAATTGCATTTTATGTTAAATGAGCCAGAAAAAGCAATGTTGATTCTAACAAGAACAGGCATGATAATCTCCTGGCAAAGACACTTTTCAAAGTACTGATTCTTGGCAGCTATGGTGGTTCACTGTCTACTGTATTTGGCCTTGGGATAGCCATTGCAGACAGGGACTTTGAAATGAGACCAGACATTAGGTCTGGATTCAATAAATGCCAGAGTAAAGGAGGTCACTCTCTACAGCAACCAGCAGGGTAATTGGATCCTAGAGGACAGCAGAATTTCTTGTCATGCCCCATGTGGGCAGTCTGGGTTGCATTGATCTGACTGGTTATTGTTGAATCTCATCCAACAGATTATCAAGATTCAAGAGTCCATCACACTCCACACACACAAATAAGAAAAACTGGCTGAGAGATAAGAATTCCAGTAGGTTCCTAGAACAAGAAAACAAGTTTCATTTTGTTTTTAACCTCCTTTTGTAATCCATCAAAATTAATGAGTTTATTGCTATATATTAAAGTAAAAACCAATGTATTCTTCATTAAAGAGACAATTATAAATAAAATTGTCTCTTTTCTGAAAGTCAGCCACATTCTTAGTAGTTACTGGAAGATTTTTGTTAGGATTTTAGAATGGCAATTGTTATTAATATTCAAGCAGAAGATCATCAAGGTTTGCCTACACATGCACATACACACATACCGCTCTAAACCATCACTATTTCCCATCTCCATCTCCAACACAATTACCAGCAGCTGTAGGAATTAGGGTTTGGGTCAGCCTCAGATGAGAGCAAGCATGCCAGGAGAAGATAGAAAAAAATTTTTTGAAATAGAACACAAGATTAATCTTTCTGCCATAATTTAGGAGGCCATGACGAAAAAACATCTTTTTAGTGAACCAGATATTCTACAATATTAGGTAAAAATACTTCTTTCATGTTAGAAGAAAATTAAATAAAGAAATATATATATCTTTAATTAAATGCAACTTTTATCTAAAACTTGAGGGGCAAGATGAACTCTTAATTTCTTAAAATTAACCATTGATATAAAAACAACTTAAATAAAAGCTAATTGACTTTCTATATAGTAGCAAAGAACAATTCAAACTGAAGTTAAAAAAAAAACAAGTCTATTTACAAAAACATCAACACCCTAGTATACCTAGAAATAAATTTCACAAAGGAGTGTAAAACTGATACACTAAAAACTAAAAAACATGTTGAAAGAAATCAAAGACCAAAATAAATGGGAAGACTTTTTGTGTTTATGGATTAGAAGATAAGATTGATAAAATGGCAATATTTCCCATATTGATCTATAGACTCAATGCAATTCTTATTAAAATCCCACCTGGATTTTAATTGACAGGCTGATCCTAAAATTTATATCAAAATGCAAGAACCCAGAATAGCTTAAACAATCTTGAAAAATAACAAAGTTTGAAGACTCATAGCCTCCTTATTTCAAAACATACTACAAAGCTATAGTAATCAAATGTAGTATTGGCTTAAGGATACACATATAGATCAAGATAATTGAACCCATACATTTGTGGTCAATTGATTTTGACAAGAATGCCAAAATAATATAGTGGATTAAAAACAGTCATTTAACAGCTAGTGCTGGAATAACTGGATATTCACATTCGAAAAGGAGAAAGTTGGAATCCTATGTCACACAATATATAAAAATTAATTCAAAATATGTTGAAAAACAATTTAAGGGTTAAAACTATAAAATTTTTAGAAGAAAATGCATGAAAATTGTTGTGACTTTGGATTTGACAATGGTTTCTTAATTAAAGCATCTAAAGTAAAAGCAACCAATGAAAAAAATAGATAAATTAATTTTTCAAAATTAAAAATCTTTATGTTTGAAATTACCTTATCAAGAAAATAGAAGGTCAACACACAGAATGATAAAAATATTTGCAAGTCAAATTTTATCTTTTTAGTAGAGATAGTGAACCAGATATTCTATAATATTGGTAAAAATACTTCTTTCATGTTAGAAGAAAATTAAACAAAGATAAGAATGATAAAAATATTTGTATCTGATAAAGTTAGTACTGAAATATATGTACATATATTATATTATATATCAATATTATTATATTATATATTTTATTCAACAATAAAAAGACAAATAACTCAATTTCAAAAGTGAGCAAAGAATTTGAAATAACATTTCTCCAAAGAAGGCATATAAGTGGCCAATAAACATGAGAAAAACTGCTTAACATCATTAATCATTAAGAAACCACAAATCAAACACAGTTCACACCATCAGGATGACTAAAATAAAAAACAGACAATAACAAATTTAGGAGGTATAGAGAAGTTGGAATCTCCATACGAAGGTAGTGGGACGTAAAATGAAGCAGCCCACTTTAAAAACCAGTTTGGCAGTTCTTCTAGAAGTTAAACAGAGTTGCCATAATGATCCAGCATTACTAATTTTATTTATGTACCTGAAATGAATAAGAACATATGTTCACATAAAAAATTATACATATATTTACTACAACAATATCCATCATAGCGAAAAAGTAGAAACAGTTCAAAAGTCCATCAACCAATGAATGAATAAACAAATGGAATACTATCCAGCCATTAAAAAGGAACAGAATATAGATATTGCCACAAAGTGAATGAACCTTGAAACCATTATGCTAAGTCAATGGAGCCAGACATAAAAGGCCACATATTGTATGATTCCATTTATATGAAATGTTTAGAATAGGAAAATGTAATCAGTAGAAAGGAAATTAATGGTTGCCAGGGCTGGTAGGGTGAAGGAGGACAGTGGGGGAAATAAGGGTAGAGAGTGACTGTTAATGAGTACAGCCTTTTTTTGGAAGATGATGAAGATATTCTGGAATTAGTTGTGATAATTGTATAACCTTGTGAATACACTAAAAATCTCTAGAGTATGTTTTTAAAATACTGACTTTTATGGTATATGAATTATATTTCAAGTGACAAAAATCACTGGAGAATTACATCAAATTATATGTCCATGAAGGAATGGCGTGCAAGGGCACATATAAAGCATGTCATCCAAAAAAATGTGCAAATGATTTTCAATTCTGTCCTGTTTTTCTCTGTACCCCAATCAGAAATTCTGTGAAATAAATGTCCTGGGACTTATGATATGAAAATGGACACAAGGCATATTATCTGGTATTAGAAATATATAATTTCTTTGTGTGATGGTGTCTTGGAAATGTTACCATAGATCTGTGTCCTTTTCTACTACATATCAGGGGACTTTGTTGCGATTTCTGCTCAAAATAAAGATCATTCATTCTAGTTACAAGATCAGCAATGTTATCATCTTACTTGATCTGTCAGAGTATTTGTCTTATTAATTTTTTCCTTCTTCTTGATGTATTTCCTTTGATTGGCTTCGAAGAATCGTACTCTTTGTTCTCCTCCTCTATCACTGGTCATTCTTTCTCATTATCTCATACCATCTCCTCCCTTTTTCCCTGACTTTCTTACATTTAAGTGTTTCAGGACTCAGTCCTTTAACCACTCATTAGCTCTATCTAAATTTACTATATCCGTGGTCACCTACATTCTGAGCATTTTAAATATCATCTGTGTACCAGTGCTTTAAGAACTTATTCCCATAGCCTAGATCTCTCTTCTAAACTACAAGCTCATATATGTAACTGAGTACTCAGCAATATCTCTGAACATATAATAGAAAATTCGAGCTTAATACATTCAAAACTAAATTTCTAACTCCTCTTTCCTCCCACCACTTCCTACGCCAACCACAACAAACAAACAAACAAACAAACAAACAAACAACCCTCTGTGTCAATCACAGCTTTTTTTTAAGTCAGTTTATGACTATCTCATTCTCCAGTTGCTTAGGATAAAACATTCAGAGTCACCTCTGATGCTTTTCTTTTTCCCATATCCAATCTGTTAGGAAATAATGTTGGATCTACCTTTTAAAATATGTACAAAAATCTCCCACTTCTCACCACATTAATTGCTTTCATTCTGGTCCAACCCACCATCAACTCACTTCTGGCTTACTGCAATAAATTTTTAAAATGTCTCTCTGCTTCTATTCATTTCTTGTCCCATATATATTTTCACCCTAGAAGTCAAGGCAATCTTTTAAAAATACAAATTAGTTTATAACACTTCTGGGCTCATAAACTTTTAATGACTGCTCACTTCATTCAAGAAGCTTAAGTCAGTATAAAGTCTATTCTTTTTTCCTTCCAACTTAAATTGTGTCCGAGAAGAAATGTTCTTCGTTCTCGGGTTACTTTTAAGAGTATTTCTTTATCATTGGTTTTTAACAGATTGATTGCTTTGGATGTATCTTGGTGTAATTTTTTTTCTATTTATCCTTCTTGGGGTTCTTTAAGCTTCTTATATATTTGCATTTATGCCTTGTTGAACTTAGTAAATGTTCTATCACAATTTTATCACATACATTTTCTGCCCAATAATTTTTTATTTTATTTTTTTACTCTTTTGACAATATATATATATATATTGTCCTTTTTATATTGTCCCACAACTTACTTAGATGAAATTTATTTATTTTTTTCTGAACAGGACTTCATTTTTTATTAACTTTTTTCCTTTGTGTTTTAGTTTTAATAGTTTTTATTGCTCTTTCTTCAAATGAACTGATTTTTTCCTAGTGTTCAATACGCTGTTAAGCCTATTCAATAATATTTTTCATTTAAGGGTTTGTATTTTTTAGTTGTACTATTCTCATTTGGTTTTATTTTAGAATTTTAATTTCTTTATTGAGATTGCATATTTGTTACCTCATTATGTCAAATAATATTGTAAAATGTTGAGTAATCAGCAATAACTAGAAAATGTAATAGAAAAAATATGTTGAATTCACGCTAGTAAATGTTAAACAAAAACATAAGGTTGCTATTTATAAAGAAATAGTATTTTTGATTTGATGTTATTGATTAAAGGTGAATTTATTGATTTGGACATGTTGTGTGGTTCACTTCATATTTAATTAAATTTAATTAATTAAATTTAATTGTTAGCTGGTCTGATATAGAAATGGCCACCAGGAAATGTCTATGGGGTGACTCTTCACACTGTGACACGTTAGTACATGGACAGAGGTTGTGTCCCACTTGTAAATGTGATGTGCACTTTTTGGAACCAGAAATATTGGAGTAATAAAAGACAATATTGGAATTGTACTGTGCCACAAACTACTCTGTGTTAATTCTTCAAATCATCAGACATGTAAAATTATAAGAGGAGAATTCAGTTTTCAGAAATGCCTGGTGAAAAGTGATTTTCTATGCTAAAAATATACTTACATATATTTTTAAATTTAAAATAATATACAAAAAAGCATAGCGGCAAAAGCTAAAATTTCTGTATTTTTATTGCTTATTTTGAGTCTTAATAAAAGCTTTCTATGGAAAAAATTAGAAAATGCTAAAAAAGACAACAGATACAAAGATAGAATATCTTAAGGCATATGTTGAAAGAAAGTAAAAGTTGTCAGATAAGAAGGGAACTTTCACAAAGTTTGGCAAATGAAATAGACACATTCTTCTTCATGGTTCCAGAGAATAACTTGTGAAAGAGGAACAGAGAAAGCTAAGTCCTCTGGTGCCCTAGTAGTCACATGGTAGAATCTCCGCCAACTGGGGTCACTGTTAACATTTAAGCTGGGGATAGATAACTAAACACCAGGTCATTGGAATCATACAATTTAGTGATGAGAGGAAAAATCTTATTTTATCTTTGGCATCCATTTTTCAGTCACTTGACACTGTTCTCCAAAGACGTCAGTAGAGCAGATGCTCTGCTGACAGCACAAGGAGCTTGACATTTCTTCTGAGAAATGAACTATTAGGGTTCTTGGAAGGCATAATGGAGCCCAGCAGGAAGCCTCACAGCTTTGGGCCACCTCCTCAAATTGCCTCTCAAACGTCATGGATACAATTACATTTATATTTTTCTCTTAATAATTAACTGAAGGACTAAACCAGGATGTGCTTTTGATACCAAATCTGCTCTGGGCACAGTGCCCAGGATTCCACATTGATGGTGGGCAAAAATGAATGACACATTTCTTTATGAAGCACGCATATTTAGTAAAGGCCTCAGTGTAGGCATGGTCCAGAGTTGATGACCATTTTTTATCACAATTTTCCATTATTAAGACAGGCTTTGGATTACTACACAACTTATTTTGGGGGGAAATATATAAATACATATATTTATATATATATATAATATCTATCTATCATCTATCTATATCATCCGTCATCTATCATCTATCTATCTATCTATCATCTATCAATCAATCATCTATTACCTATTTATCTATATATAATTGTATCAAATGTCTAAGGTAAAAACTTTAAAGCCATATAAGAGTATAGCACAGTGAAAAATAAATCTGCCTTTGACTCCAGATTTCCAGGTACACCACAAAGTTAATCAGTGTCAACAGGTTCTTACATATCTTTTTATCAGCATGTATAGATTTCCAGCATGTTTTTCTTAATGACTGCTTTGTATTCTATTGCATGAAGGTGCTTTTTAAAAGAATTTCTATAGTGTGTAGTATTGATGCTATATATAATACTCTATTGGTAAAGCTACTTCAGTGAATATCCCCATACATTCTTAGAAAGATAATAAAATTTGTTTAAGAGCTTGGAGTCTGGAGTCAGATTATCTAGAATCATATATGAGATTTTTATTTTACTAGTTTTGATCTTAAGCAAGCCACTTTATCTTTAGTTTCTTTTACTTTCCTCATTTAAGAAAATGAGATAATAATTGTACTGTCTTCATAGGGTTTTATAACAATAAAATGAGTTGAGTACACACACAAGTGAATTACTAGGTCAATATAGATATACATTTTAAAGGTATCCCATATTTCTATTTACATCAATAGACTATGAAAGAGCCAGCTTCATTCATCCTCAGTAACAGAATATTCTAACTCACAAATAACTTTTGCCATTTTGATAGGATGAAAAATTGCATTTTGGGTTTTTTTTTATTTTTTAATAATGGAAAAAATAAAAGTATTTATATGTTCATGCATTATTTTCATTGATTCTCTGGTGAACTCTCTACACCAATCCCCTCTCCCAATTTTACCTTCATATTGCTCATCTGTTTCACACTGATTCACAGAAGTGCTTACACCTTATATATAATAAGCATATTTTCCTCAGTTTGTTATTTATCTGTTGATTTTGATTTTGTTATTAATAACAGAACAAGACTTTAAAAAATATCCATTTTAATAATATCAAGTAAAATTTATCAATTTTATGACTTCTGTGTTTTTCATCTGCCTTAGAAGACCTTTCATCATACTTTAGTAGTATCAACAGAGAGCCCAAGGGGAAAATCACCTTATTTGAACATTCAATTTGTTTTAGAGCTAGTTCTGTAGATTGGTGGGAAAAGAGTTACTTTCCCAAGGGGAGACTGGCTATTCATATATAAAAATAAGTTGTTTGGTCCCTTTGTGACAGTACACACATATCAAATACTGGGAGATTGTATATCTATATGTGAAAGTCAAACTTTTTTGAACGTCATTTGAAAGAATTTCTTTATGATCTTGAGGTAGGGAAGAAAATGTAAAGAAATTAGAAACCACTAACCATAAAAGAAAGAATGATAAACTTGACTACCCAAAGTAAAAACTTATGTTCATTGAAAGGTACAATTAAGAGAACAAAACAAATCAAGCCACTGAGTAGGAGATGATGTTTATCATTCATGTCTCAACAAAAGCTTTATATCCAGAATATATAAGAAATGCCTTCAAATCAATGAGTAAAAGATACCCTATTGAAATATAGACAAGAAGTTTAATAAGAACTCCACCAAAGAAGATATCCAAGTGGTTATTATGAAAATGTGTGAAGACTCATTACTAACCAGGGAAATGCAAATTAAGTCAAAATAAAATGTCACTGCATATCTACTACAAAAGACTGACAATACCAAATGTGGTGAGATTGTAGAACACATTGCTAGTGAAAATGTACTATATTGGCAGATGATCTATCTTAGACAGTAGTCAGGGTGGTGAAGGTAGTTAAATTCTGGATATATTTTGAGAGGAGAGATAATAGATTACTGTTGGAGTAGATGTGCTAAGAAAGAGAAAAGGTAAAGAATAATTCCCAAGGTTTGGTTTAAACAAATGGATAGATAAAGTTGTCATCAATTAGTGTAGGAAAGGCTGCAGAAAAACCTTATTTTTCATGGAGAAGAGGGTGGTTCTATAATTCTGTTTCTTGCCATGTTATTTTGAAATGCCAGTTATGAATCCAAGTGGTGATGTGAACTAGACAGCTGCATATACAAATCTGGAGTTCAGGGATAAGGTTCAGGCTGGGGAAATAAACATTGGAGTCACCAGTGAAAAGAAGCTATTCAAATCTTGCAATGATCACTAAGGGAGCAAATATAGAGAATGAAGAGAGTCAATACGAGAACTGACCATTGAAGTTCAAATGTTTGTGGAGGTGAGGAAGGACCGAACAAGGAGACAGAAGAGCGGTAGTGAGATAGGAAGGAAACCAGAAATTGTGGGGACCTGGAAATCAATCAGAGGAAACAAATGTTTCTTGGAGTAATTGATTGTTAAATGCTGTTGATAGGCCAGGTAAGACAAGGTCAGAGAATTGAGTATGGATTTAGAAATGTGGAGGCCACTGGTGACCTTGATAAAAAAAATTTCAGAAGTCTAGTGGAGGTGAAATCCTTAATGAAGTGGTTCGACATTAAGAAGGGAGAGATCAGTAGTAATGAATAAAGACAATATCTTTGAAGAGTTTTTCTCTAAGGCAAAGGAATGAAAAGGGCAATAGCAAAGGAGAGAAGTAGGGTGACAGAATGGGATAGGTATACGTTGCTGAGAGAGATACAGTAGAGACATAAACTTTAATAGTGCACAAGAGAGCAATACTGAAGCAATGTCCTAGAATGGGCCAAAGTCATGAAATCTCATGTGAAAGCTGATGAACTGTTAGGGACATAGGTAATTCGCTTATGATAACATCCTAGAAGAGAGATCATTAGAGTATGGCTGTAGATAGGTGATCAGATGTAATAATAGAAGCCCTCTCTAGTCACATTTATTTTCTCAGTAAAATAGAAAAAAATACATCAGCTGTGCATGGAGAATGGGGAGAAGGTTTATGGGGTTTTAGGAGAGAGAAAATGATATTATCTTTCATAAAAGTGGGGATACGAATGGCCAAAGGAATTCTAATGAGAATACCAGTATTATTTTACAAATATTAATTTGTACAGATTTTTTACGTAAATATTTAACAATGTGACTTTTTAAATTATGAAACAGTATTTTTTCCTTTATATGCTAAAATAATTTATTTTGTTCTGAGAATACTTCATGAACCCGATAAATGGGGTCATTGTCTTCAGGGAGCTTACAAAACATGTCCTTCTCCAAGGTAGTCCTCTTGGGAAGCTAAATAATTATTTTTATTTTTTCAATACTGAGAAAAATAGATTTCGATTCCTCTTTTAGATATGTATTGAGAATATACAAACACAAAAACTATACAAATAAATTTAATTTCTGATCTATTTCATTTTAAAGAACATTATCCACATGTTATTTCAAACTAAATTATTGATCTATTGTTTATTTCCTATCTGTCTTCTGGATTTTAAGAGCAGAGGGCAAAAACAATGTTTTTAACACAAATTCAATCTTCAGGTCCTAGAATAGTGCTGGCACATGATAAAAGCTCAATAACTATTTGTTGAACACATAAATGAATGGAAAGAGAATGATAAATCAGGATATACTACCTGAAGAAATACCTAAGGGAAAGAAAGAATTTCCCATTTCTATATTCAACACTGTTTTGTCAAAGTGGAAACTTAATAAAAGTTGGATAAATTTGATTAACCTATTTAAAATATTTTTATTATAAGACATGTGTAGTCCTAGAATATCATAGGAATATAATATAGTGAAACTTACAGAGAGTTTTGCTAGATATTGTTTAAAAAGATTAAGAAAAGTTCTCAGCTCACTGAATTTCAGTCTTGAGCAAATAAAGAAAATGTCATTAATTATTAATGAAAGCCTTTTCACTTATTAATCTGTGACTTGTATGTGTTGAGATGAATTGATTGTTAATAACAAAAAGCAGATATGAAAGATAACACACCCAACCATCAAGTTTGCTGAACAAAGTAAAGTTCATACCTCCCCTGGGAATGAATTTCTTTACGAAAAATAAATTGAATATTGTTAAGGATGGAGAATAATCGGACATGGATGAGGAAGTTATGACATTGACACATACTCCTCTATATACTGAGATTTATTCTGTGCATTATTCAACACCTATTTATTAGAAATTGAGTTAAAGAATCTCATATCAGTGAGCTAGGGAACATAATGTGAAAAAGATGATAAATTAAATGATTGATTGTTCTTATTATAATGCCTCACACATTTACCGATACCGAAAAAAAAATGGTTTATTTCTTTAGGCTCATTAATTATAAACTTAGGAATCATTTAGGGATTGTAAAAAAAAAAGCAACTTGCAAGTTAATCTTTTGTTGTCAATTTTTAAATAAGTTACTAAAATAGCTGGTGGACTAGTGAGCTATGTAATGAAATATTTCAAGTTTCTCATGTTGACTTCAAAGTGAAAGTTTATTTATTTACCCATTCAATACAAGACAACATATTAATTTTAAATTGTGAAAACATATGTAAAATATGTATAGCTTTTATTGAAGTAAATAATTAAAGTAGATATATTTTGTACTAAAAAAAAGTCAAACTCCTAAATAACTGCATTAAGTTGTTTAATGGCTTTTTAAAATTTGTAAACATGACAAATTTTATTTCATTGATTACTTAGTAATTTAAAATCATGTAAATATAATTTAGTTTGTCTATGTGCTAACTTATATAATACTTGGAATAAGCATACAGTTCTCTATGGTGATACCTCTCCTTGATATGGTGAAAAGACAACTGGTAAGTTTATTAAAATCATTTTCCTCTGAAAACTGTGGTTTCAATTAGTTATTGTTATTCATTGACTATGATTAGAGTCTCATAATTTTCAAGAATGAGTTCTAGTGACAGCCTCACACCACCCAACTCCCATAAAATGTGCTGGTTAGGAGCCCCTGCTCTAGTGGAGGATTTCAGAGTGGGATTTCTCAAAGATAAAGTATGTTTCTAAGATCTCTTTCTAAAAGTTCATCATTCTGCTCCAACATGAGCAGAGATGTTCTTCAAGGAGAACTAGACTTCTATAACTTCTTGCTATTGACAGTTTTCTAAATTTGATGTATTCCCAATGTATTGACGATTTCCTAAATTCAATGTATTTTGCATTACCACTTCTGCCTTGATAAAAAGGAGCCAGATTTGTCTGTACTCTATGCATAGCTGAAAGCAATGAAATGCATGTGTCTTCTCGGGCCAACATGTACCTTAGTGAGAGAATAAAGAGAGCTGGCTACCTGAATCTAGTTCCTCTCTCAAACTCACCACTATGATGACTTACTCCACCTCTATGTAGGAATAGTAAAGCGGAGGGGCAAGAATTGCTAAAAATAATGAGGCTTTAAACCCATGTAAGAAATCATCAGCTTGGGATGAAGTACCTTTTCTCAAATATTCCATGTCTTTCTGTCTTAATTCGCTGGGCTTGGCCACTCAGCTTATGGTCACCTATGAGTGTGGCTACTCTTCCACCATGAAGATCAACATTACTGTTCTACTCTCACAGGCCACTCCCCCAATAATAACAACTATTCTCCTTGTGATCTTACTGGGAGTACCACTCGATAACATAGTCTTTGCCGCCCCTACATTTAAAATACATTACAACAGTGCACATACCATGTCTATTCAACGTTTACACTGCATTTAAGGTTAGAATTTTCTGTTTTTTTTTTTCATATCAAATTATTTTAAGCCATTTTATCCAAAACAATCTATCAGGCAGGCTATAGTGGGATCAAATGACAATATCAACACTGATATCAATTTCAATAAAAGTATGGCTCAACTTGAATACAAAACACTTTATATTATCAGATTTTTCAAAATAAAATTAGTACAGACCCAAAGAAAATAAATTAAAATATACATTTTCTGGTCAATCTAAAAAAGAAAATACTAAAATAAATTAAAATCCTCTGTCACCATATCTTATATTCTTATATTTTTTCCTGTAAACAAGTCATACATTTCTATGTCCCTTTAAAAAGGAAAAAGACAAAGGAGGGAAGAGGAATAGGTAGAGGAGAAAAAGAAAAAGAAAAGAAAAGGAAGAACATGTTCAATGTTCTCATTCTCCAGAAAGGAAGATGTAATCATACCACTTGAGCACATAGCATTGAAAATAAATTTTTAAGGATTATTTTAGTTGTTCATACTCTGGCCCTAGCAAAGTATCAGAATGGAGAGTCATGAGCCTTCCTTTCTGGTCCTATTATTCTTCAGAGACTTTAACTGCCTTCTTTTTTTTTTTTTTATTATTATCAAGTTTCCTTTCTCTATTCTGAGTCTACAACTTTTCTACGTGTGCTGCTTTCTTCTGACAGTGGGGTGTTTACATTGATGACAGGCAACTCTACTGGTAAAATACATTAATTTATAATTAGGACAACTCCAATTATTTGTTCTCCAAATAATGTTTGACCTCATCCAGTCATAATCGAATGTCTTCAATTTCCTGATATCTCTAAACATCTATCAGCCTAATTCTGTCTATTCTTCTAGCTTGGGTGCTGCCCTCACAACATGTTTGGAGTCCCTCTTGATGTATACATGCATTCATTGCTTAGGTTGTTGGAAAAACAGCTGTGCTTAATAGTCTCTGTTAAATAGGTTTCTACATTTTTTTTTAAATATATGTCTCAGACCCTACTGAGATCCTCTGGAGTAAGAAATATGTTGCCTTTCATTTCTGGCTCTGCCCAAACATTTCTACTTTTGTTCCCCTGAGTGGAGTAACATATCTAAGATTTATTCTTCTTTTGACCCCATATCTAGAATGGGTCTGGATTCTGTCTGTTGAGATATTTGCCTGCCTTCTCCTAGTTTATATCACCCATGCTTTATCTTGCCTTAGATTTCTTATTTTATAAAATTTCCACATTTTCCTTGAGAAAATGATTCATATCTGTGTCTCTACATATAATGATAACTTGTCTTGAACCTCACTTGATAATAATTTGAGCATTTTACATTGGTACTCCTAGTCTTCCTCTATTATATTTATTCAAAGAGTATAGAAGATATTATTATAATTATTACAATCTTCAAGGAGGCAGTTTTCCATTAGCTCTTAGTATGTACTCTATCTTTAGCTTTGAGGTAGCATTTCTCAATAGTTTCCTAGCTCCACACAAGAGAATTATTTCAGTCTGAGCTCTGTGATCTTCACTGTATTCTTGTGTTCCCTTTATCAAGTCCTAATCACTTTTTCTAGACTGGTTATCAATAAAAACATTTCCTCTTTGTCCAGCCAAAACCTTAAAAGTAGTTAAATATTGGAGTATTGTGTCCTAAGTACATTTAAAAAATCCTTTCATTTGAATCATGGCCTCTGCAACCCTGAATTTCTTTGAACTACCTACCTTTTCTCTTTTAGCTTGGTTCTCTTGATCTTCCTCAATCATTTTCAAAGATAGACTTAAAATACCATCTCATATTCATCTAAAGCATTCTTCAGTTTCTCGCCCTCTGTCCTATGACCTGACACTGTTTTGACACTAGACTAATTATCAAAATTAAGACACTCCAGGTATAAAATTTCTTGAATAATAATAATAATAAAAAATTAATAATGACTAAAGAGTTGGTTTAAGTATTTGTTATTAACTACTTTCTACCTCTATGTTTGTGAAAATTATGTATTCAAATCTGGCAGGAACTTTCATTTCTATTTGTCTATTAATAAAACTTATCATATTTTAGTAGATAGTGCTGCTATTTGAATTTTCAATATTCAGAAGCATAATTATCAACTGATGAGGAGTATAATTTTATTGGTATGTTAATACAAAAAAATGAACAATTTTCTAATTGGGCTTGCCTCAGTCCAATGGTGAAAGATAGTAGTTATAATCTAAAAGCTATATAAAATATTTCTTAGTGACTTACAGACCTGGCTGAGAAACAAATAGAGATTACTAAATGCAAAGAAATTATTCTAAACTAATTATTAACAAATATTAAAGAAAACTGAAGATATCATGTGCCCTGGCTTCTTGAAAATTTCTCCACATGTAAATTTAGACTTCACAATTCTTAAAATTCACTGCTCAATGAATCAGATGTGGGGATATGAGGATACACTGTTAAATCCACAGGCCTTACCACTGAAGGGAACAGGATTCATGACTATAGACCTTATGACATAGAGAAATTGCCAATTTCCAACAGAGAGGAGAAGGAAGGTGCACCACACATTCTCCATTTCCTCTTTCCAAACTTCTAAAACGGTAAACTCAACTTTCCCGCATGGAGGCTGAGTTATAGAGGGGCCAGAGAATGGCTCAGAGTATTATGCTAGTGGGGATTCTGCTCTACAAATGGAAATAACTAGAAGGGAATGGGGGGTGGGGTGCAGCTCTCCTAAAACTTGCTCGCACACTTAGACGCATTCTTCAAGGAAAGGCTTTTGACCTATGAAAAGTGCTTTCTTATTAAGCTCCACTGTGCTCTCAAGCTCCCTGTATCAAACAAAACAAAACAAATAAACAAAAAAACAAAACTTATTTGGGCCTCAATTCACAAAAATACAAGACAAGAATATTCAAATGTAATAGGAGGATCTGTGGCCATCCACCCCTGATGTCCTGTTAGTTTGACTCAGATCATAGTTTTCATGTTTTGAATTTTCTTGATCTATTAAGACAGTGGTCCCCAACCTTTTCGACACCAAGGACCGGATCATCTAATGCCTGATGATCTGAGGTGGAGCTGAGGCGGAGATGTTAGCACTGGGAGTGACTGTAGATACAAATGGAGCTTTGCCCACTTGCCCGCAGCTCACCTCCTGCTGTACGGCCCGGTTCCTAACAGGCCACGGACTGGTATTGGTCCACGCCCCAGGGGTTGGGGACCCCTGCATTAAGAGATAAACTCATGGTTTTTACCTGCTGGAGACAATTGCAGATCTCTGCTGCCCCTAAATTGCCCATAGGGTGAATGTAGATAAAGCACCTTTAATATTTATGCTGCCCATTGTTGGGCAATATCTCTATTTATAAATAAGCAAGCAATCAAGAGAGCAATTTCATGGAGCATATGAACATTGTTTTTGTTTGTTCATTTGTTTGTTTCTTAGATAAAAGGTATGGTATGGGATTTTTATATAAACTGAATTTAGTAGCAATTTTCTTTATTTTGACTACCAGATATGTTATAGACTTTCTGAGATCTTAATAGCTTTTACTGAGTTTCCAGAAATAAACAGTAAGTACTGAAAGAAAAATTATCGAGATATTATATCTCTAATAATGAAGAAATAGAATAACAGCTTATTTGACGGAGGGATCAACATAGTCCTAATTGTTAACATATATGAGAAATGATTTGATAGTGTTGATAACTCCTTCATTTCTAAATGAAGCTGGAATAGTTTTATCTGAGAAATTATTAAGGAGATCAGTACATTCACCTGTGCTGCTTGGTGGTCTTCACTGGGTATGTGGCTTTGTTTCAGCACCTGGAGAGTCACTTCTGGTTGGTTTCGGTTTCTGGGTTTTTCTAGAATGTGTGCCTTAGACATTAGGGTCAGATGTGGTGTTTATCATGTCAGTAGCTACATCCAAGAATTGATTCTATACCACATTTAGAAAAGTAAAATTTATGTTCCCTGAGATAGTCGCCTTGAGCCGGTGAATTATCTTTTTAGATAAGTTTATACATGTTACAAACATATTTTTAGAACTGGACTAAACTTGAGCTTATGAAAGTAACTTTCCTAAATATTTCTGACCTGATGTGAGTACAAACACTGCCACAAACATAGCAGCATAACTGTGAGAAGCTTTTAATCTTAGGAAATCTCATTATGACCAAGGAAGCAGCCTTGGGCAATCAGAAAGTGGTCATTCGCCAAGGCATTATTTCCTAGTACAGCCCACAATCAGTGAGGTGAAGAGAAAGAAGGGATGACCACCCAGATGAGCTTATTCTCTGGACAAAAGCATGAGGGTCAGGAGCAATGAAAATACCAAATATTCTTGTCTGAGCATGCTTTGGCAACGACGCAGTTTCTGTGTGAGACTGACATCTAGTTACTTACAGAATAACTCTGAAATTTTATTTTTTTGGAAATAGACTTTATACCAAACAACAAGATCATAAGACGATAGTGCATTTTTTTTTTTTTCCTGATCTAGTCAAATGGCATCAAACAGTGTGTGTGGCGGGGGGGAGTAGGAAAAAAAAAACTAGCCTAAGCTTTTTCTGTAATTATCTAAAATTATCTAGATTAAACTTGAATATATCTACTGTACCTCATTAAGCACACTGTTCCACTGCCTGCCCTTTCTATCTGAAAATGTTCTCTCATTTTCAAATTGAATTTCTCCCCCATTAACTTACTGCTTAGGTATATTTTAATGGCTTTCCTTTCAACGTAAGCCCACTTGTTTTGGCCGTGAAATTATCTCATTTTATTGTATAAAGCCCAGCTTCATTTCTAATTTTCAGTAATTGTGTCCATTTCTAGGTGAAAAATGTAAGCCCAAACAAAAGGCCTCTTTAAGCTGGCCTGTCGTTTTCAATTCTTTCTCTTCCAGACACTGGTTGTTAATTTTCCCTACCATAATGCATGTCTGTTCTCCCTCTCCAACATCCTGTTATAACTAACACAGGGAAGCATCTGCACCTTGCTATGTAAGGTCATCTCCTGAAAGGAAGCTGACAGCTTCACACAGCTACAGGCAGTGCAGGTGCAGTAGCATTCAGGTAAGCCATCACTTGTTGCCTTCTGAGGAAAAGCCAAGGAGGCAATGCTATCCTTATTTCTCCATTAACTAGAAATTCACTGACTTTGTCACACAGAAACTCTGGGGGAAGAAAAGCACATTTTATTCCAGTTCTCAACATGTATTCCCCTTACACGCATATGCACACACACATACATTCACATGTATGCTCACTCACACACGTACACTACGAAAAATTATAGCATTATATGATAGTCTCCATACACAAAAACACACTCATACACACATAGTGTCTCTTAAAGTTTATTTGGAAATGACTTGTCAAAACCTTTAATCTTTGATTTGTGTCAATTAGCCAATGGGCATAGGGGAATAATTGGTAGAAGACACTACAAATAGAAGAACGAGCTTGTAGAAAGACACCATGTGCTGAAAGGACCTTGAAATTTATCAAGACATGGGAAGGTAAGTACATCTGGCACAGAAAAGAAAAAACACACACACACACTAAATGAGTTTGCAGCTGTAACTTGGAGTAAAACTGAGAAGAACCTTATGTGCCGAGCCTCAGACCCTGGATATAATCCAAACATATGACGTATTAATCAAGCATCTGTACTTTTTTCAAGTGATACAAAAGACAGGAAATCATTTCAAATAAGACAAAACTTATCAGCCACTTTTACACACACACACACACACACACACACACACAATATTATTGGTTAAAATGCATTTACTTATATTTCCTTGCTTAATGGTCCATTAAACACAGAAGCAAATAATAAAATACCTCATTATAAGAATGAGGAGACCAAGATTTAAGGCATCTAAGTGAGTTTCAAGTTCACACAATTCCACTGCATCGATGTCTTCAAACTCAATAGCTTGGATGCTGCTACATCCAGCTGGAGAAAGTCTCTGAGAATTGGCAAAGTGGACAGCTGATCTTTGAAAACGGGTCTCTGTGTAGGTGCACCAAAAGATTTCATAGTTCCCATAGGAAGACAAGGCATCAGAGCAAAAAAAAGCATAGAAGTGTCAAAGATTAATATTACACTCAGATTCGGAGAAAGACTTTGACAGAAATGTTTGCTAGGGTATTATTTATAATGAGGAAAAAATGGAAATAATGTATGTGTTCCTGAATGAGAAGGCTAAATAAATAACATGCATCATATATTTGAATGTCATGTGGGCATTAAGAACAATTTAATTACATGGAGAAAGGTTGACTAGATTATGTTAAAATTGAAACATCTAAAATTATTCCAAAAAACAAAGATCAATGAATAAAACCTATATACACAGCCCCACACAGTATGCTTTCAAATATAACGATCGTTTATGCATTCATCCAGCCCTGTATCATTTATTGATCTCTGCAGCTAAGCATGCTTTCAGTCTATCTACCATTCATGTACAGAAGACAGAAATACATTAATTAGATATTAGGGTTCTCCTGCTTTTTAACAATTTATTTTTCTCCATATATTTTCCAGTATATTAGAGAAATTGGTGAGAAAACTCATGTTCCACTAGTCTCTAAGGTAGATAATTTTCCCTACTCCATAAAATTCATGTAGGTAGTTGCTTATTGGCTTGTTTTCAAAAGGCAAGTGACCTATCAGGGCATGAAAAGCTACCAACACAATAATAAGTCAATAAACATTTGCTACACACCTACTATGTGATGGGCAAGGGAGATGCCCTGACTTTGTGAAGTCAAGTGGTGTCTACAAGATGATAAAACATGGAATAACAATACAAACATGATGAATGGCATAATGAGGCTATGTAAGATAATTGAAAACTAATGTTAAAAATTCAGAATCTGGTTTAGGAAGAGGTCAAAGACATAGAGGAAGAGCTACTGAAACTCAGATCTTAAAGAAGTATAAGCAATACACTTGCAGGAAGAAAGATCAGGACACATGAGGGCCCTGAAATGAGAGATCGCTGACATATTTGAGGAACTAAATGCTATTTAGATCAATTAGCCTATAAAGTGCATGTTTTAGGGAGAAAGATTAAGAAGACGAGGCTTTAGAAAGTAGGCAGTATGGCAATACCTAAACAAACATTCCTAGAAGCTTGGGATCTATCAGCCAGGTAGTGAGAAGACATTGAAAGATTTCAGGATTTTAATGGAGGTAGTTGAAGGGTAGGGGTGGTCAGATCATTATTTTACTGGGTTTAGTCTAGCTGCATTGTAGAGTGCTGACTGACCATAAAAAGGATTGGATGAGGGAACTACTAGGAGGTTGTTTCAATAGTCCCATAAAGAGATGATTGTAGGATTGATTATCGTAGCAAAACCAAAAATGAAGGAAAAATTATAATCCATAGACTTTAGATGAAATAATATAGACAGAGCGGTGAGGGCCCAATTATGATTGGATTGTTTTCTTGAGAGAGTTTGGACAAGATATAAGAGATTAGAGATGAAAGAAAACAGTTTTCACATAAAAAATTTAAATTATCATTTAAAAATATCCTGTCATGAATATTAGTGGTTATCTGACAAAATTTATGGAAGTTCTGGCCCAGAGACCCTCTGAAGCATATCTTGTTTGTGTGTATAACTGTGGGGAGGGACTAACTGGAAAATTTGGGGGACCAAATAAGAGAGGAGGAAGAACTACAGAAATTTTTGGAGATGTGAGAAGCATCCCTTTGGGTGTTCCCAGAGGTAATAGGTATGTGGAGCAGGCGGTATACTTGGAAGTCTATTTCTACTTGTGCTGGGGAGAAAAATGTTGTAGGAGATGAAATTGGAAGTTCTTAGAAAAAAATGCAATTGTGGCATAGATGCAATCCATACCCACTTCTCAGTGACATTTGGGTACATCTGTATTTTTCAAGTTTTCTACAATAAGTAGATATCATAAGACCCTTGACATTTACAAGGGATAAATCCCAAGATCTTTGCAAATTTCCAGCTTTGCAAATACAGAAAAGGCTGTATAGTCTCTTGACTTTCTCAAAAATTACATTCCTCTCAAGAGAAATAATTTTCTAGGGCATTTTCTTACATGATCAGCAAGTCCTATTGCTTCTAAATACAAAATATATGTGGAACACATCCTCACCGTTCACACTGCAACCACTCTCATTTAAAATAAATCATCTTTTTCTTGAAGAACTACAATAACCACTAAAACTATTATCCCCTTTCTATTTTTGAACTGCACATAGACCAGAATATTTATAAAATGTATATCATATGTCATTCTTCTGTTGAGTATCTCTCAACGTTTTCCTGCTGCTTTTAGAAAAGTAATATCCATGCCTGCACTGCCATGATTTAAAAAATCCTTCATAATTTAGACCTCCTAAATTTAGAACTTCTCTTGTACTACCCTTTTCCATGTTTAATATGCTGCAACCACACTAGCCTTTGAGAGCACAAATTGACAATAACCAGCATATAGACTTATTGAGGAAAAGACTCTTATTCACATGCAGAAATACTGGAAACAATTTCGAGTCATAGATATTCAGGAGTGAACACTGTTTTTAGTCAGCATGAGCTACATTATGCTGCTTTAACAGATAATCAGAAATCTTTTTGGCTTCACGCAATGCGAACCTATTGTTTAGCAAAGCTCAGTGGCAGCTCTCGTCCACCCACTCTTGGGACTTAGTCCTCATAACACAAGGATTCCTCCATAAGAGCTGCAGCAGCAGGATAATGAGTTTGGAAAGTACTCAGGGTATTTTCACTGCCTCTGCTTGAAAGTGATGCATTTTATTAGCCAGAGCAGTCACTTGGTCTCATTTCACTGTAAAGAGTTTGGGAAGTACAGTTCCTGCAAATCGGGGCAGAAAAAGAGAATCAGATACTGATGAGCTTTGGTAAATTCAGCTAGAGTTTGTTCTTCCAGTTCTAATATATTAAGTTTAATCTTCCTGAAAAATGCACAGCCCCTTGACAAGGAAGATCATCTAGATCATATACAACAACAGGCTAAGTCTCTCCATCAGATTTGAATGCAGTTTCTCTTGGACTGGAAACCTATGAACTCTTACGACAACACTTAGGATATAATGGTGTGATATGGCTAGGATAATTGCAATAAACATTCTCATTCTGAAAAGAGAAGAATGAGAGAGATATAGCATTCATTGGTCTTTAGAAATTCCAAAATCCCACCAGGCAAAAATGATATGAATCACTTGTCTGGCTCTTCTGAAAGAGATTCCCTTTATGATAATTTCTCAACCCACTCCCTACCGATAGAAGCATGGGAGCACAAAGATCATTTTGACAATGTATGCTCATGTTTATTGGACACTTGCTATGTTACAGAAATTATACTAAGCAATTACATACCTTTAATCCCCACAATGACCTTTTGAAATGGCATTACAAATATTCCTATTTAAATTGCCCAGTGTTCCATACCTTGTCCAGAATGGAACTTGCCTTCAAATCCTGCTCTGTCTGATACCAATCTGTAATGTTTACTCTATTTCTATTGTTTTTATGCTCCTAAGTTAAAGGGATTGTTTCAGGAATTGTAAGAGGTAATCCCTAAAGGTAATCAATACTTTTGTGATGTAAAGGTTGTTTTTAAGTCTCAAAGAATGACAGGCTTTTTCAGTCTCAACTCCAAATTTATTGAGCAACACAATACTGTATATATTGTCATTCCTTGGTAACCATGTGGCATTGGTTTCAGGACCCCCCCCCCAACAGATGCTCAAGTTTCTTATATAAAACGACATCGTGTTTGCATATAACCTATCCACTTCCTCCTGTAGACTTTAAATCACTTCTAGGTTACTCATAATACCTAAAGCAATGTAAATGCTGTGTAAATAGTTGTCATACCATATTGTTTAGAAAATAATGACAAGAAAAAAAGTCTGTAGATGTTCAGTACAGATACAACTATCATAGGCCTAATAACATAGTACACGTCAGAAACAATGTAACTTTTTTTTTTCTGAATATTTTCCATCCATGGTTGGTTAAATTCATGGATGTAGAATCTGCAGATATTGAGAGTCAACTGCATAAACACCCCCCACACACACACACACAGTTGGGCTCTTCCATATTTGAATTCATTCAGATCTATGTACCAGGACCCATACCTGGAATTGCTTTAAAAATGTTCTTTATAGGTTCTCAGGTCCAGTCTTTTCTCTTATTTATCTATTTCCTCTTACTTTACTTTATCAACTTACTGAGTTTATTTGGAATGGTAGATGAAAAAGTCCTACCATACCTCTAATTTTTAACCTCAAGATATTTTAAAAATGGATATTAATTTATTGGGCATTGACCCTTAATCTGACTTTTATTCTAAGGCACTTAATTTAAGTCTTTTGAGAAACTTTACCAAAAAGTGGGAAGGCCTTCCTTGTTGCATGGCCGAGTTTTTACAGGCTTTCAACTTCAAAATCTTTATTATATTCATTAATTACAGTTTGAGATCAAAAGCAGTTTCACCAATATTGCAAAATCTAGAATATAATTCTACCATTTCACTTAATAGCCAATTTTTTCCTGAGCTCATCACTTTCTTGAAATATCCTATAAAATGTGGCCAGTTTCATTCTAAACACTCTAATAAAATTCTCTTTTCCAACCTTTTTCTTTAGACTCTCAGGTCAAGAGGACAAGTTTCTAATTTACATTATCTAACTCAAATTACCCTAGATAAGAATTTTATAATTTTACCACATGTAATAAACATTCTGCCACTTTTTAATGTGAATCACAGTCTTTTCAGGGACCTATAACAGCAATGTCACATATTTTGGGTTTTTGTTATCAGAACATCCCATTTCCATTATGAATTTTCTATATCAGTTAAGGAGTGTCATAGTGGTCTCCAATATCATCCCTGGGTTTAGTGATTCACTAAAAGGACTCATAGACTCAAAAATTGTTATCCTTATGGGCATGGTTTATCACAATGAAAAGATGCAAAGAAAATCAGCAAATGATGCAACACACCGAGTGTGGTGGAAACTAGAAGCAAGCTACCCAGAGTTTCTTTCCCAGTGGAGTCATCTAAGATGCACTTAATTTTTTCTGCTAAACTGTGGTAGCATGGGAAGGGAAGTCTGCTTGAGCCTAAGAGTCTGAGGTTCGACCATGTTAACACACAATGCCTTTGTGACTGACTATAGTTACCAAAACTACAACCTGCCAAACAGAAGGCAAGTGTCCACCATACATCGCATGGTTTGCACAAACTCTCTGGACAAAAACTAGTACAGTTTCCTTCAAAGCTCCAGACATGCAAAATACTTTTCTCAGTTAGAACACTCCAAATACTCAATTCACAGTTGACCACCAAGGGCTAGTCAAGAAAATAGGCTATTCTGGGAATGTGCAAGTTTTAAGCAACTCAGACTTGATGAATTAACCCTTTCTTGCACATGCGTGTTAGGAGATCCTGTGAAAACAACAAAAAGAAACCGTAACTTCATTGACTTACAAAACAAAAGTATTTTACCACCACCACTCATCCCATTTATGTAAAGTTTACTGAAAATCTGGAGGACACTCCAAAGAACTTGATCACTCAGTAACCTATGCTGCTTTGGTCCTCTGGTTCTGCCATATGAGCACAAGGCATTGTCTGTCACAGCTGTGGCAGAGGGAGAGGGGACTAGAGGATCCCATGGGGCTCTTCATTACATCAGCAAGTAACATGCTATATTTGTTCACATTTTTTGCTTCTCACAGGGCCCACTTAACTGCAAGGGGCAGGGATTTCAGACTCATATATGCTCAAAGATCCAATTATCCGTGAGAACCTCTGGTGTCCACTATATTTACCAAAGATTAATACTGCGGATGTAAATCTGTGAATGACAGAGAGGTCATACATATAATTTATAATCAGGAAAGTCATTTAAAAAATTTCTAAGAAGAGTCTACGACCATGCCACTCTGAACAAGCCTGATCCTGCCTGATCTCGGAAGCTAAGCAGGGTCGGGTCTGTTTAGTACCTGGATGGGAGACTACCTAGGAAGACCAGGTGCTATAGGCATAAAAAATAAAAACTAAGGGACTGTAAACTAACCAGGTTTTTGCAATCTGTGAGGTCAACCAAGGGTTGCCTCACCTAAAAATAAAAGAAAAAAAAAATCACTGAGAAGAAAAAAATAAAAGCCAACCAAGGGAACTAGTGGTAACAAAAGGCTTCTTTGGGAATGAGATTGCCATTTGGTTTACTTATGTCAGTATCAAACCTTTAAAAAAAGAATAGTGTACTTTCCTCCCACGTAGAGAGGTACCATCTCATAATAAAAACAAGCACACATTTTAATTATCTTGAAAGCCTTTGGAGAAATCTGAGAGTTTTCTAAGAGGAAAGAGAATTTCTCTACATCCTGATAGTGTAAGCACTCTAAAAAAGTAGGGATGGGACTTCTACCAGTTTTGAACAAGTGTAGCTATTGAATGCTTTCTGTGTGCCTGACCCGTTGTTAAGAAATTCATATATGTTAGATTATTATTTCTTACAAGAATCTTTTGAAATAGGCATTTTAATAATTCCATGTCAGAGATAAGAAGTTTAGGATTAGATAGCTGAATTTCATAGGTTAATTAGATAGATAAATTAGAGAGTCAGGTCTGTCTTGCTCTGAAACACATGCTTATAACTGCTAGGCAAATTGTTGCTCAAAGGAAGATGACCTCAGTCTTGAATGAGGCCATGTCGCCAGACATGAGCAAATGAAGCAATCGAGAATACCATTCACTCTAAATAATTTTGCTCTTATTCATTCTTCTAGTCATTAAAATTATAAAATGTGTTTGTGATAAAATGTTATAAAAATGATGAACATGTATCCAGAAATGAGAAAATTTATTTACTACAATTTCTCTTACATTTTTTGCTAACCTATTATTGAGCTTATCACAATATGTAGAGAGCTGTGCTTCAAATTAGGGCAGGGGTCCTAATGACACAGGAGACATATGGGGCAGGGGGTGCAGGATGTCAGGAGCTTGGGGGGGCAGCATATACAGTTCGGGGTTATAGAAACTCAGGGGGTATAGGGGGGCCAGGGTAAAATAGGGCAAGCAAAGAAGAAATAGACAAGATTATTGTCCTAAAAGATCTTACTGCTTGATCAGATAAATAGAATAGATATATCAAAGTGATAGCCAGCATCTCGAGCCTACGCATTTTCTTCGAAAATTCCAATTGATGGTCATAACAGGGTGTCACTCAAGGAAGAAGGTTATTGTAGTTGGCTTCACAGAAGATTTGCAAAATGAGCCGATAAAAAAAGGAAATGATCAAAACAGAAAAAGGTCATTATGGTGAAGTGAGTAGAACATGGAATTCAGAATCCGATGTGAAACGAAGCTCTCCTTTTAGTAATCACATGACTTTGGCTAAGTTGTTTAATTGTTTTTAGTCTCAGTTATTATGTGAACAGTGGGGATAATAAAACTATGTCTTAGGTCTGGTGGATGACTCAGTGAAATAATGAATATAACATACCTAACACTTTTTTTGGAACAATATAAGCCTTAACATGCACCTGTTCTTCTTCATCCTTGCTTCAAGGCTGGGATCATCACTGCTCTTCTGCCAATCAATTCCTTAATTAGAGAAACATTTATTGAATTCTTACTGTATAGTAGTCACTCTTTCAGTTGCTTAGGATTGAGTGATGAATAAACTAGATTTCTGCTTTCTAGATTCTTTTAATGCTCTTTGTGGGAGCTCGTGAAAAAAAAGGTAACCAAACAATTATACATGTTTATTTCCAATGCTGATAATTTTTATGAAGTAATTAATGCAAATGTAATTTGATGGTTTTTGGATATGTGTTTAAGGTCAATTTTTATGAAGTAATCAGTCCAATGAATTGATGTGATAGTGAAGGGAAGGGGGTGAGTAGAGTAAACCTCTCTGATAACATGATATCTGAAGGAGCAGAAATGGAGACAACTTTTTCCAGTGGGAGTAACATGATATAAGACACAAATTGGATGGATGAGTTCAAGTTTTGGTGGAACTAAAGAGTAGCCGGAGCTTAGCAAACACCAGAGAGAATGACAGGAGAGAAGCAAGCAAGAAGGCATGGTCCAAATGGCACAGGTCTTTTTAAACCTCAGTATAGGTTCATTCTCAGAGGTAGCTGTGACTATGACACAGGCACCCTGCCAAGGAGCAGAAGAGGAGGTGCTATGAGTAGAGTTTTGTGGGCAGAAGGTGAGGACTCTGAGTGCCATGACTGGAAATTTAAAGTCTCATTGTGTCACTTCAAAAACTAGAGCCAGCTCTTCCCAAGCAGCCCAGATCTCTTTTTCTTGCTTGACCAAATGTGATCATCAGCTGACTCATATTTTTCTCAACTACTTCTTTCAGCCCATTGGTCTATGTAGCCCAGTCTAACCATGATGAATTTTCAGTCCAATGAATAAACTCCCTTTCACTGCCTTTCTGACTGTCCCTTGTGCAGTTTCCTGTGTGTTTCTTCCATTTGGTTCCTAGTCATGCCTCTGTTACTGTTTTCATTATTTAGAAAAGGGAGAAGATATATTTCTCCTGAAGTTATCCAATCTTGTTTTTACTCTTTTGGACTCCAAAGTATGCTGTCGGTGCTGGCAGATGAATGAGGCAGAAAAGCCACTGATTCGATTTCCCTTTGAATTTTCAGATCTTTTATTGCTTGCCTGGTTTTGTTTTCTGTTCTAACAGTGCATCTAAATATGTGCCTTTTCCTTCTCTCTCTTGAGGCAATCTTTTTTATTGCTTTTACCTGTAACATTTGCCTTTGATGGTTTTTGGATATGTGTTTAAGGTCAAAGGTGTTCTGTCCTATGCTTAGCTATCACGTCTGTGCTTTAACCTCACTATTTCCTGTGGTTCTGTGATTTTTTGTGGGGGCATATTTTTTGGCTGTTTTTTTTTTTTTCCCTGAGAGATTCTTTGAGTTAGAGTCTCACACAGTGTTTTTTAAATAAACTTTTTGGCATCCGTAACTTTTAGTGTGTCAGATGTTGTTCTATTGTTGGTAATTTGAGAGAGAAACACCACCTCACAGAAGCTCCATATTCCTGTACAGATTTTGTTGTTTTACTCCCGTTTTACTCCTCAACAAGGGATTAGTTAGTATATAATTGCTAACTCAGGTATCTACTCAAGCCCAAAACAACTACTCATCCATCTCTGTTGATGTACAGTAAATCTAAGAAGATTACTCAAATAGGTAGCTTCAGAAAATTTTTAAAAATATATGTATTAAATTTATTAGGGTGACATTCATTAAGAAAATTATATAGGTTTTAAGTGTGCAATTCTATAATACATCATCTGTATATTGCATTGTGTGCTCGCCACCTAAAGTCAAATCCCCTTCTGTCACCACATATTTGAACCCCTGTACCTTTTTCCACCTCCTCCTTACCTCCTTTTCTTCTGGTAACCATTAAATTGTTGTCTGTGCCTACAAGTTTTTGTCTTGTTTGTTCATTTGTTACTTTCTGTTTTATATCCCACATAAGAGTAAAATCACATAGTTCTTGACTTTTTACATCTGCCTTATTTTGCTTAGCATGATATTTTCAAGATCCATCCTCGTTGTTGCAAATGGCAGTATTTCATCTTTTCTTAAGGCTGAGTAATATTCCATTGTATATATGAATCACAGCTTTATCCAATCATCTGTTTAAGGGTACTTTGCTTGTTTCTATGTCTTGGCCACCATAAATAATGCTGCAATGAACATAGGGGTACATATATCTTTACGAAAAAATGTTTTCAATTTTTGGGGTAAGTACCCAGAAGAAGGATTGCTGGGTCATATAGTCCCACTATTCTTAATTTTTTGAGGAAACTCTATACTGTTTTCCATAGTATCTTTACCAATTTACATTCTCATCAGCAGTGTATAAGGGCTCCTTTTTCTCCACATCCTCTCCAACATGTTATTACTTGTCTTGTTGATAACAGCCATTCTAACAGGTGTGAGGTTGTATCTCATTGTGGTTTTGATTTGCATTTCATTAATAACTGGTGTAGCTGAGTGTCTTTTCATGTATCTGTTGGCCATTTGTATGGTCTTCTTGTGAGAAGTGTCTGTCTAGGTCCTCCGTCCATTTTTTAATTGGATTGTTTTTTGTTGCTGTTGTTGAGTTTTATGAGTTTTTTAAAATATATTTTGGATATTAATTCCTTTGACCTCAAAGGCAAGAGAAATTAAAGCAAAAACAAATGAGTAGGACTATATCAAACTAAAAAACTTCTGCGCAGTCTTCAGGAAATTTAAAATAACTTCCTAACTATTATTGCTCCATAACTTCCCAGAAAGCACAACACCACAGGGACTTGAAATACTGTTGTATGTCTATGGTGGGGGCAGGATGCTCACAAATTCCATGATTTTGAAAGGACGTCAATATTTACAATGTCCATACATTGTATGTCAGCCTTATTATTTTCTTCTTTTCTTTATTATTTTTTAAGACACCTAGCTTTCCTTATTAGCTGAATGAGTTTACCCTCAGTTCTATATACCGTATTTTGTAATAATACTTAGAGTTCACGATTGACTAAATTATTTGCAGTTTTCATGCTTTAATATACTTGTCAATGGCATAAAGTTGACTTCTAAGGACACACACCATTGCTTTTTAATGTAAATTTTCTTTGAATTTGACCCCAGATTTCAAATAAACATATAAAGTTTGTCATGAAATATAATTATTTCTCTAGGCGTTTCCAAAATGTGCTGGTTGAAGAGTGGTATTAATACCATTATAAGTAGACATTAATATGTATTGGCTTTATATTTCATTCTGTTTGAATATATATGTTTTGATCATTATAAAAACAATATAAACACAGTATGAAATTATTAGAAATTATAGAAAGGGCAGCATCCTGTATTAATCTATTCATATTATCTTAATATAACACTGCTATCATACAGGTTCCATTTTTTGAGAAGTCCGTGATGCTTCTACACACCAAGAATTTGCTAGATCCCGGGAATATGAAAAAGTGGAACCAACTCTGAGCTCACAAGAGTTTCCAGAGGAGATGTCAGTCTCCTAGGAAGCCTATGAGAGATCATTTAAAATAAAGTGTCAGACTCGAGGATATAACAATTAGGTGTTCACAGAAACAGGGCAGAGAATAATTCTCAGGAAAGGTACTTCCTGGGTTTTATCTTAAAGAATAAATTGAGCTAACTCAAGACAGGAGGGGTAGGAAGGTCATTCTAGGAAAGAAATGCATGAATCAAGGCACAGGCCACAGCTTCATTTGGGATACAATAAGCAATTCACTGTTCTGGAATATAACCTAAGTAATGCAAAATGTTAGCAAGTTAATTTTTGGCCCATTGCAATATAGACTGTGCATCATGCGTTGAACATAGTTTTAATCAAGGGATATGTATAAATAGAGCTGTATTAATTTTTATACACATATGTGCATGTATATATACATATCTGTATTTACATGTGTGCATATCGCATTGCATTTAATATAAAGTTATATGGCTACACATTTTATGTAATAATTATTGTTAAACATAACATATAGTTAAATATCATAAATTGTTAAATATGTAGTTAAATATTAAATATTATTAAATATTGCTAAAGATATAAAGTAATATGGCTACTACTCAAATTAATATCAATAATTCTAGGTTTTTGTTTTTGTTTGTTGTGTCCTGTAGCCTAGATTATTCATTTAAACTATGTTCCTAGGCTTGTATATACTCTAAAACAATATAAAACACCTTTATGCTCTTGATATATACTAGAACTTACTTCATAGAATATTCTCTACCAATTTAATCCCCCACCCCCCACCTAAATGCAAGTTTGGATGAGTACATTTTCCAACATCCATTGCCAGCACTGGTGATTTTTTCTCCCTTAAGTTTTGCTAACTTATTTGGCAGAATATTTCTTAGTCTTTAATATCAGATCCTTGTGGTATAATGAGAATTATTCTCATGTCTTACTAATGTTATGAGGATTAATTTAAATAATGAATGAAAATTGCTTAGCACACTGGCACATATAAGTGTACGATAAATTATAGCTATCATGTTATTATTATCTCTCCAACTAATAAAAACGATTTTAATCTATTTTTTTCTCTTCTTGGATCTATTGGAGAATTAATAACTTAATGAATACTTAATGGTCATGTTAGAAAGCATTTTTACTTTCTACTGGTGATTGACTACCAGCTCACGAAGCCCACACTGTGATGAGATGCAAAAAGTAACGTGACCATTTTAAACCTCCTAAAAAAAGCAGTCCATGTAGACCCTTTAGGTTTCATATATGTAGTCAAATTCCTAAGGTTCGAATTAAGGAAAAAAATAAATAAGGTAGCCTAATAGACTCACCACATCTTAGGCAGTGAAAATGACTCTTACCTCTATTTTTTATATTCAAAAGCTTCTCTTATACTAAAAACTACCCAAAAGTGGAAGTGAATTGTCTTAAATACAAATTTTGTTAAAAAGGGATAATGGGGTTGTGTGTGCTTCTCAGGTATTAAGAGATTAAACACCAAGTACCACTGTATAATCTCAATGTTTCTCAAAAATTGTAGGCTGAGGTATAAAACAAATAAAGACAATATTATTTTTAAAAATGTGTTTGATGTATAGCTAACTATAACTCATACATTTTGTTTTCTTTACTGAGTAGACCAATCTCTCTTTTTTTAAACTCACGTTTATTGAAATATAATTTATATATAGTAAAAATTACACTTTTTAAGTTGTTTCTCTCAAAGTATTTGTCCATTTGACCTTAGATATTAAATTTATAATGATAATGTTATTCATAATGATCCTCTATACTTTTAATATCTATAGGATCTGAGGTGATATTCTTTCTTCTATTCTTGATATTAGTAATTTGTGTCTTCTTTTTCCTTTAATCAGCCTGGCAGAGTTTTATTAACTTTATTATTTATCTTTTCAAAAGACTTGTTTTGGTTTTATTTATTGTCTCATTTCTTTTATATTTTCAATATCACTGAAGTCTGCTCTTTTCTTTGTTATTCCATTTTTTTTTTTTTACTTGGAATTTAATTTGCTCTTCTTTTTCTATTTTCTTAGGTTGAATCTCCAAAAACTAATTTGAGGCATTTTATTTTTTCCTTAACGCTATATATTTTTTAAGTACTTAAGCTGCATAGATAAATGTTGACATGTTTTCATTTTCATTTAATAAAAAATATTTTCCAACTTTCCTTTTGTTTTCTCCTTTGACACAGGGTTTATTTAGAAGTGTGTTTTTTTTTTAATTTCCAAATATTTGAGAATATTCCAATTTTCTATTGATTTCTATTTTCAATATATTGTTATCCAAGGACATATGTTGTGCAATTCCATTTTAAAATTTTTGTGTCACAGGATATGTATAGTCTATCTTGGTGAATAATGTGTGTGCACTTGAAAAAATGTGTATTCTGCTACTGTTGGGTTTCTATCTACTCTCCTAAAAATATCAAGTAGTTGAAGTTGATAGTGGTTGGGTCTTATATTTGTTTACTGATTTTCACATTACTTTCCTATGAATTATGGAGACATCTTCAACTATAATTGTAGATTTTAGACTAGTAATTTTTAAGATGCAGGTGTAGTGGTACTAATTCTTTTTTAAATTTTATTTTAAATTTGAAAAAGTTAGACATTTATACAATTTGTAAAGTGATCCCCCCAATTACTCTAGCAGCCATCTGGCATGACACAACCATTACAATAATATTGACTATACACCCTATGCTATACTCTAAATCTCTGTGACTGTTTGGTAACTACTAATTTGTAAAATCTAATAAATTAGCAAATTTTCATTTATTCGTTTAAAGCCACATAATTAGCCAAAATGTGTCTGCTGATACTTAAATTCAATGTAATTTGGGCTTTAGTCAAATTAGAAACATCAGATACTTTTCACTGAGCAACACATAATAACAACTGTGTATGGATTCATGCATAATTTAATCATAGACATATTTTGGTATTTGGGGATCTATCGCTATTTTAAAAACTTTCTAAATATCACTAACCAAAAGGAGAGACAATATAATTCCTCTGGCATAATGATCTTGAGTCATCATTTTCAGAAAATTTCCATTTAAGGCTCAATTGCATCAGCTGTAAAAGAGAGGTTGGCCTAAATGAGATTTTAAGAATCTTTTTCTTCTGTGACATCATTTTTATCATCAAATCAGCATATTTATTTTATTTATAATTTCTTTGATTTAATATGTGTTTTGAGGGCCTACTACTTTTCTTCTATGAGGTAACTAACAAAATTGAGCCTTCCTTTGTCAAGTGTAAAAGGAGACAGTGACCACAGCTCTACCTATATAACAAGAAGTTGTAATAAATTAGGTGAGTAGAATATATATTTGGCACTGGAATTGTAACCATCTGTAACCATTGGCTAGAATTGTAACCAATTGTAACTAGCCAAGAATTGTATACAACCAAGTTGATAATATAATTATTAATATCAAGCAAAAACATAAGCACGTTAATGGAAGTTGCTATTTTATTCTGAACCACAAAAAAACCACTTTCCCCCCAGAAACTTAATTATACCTGTATATCACTTTGTATGTCTTTGAATGATCTTATATTGTTACTAACTCAACATTTCATAATCTTTCCTTCCCTAGACAGCTAATTAAATCAGTGACTGAACTCTTTAATTCATACTAAGGCATTCAGGTATTTCTATTTCTTCTCAACTAGTTCCCTTACATAATTGAACAGTTCCTTTTTCTAAAAATTTGAAGAAGCAAGACTGAACAAATTTAATGGGTTACCTTTAGAGCCACAAATAATACTGATTTCCAAAGACTATGGCCAACTGATATCCATCTGAATGGAAAATGATTTGATTGGTCAAAAGTGAGCTAGTCAATGTCCTAATGTGGCCTTTGATTAATCTACTCTAATGATTCTGAATTTGTGCTATCTACTTTAAAAAGAAATATAACTTGTGAAGCATGAATTCTAATTTTTCATCCAGAGAGGATTAGTGGAGAGAAAATTAAGTTCCCTCATCTAAGTAAGTACCTCAGGGAACTATTCACCTATCAATGTATGGGAGAGTTTCAGCCTGTAACTTACCCAATTTCATTAGCAGTAATGGGAGTTTTGTGTGAAAGCCTCTGTGAATCATTGCTTTAGGAGATCTATAAGAGTTTGTTGATTACTTTTATTTTGCAATGCCTCTGTTCTCCATCTCCAATTTTTAACTCATTAGGCTTGCAATAGATGTTAAATTGCGAAAGGAACCAAACTTGGACTTTTGAATGTAATTAAATCAGAGTAGCATCACACAGAGCCATTCATCGTTGTGAATATTAGATTCTTTTACATGTTGGGTCCCCAGATGTTCTACTGGCTTACTGTCGATAGTGTGTGAAGGCTCAAAGTTGAGGTTTTAGCCTTCACTTAGTTATGTTTTATTGACATATACTCGTTTATCAATATTCTACCAAAACCTTTTCTCCCATCATTGCTTGGCCATGAATCCTGCACCCAGCTAGATGATTCTTTCAACACACTCTCTTCTCCTTGGCTCAGCTTCATAATTTTCAATGACCTTACATAATACAAAAAGAGAATTTGTGCCCAGACTTGTACAATTTTGAATATAAAAGAGAGAATTGGTGGAGGATGTAGGGCTTGGGTGCACATGCACAAGCATCAGTTAAAGAGCACGGGGAGACCTCAGGGACCTGGACTCCTTTTGAGGTCTGTGTGGCCTGTATGGTTGGAAGGAGAACCAGAGCTAATGGTCGTGCCCAGCCCCGTCAACTGAGGTCCTGAAGCTTTCACCACCAGGACGGTTTTTTTTGGGACCTAGTGCCTTTGAGTACCCTCCATCCCACCCCAATGCCTCCCACACACACACCATCCAGAGGCCTGAGACATATGAGTGTTTGAGGAGTTCAGAGGAAGTAGAGTGACTTCTGAGTAGAAGAAAATTCAGATGGTTTACCTGGTACATGACAAAGAAAGCACTAGAAATCTGACAGTATCCCCTTTTCTTTGATTAAAGCCTTGTTTTGTGTGTAAGAAGGGAGATAAGTTGTGAAAGAAGCAGTAGTCTCGAATCCACAGAGACGCCATCAAATCTGGATCTTGATGGTGCGTAAGAGAACATTCAGTTGGTCGGATCAGGATTCAGTTTCGGAATTATTCACTATTGCATTTGAAGTTGAGAACTTGAATTTGAATTTGAGCCTTCAGAAGATTATAGCTTCAGTGCAGAAAAATTACTCTCAGAGGTAGATGATGAGGTATAATGAGTTACTGTATATTAGGCAGGGGAGAGGGACATAGATTCATTTGACAAAGATCCTGAAATTTCCTTAGCTGTACATTGGCAGTTTATGAAATGAAATGAATCTTCTCCTTCTACCACATCACAATAGATGCTAGCTTCTGAGAACTGGCTTCCTGAAGATTAACAAAAAGATGGAGGGAAATATCTGAGAAAGACAAACTAGAACTCTCAGCACAAGTAGATGAAGGCTTTGAAGTTCCTGAATATTAAAAGGAAGGAAGGAAGGAAGGAAGGAAGGGAGGGAACTCTTACAGAAGTATGTAAGATGAGTTCTAGAGATCTGCTGTACAACATAGTACATCTATTTAAAAATACAATATTGTGCACTTAACAACATGTTGTGGATAGATCTTGTGCTAAGTGTTCTTAACACATAGACACACAAATGTAAGCAAGGAAATTGTTGGTGGTGACATGTTTACAACTTTAATTGTAGTGATAGTATCATGAATGTATGCTTATGTCCAAACTCACGAAAATCTATAAACATATGCAAATTTTTCTTTATCAATTATAATACAATAAATCTTTAAAGAAAGACAGAAATAAGTCTTGCCCAGTAGAAAGATGAATAATTCAAATGATGTGTTTACTTATTTAGCCTAGTTGCCCTATTCATAAAAGTAGAATTATGTATTTCTAATAAGATAACCTTAATGATTTAGAGAAACATGAAATATATTTTTATGTTCTTACATACATCAAAGCAAGGAAGTATCTCAGTCCATGTAAATTTCTTATCGTTAGTCTAATTTATCTACTTTGAAGGGGGGTACTGAATATTTACTTCTTTTTAGAAAATAAAACTGCTGTTTATATTTTATATATGGGTTTTAATGTAATTGGAATTAGATATGCTACTCATCCTTTATCCTTGTCCCTTATATTTTAAATCTTATCCATTTTCTCTTAAATTAGAAGTGTCTGAGATTATATATACATATATATGTATATATGTATGTATGCCGTTTAAATGTTATTCATTTAAATGTAACTTATTTAATACTTTTCATGTAAGGAGAAAAAATTTGTGTGAAAGATTTAATATTAAAATTTTAGATACCCTTTAATCTTCTGATTCTTAGTTCCTCTACTCTTTCAGAGTCTTTTAAAATACTCTTTGCAGATAAAAAAAATAAATTGGTAGTCATGTTTGGTGCTCCGTAAGTAAAAATGTATTTCCCGTTCCCCAGCCACATTGGTATATAAAGGATTGGTGGTTAAGATACTGTCAATTGAGACGTCTTAAATAATAGCCACCGTTTAGCCACAATACAAAACTTTTTAAGGCTCCGTGGTAGAATATGGAATTTTCTTTGAGGGTGCAACCTGTATACCAAGCCTTTTTCAACCCTTGATTTCAAGATTTAGTCAAATCTATTGTTTTCCTAAAGTTGAAAAACAATTCTAAGATATTTTAAAGTACCTTTGTTGGTGTGGGTTCTGTGGTTACTGGAAGGTTTCAGACCTTTGCTTAAGGCAAGTTCTAGAAAGCAGTGAATTAAAAAAGATTAATTCAAAAATTTGATAACATAAAAAATGTTCATTTTAAAACTAGTCAGAAAGGTCATAACTTCTTTCTAAATTATCTAGAAATTATGCATCAATTTTTCTTCAGGAAAGACAAGGTCAGAACATAGGAGTCTCAAATATCTCTGAAACTGTACAGATTAACTTTTTGATTTATATTTAAATATGAATCTAATATGAAGCAAAGTAGTATAAATAACTTTGATTTGGGGTCCCGGTGTTTTTAATCCTGTGTGTGAGAGTTATGCAAATACACGAGAAGTATTTGCTACTGTATATTGATTGCATCCCATAAGCATCGGAACATCCTCAGCTCTCTCTCATCCTAAATCAAATTCCATGAAATAATCTTGGAATAATCGTCTACTCTTATTGTCTCTAATTTTCACATCTTCCATTCACTCATCAACTCAAGACAATTTGGCCTTATCCTCCTCCCTTTAGACACCTCACTTTTGCTATGACGGCTCCTTGCTGTCAAGAACCCTTCTCTTTTTTGAGTCTCACTTGATATTTGATTATTTTTAATCACTCGATGTTTTAAAAAAACGTTCTTTCTCTGAGTCTGTGACACCATACATTTTGGTTTTCCTTCCACCTCTCTGCCTGCTCTCTCTTGGTTTCCTTCATGTACTCATATTTTTTAAAAACAGTTCTCAATTATTGAGGGTCAATAAAATTGATGGCCACATCACCTATGATGAAGACCTAGATGAGGACCTGTTTGTTGGTGTTTCCCAGGTACGCGAGGAAAGTCTGTTTGAACTCTTATTCAGCACCACCATCCTCTCGTGTGCACGTAGAGTTTTAGAGTTTTCTCTCTTAATAGTCCATGTGTGCAGTGTAAACCTTTGACTTAGCAAGTAGTGCTGTAGCTGAGGAAGTATTTTGGTGGGCCTTGCCATAAATGTGAAGACTGCCGGCCCTTTGGTTCCTTTGTGTGCATCTGGGCTTTCTCACACCCATTTCTGATGCAGCCCAATAAAGAGAATTTTCTCTCCCATCTATTTTACCTCTTCATCATCTCCCTCACTGTTACCGGGGCTAAGGTTGAAATTATTGTTATCTGCTGCCTTTTTCAACATTTAGTCATTACAGATGTGCATACAATCACTTGAGTTCTCAAATATTTCTGCCAATTTGTGGGTCACAGGGAAGGAACGATCATTTCCTAGTGTATAGAAACTATAAAGTGAGACTTGTAAATAACAATTTTAGGAGTTTTCTGATTGAGGACTCAGGTCTGTGGATCCTCTGACTTGAAGAGCTGGACATTCTGATCTTCTGTTTGTGTTCCTGGCTCTTTTACAATTTAGATGTGCAGACATCAGTGGCTGTGCAACGAAGGTACTCTCAGCTAAATCAGCAATGAGATACATCAGTCTACTTAGGAAGCAGATCTGGTTTTGTAACCAGCGTGTCTCTCTCTGTTTAGTGGCTAGAGGACAACAGGTATATACTATAGTGAGCAAGTGCCAGAATATACATACCATTAGCAGAATTTGCCGCCAAGTTTTTGGGTTGGACTTACCTAACGGTAACTTAGTTTTCTTTGAGGACAGGGTCTAGGTTAGAGTATACTTCTGTTTAATTAGATTTCTTTGTCCATTATATGCCCATCCATTATTCTTTACTGTACCATTGTATGATTTTAGTTACTAGAGAACAGAGGTAGGTGACTAGGAAAGAAAGGGAATGTTAAAGTGGAAGAGGAAAGAACAGATTAAAAATGTGTTCTTAGTGTCCAAGGGAATCTCACATAGACCTTTGTGCATATCTACATTACTGCACATATCACTATCTACTTTTCAGTATGCCCTTTCAGAGAGGAAGATCTTCAGGAAAAGGGACATTCTTGTATTAGTCTAAATAAACTATAGTGTCTAGAACTGTGCCCAACCCATAGTATTCAAATCCTTCCAGATTTCACCAAGTAAAACTTTGCAACCACCAAGAAAGTCTCAATGAAGTATTTATCTTCTCAGAAAATAACAACAATTTTGATCCTATCCCATTGAAAATTGTAGTTTTATTGTTATCTCTGGATGAATTTCACTCATAAATTTTTTCATGCAATGGTAATATCCTACTGATATTTTAGACTTTCATTGCTCCATTTGTTACCAAAATGTCTGTGAAAGAAAGAGGGAATAATACATGTTAGGTCCATCATAATACCTTTGTACCCCACACACTCAAGGTATATGTTTCTGGACTAGATCGATGCTGCAGTGTACCACTGACCCTTACATTACAGATTCAACCCCATAATTAACAGATATAAGATTGGTCATGATAATGCATAGTAGAACCTTCCCAGGTTCTCTCCTTTTCTTCATGCACTCAATAAATTTAAATGTCTACACACACACACACACACACACACACACACACACACACACACACGCACGTGTCTGAAAAAGCTATATGATGATAGGTAATTATATAGAGCAATATATATATATATATATATATTTATATATATATAATATATATAAATATATAAAAATATATATTATGTATATATGTATATATATATTAGTATATATATATATATAGTCCTACTTTTGTCTAATATTTGTCTATTTTGCCCCACACTTGTTTTTTTTTTTGTACTAAAAGGTGTTGTGTTTTTATAGTCATAAAAATTAAGTAGGTATTCAAAGAAGATTTTCTAATAGTTAAAATCAGAAACAACTAACAGAATGAGATCTAATAGGGTTAAATATAAACTATGTTTAGGTATAAATATTTGAAGAGACAAAAAAGGTGTAACGAATATTCATGATGTGCATAAGTCAAGATCAGTTTTAAGTAGCAGTTTGCAATGAATTATTATAATATATCTTTTAAAGGAAATAAAAAGTGAAAACTCTTCAAATTTTTGACATGGTCTGGCCATATTTGGAATATTGTGTTCAATTCCAAGAACCATGTTCACAGAGGGTCAATGACCTGTAAGCTAGTGTGACAGAAATTACAAACGGTGACTATGCAAAATTACGAACTCCAGCATGGCAGTGTTAGCTGGGACATAGTTAGTGTTTTGGTTAACACTAAAGGCACATTTCTTAAGGTTGAAAAAATAGAACCCGTTTTCCTATGATATCATTATCTTGCTTTCACAAAGCTAATGTGAGTATATCCAAATGACCCCTTTAATATGGAACCCAGTCCACAAATACAGCAGGTTAGCTCCATATATCATCCATCCAAATCTGCAGAATCCTGAGATCTGTAAAGCAAAACAATCTGGGTATTCTCAGGATAAAGACTTTTTTCATTGTGAGGATTCCTTCCCCATTAATAAAATATGGAAAAATATCAAAGAGGAGATGAGTAAGAATCACAGACAGAACTATTTTTGTAATGTAGCATAAGAATATTCAAGCAGATGTACATAGAAACAGTTTGCCAAATTATTTTACAATAATATTATAAAATATTTGTCTCAATTAAAAAGCGTATGGCTATCAACCTAAGAAAATCCTGTTGGAATATACATGTTCAAACCTGTCTTCAGAAACTACTTAATATGTCAATAATTACTTATGAGTCTATTTAATGTCTGGCTTTGAATTGATTTCTCTGTGATTCATAAAAAAAGTACAAGCATGCCAGATGGCAGTGCATAAGATGAGAATAATTTAATGCTTTTGCTTAAAAAAAGTACTGTAACTTGGCTTACCGTGAGAAGGAAAATTATTTTTAGGATGTCAACCTTCACATTTAAACGTATGTATCTATGAATGTATGTGTGTATACATATGCATATAGTATAAATCTATAAAGGAATTTTTCACATCTGTATCTTATTTAGTTACTCAATACATTTTGTGTATTTGTCAACATGACTTAATGGGCAGGTATTTTGCAGTGAATTTTCTTTGTGATATGTTTATCTATTACAGAATTTGAGTAAGAAGATGAATTTGACAAAAAAGAATAAAAAGTACCTGCATTAAGATCCTTGTTTAACAAATGTAATAGGACTATTAACCAAAGCCAAGATAGTAAATGCAGGAGGACAAACATATTTTAACCTCTGAATTGAAACTATGTGGACTGCACAGTTATGAAGCACATTTATTGATAAAGTGATGCTTGAGATTACACAGCATGGACGTGCTAGGTAATTAGGAATTCATGCGACAAACTACATAATTTTGCTTATTCCTGTTCATAATAACCTAAGGTAACAGTTTTTTTTTTTTTTAATTTAAGTATAGTTGATATATTTTTAATAAAATAAATGAATAATTATTTAAAATATTGGGCAAAAGCAAGAACCCTAATTAATAATCTGTTCTTTGTTATTTTCTGCTGCAGATTTTACCCAACATTTTATAGTTACCTGTAATATAACCATATTTATTTAACTTTAAGCAAGAAAGTGTCTTCAAAGGATTCTATACTTTCGATATATTGCCAAATACTATTTTCTAATTTCTCATCTCATAAAAATAAAAATAATATCAGAAAGTTATCTTCCCTTTAGTGTATCTCCACAAAATCTGCATTTTATCTCTGCAAAATCACAGTGCTCACTTAAAATTGTGAAAACTAAAGTTAGCTTCCTTGCATTTTATGTCAAAGCAAATTAACTTATCCTCTGTTATTCTCATCTCTTTCCATTGCTTAATTTCTTGGAATATACATGTTCAAACCTGTCTTCAGAAACTGTCAGTTGGTTGCACGTTGGCCATTCCAAACTACACCAAATCATTTTGCTTTTCTCTGGATTTATCTTTTATTTATATTTAAGTATTTTTTTAATTACTCAGATAATCTCGAATGCTTACGCACTGTAGGTAAAGTTCAAAGACATCTATTATTTTCAGAGTCTTTCTATCTTTCGAAAGACAGCCTTTGCTATTGCTTGATGCTAGCCTGTCCTTCTGGGAAGTTCCATATAGTTATGCCTTCTCCACTGAACCCTTCATAACTCAACTTTACCTTCGTTTTTATGCTAGCACACATTTCTAATCATCATTGGATTCTCGATCAACATCGAATAGTTAGTAAACAAGTAAATTTCTCAATGCTTAAGTGAGAGTTAGGTCAAGCTCCAAAATAATGTTAAATGTATGTTAAAATTTTTGATTTACTGAATTAATGGCTGTGTAACAATTGGGTACTAGACTGAGCTTAATCTATCTAGGTGACCCCCCCCCACCCCCACACACCACGACCAAATAATGAGACTGACCTACACCCTTATAAATCTCAGAGGTCACATCTCTGCTACAAATGCTAGGGATAGAATGAGAGTACAACCTGCTACTTAACTATTCTTGAATTTCTCGGATCTGGAGTCACAATAGAAATAGGTATACTGATATTACTTGGCATTTGAAGTCACAATGTCTACCTGTTACTATCCTGAAAGCAATGTATTAATTCTATATGCAGCTGCAAATGCACTCTCATCTTCTGCGCCCAATTCATTTATTTGAAAAAAAAAGTTACAACCTCACTCTACACCCTTTACAGCTTTGGTGACTGCAGTCTCTGCAATTGATTAGACTCCATTTGTTTACATAATATTAAGAAGTATTTCAGGCACCGATCTTTCAAGTTGCCAACAAAAAACATTGTTTTTAGTTTCTTAAAACATAATTAATCTGTAGTCTTCTGTGCTAGGTTAACTCAATTGATTTTTTTCCTGCCCCCTTCTCACTTTGTCACTTGACAGCTTGAAACTGGGCCTGGAAAGGCTGATTTGCATTCTTGCAGCAAGCCTGGAGAATAAACCAACAAACATGTCTATTTGTGTACTTCAATATACAACTGTGCTTCCTTCAGTCATGACTTATTTTCAATATCATGGCCAACAAAAGCATTAAAGGAGTTTTTTCCTACATGAGTGATAACCTGTAGGATGTATTTCTTTAAAGGCTTTTTTTTTTCTGTGAGGCTTATGGAATGCAGTAAAAAAAAAAAAAATAGGAGCAAGAGTGCAAACCTCACTAGAAATTCACAATGCTATCTTGCCATTTAAACTCTTTCCCCTTGTTTCCTGACATATTAAGTACCTTCATTATAATGTAGGTTGTACCTGATTATAAGTTTAAAAGGTTACAGCTATATTTCAAAAGAAATTATTTCTTTAAAAATCAGTATTTCACATTGAACTTTAATGACTGCATTCTCAAGATTGTCATTTCACATGCTGATCTCTTTTGGGAGCTGATGCTGGTATTGGCTTCATAGAACGAAAAATATCTAAAGTCTATGTTTTCAGGCATTAGAAATGTTTTAATATAACCCCTTCCGGATATTTTTTCTAATTCTTCCCCTTTGAAAATTCTCGATATATTGTCATTTAATGTATTTCTTCTTTAACCGTTTCTCCTCCTGGGGGCCAAACACTTATCTAAACACAATTATTTTTCTGACTATAAACTCATATGGTTTCATCTGCAAAATGGAGATTTGTACATGTCTGGGAGAAAGAGAGAGTAGAGAGAGGACAGAGAGAAAAGAGGGAGAGAGAGAGAGAGAGAGAGAGAGAGAGAGAGAGGACAGAGAAAAGAGGAGAGAGAGAGAGAGAGAGAGAGAGTGTGTGTGTGTGTGTGTGTGTGAGAGAGAGAGAGAGAGAGAGAGAGAGAGAGAGAGAGAGAAACCTCCATATTACTGGAAAAGTAGAAGTGAAAGAAAAAAATCACTTTCCTCGTGGTTTGCATGATGCTACAGTATTGTGCTAATAACAGAGAGGGTGTTCAGTCATTTCAGTCAACACATTCTTCTTTTCACAACCTAATCTCCTTCATCTGAAAGAGAAATATATTTTTAGCCAACTCTCTGGAACCCGGTCATTGATTTATGAACATAAGTTGAAGGACTTCATGAATTTTTTCCTGACCTCCATCTGTCATTTCCTTAGTCAGATCTATTTTAAGAAATATAAAACAAATTGTCCTAATGGGGCATATTATCACCTTGATCTATCACACAGGAAGAATTCTTTCTCTTTCTTATCATACCCATACGGAAAATTAGCTTTACACTGTCCTAAGCTGATTTCCTCTCTATTCTTTATTATGTTATACTGATGATGATATACATTACTCAATTGCTGATTCATTCTGAATATGCTCACAGGAAACTGGAATAAGTCCCTCTAAGTCTTTTGTGGATAAGGACAGACAACCAGAAACAATTGTTCCTGCATCTGAAAATTTTGGGGAAATTAATTCACTAAGGCTGTCTGACCAATCATTCCAGCAACTGCTAACTTTTTCATTGTTACATATGAGTTCACATTCTAACAATACTGTCAGTTATGTCTTTGACAGCCACTGAACCAGTAGAGCCTCAAGCCTCATCCAAAATAAGCATAAAAGATAATTACTTATATCACTAACATTAGGTGAATACAAATCAAAACTATAATGAGATATCATGTGACACCCGTTAGCATGTCTACCGTCAACAAACAAAATGTTGGTGAGGATGTGGAGAAATTAGAACCCCTGTGCACTGTTGCTGAGAACGTAAAATGGTGCAGCTGCTGTGGAAAACAATATGGCAGTTCCTCAAAAAATTAAAAATATAATTACCATATGATTCAGTAATTCCATTTCTAGGTATCTATCTAAAAGAAGTGAAAATGGGGTCTCAAAGAGATATTCATATACCCCTGTTTATAGCAGCATTATTCACAGCAGGTAAAATATGGAAGCAACGCAAATTTCCGTTGAAAGGTAGACAAATAAGAAAATGTATACGCAGTCACACGCACACACACACACACACACACACACACACACACACACACACACACACAGAAGGGAATACTATTTAGCCTTGAAAGGAAAGAAAAGTCTGACATTTGCTACAACATGAATAAACTTGCTAAGGACTTAGCACATCATGCTAAATGAAATAAGCCTGTCAGTCATATATACACACACAAAATACGGTATGATTTCATATATATGAGGTACTTAAAGTAGTCAAAATCATAGAGACAAAAAGTACAACGGACAAAAAAATAAACGGTAAACATGAAAGAGTGATGAATTTGCAAATAATCGGGGCATTCAAATAGAGACAACAGTTCGCTATTTAACAATAATCAGGTTGACAGATGATAATGGTAATAATGAGGAAGAGGAAGAGGAGTAATCTGATAGTAATCTGATCATTTCAAATGTCAGTGAGGATGTGAGGAAACAGGAATTCATGTATACAGTGGTATATATTGATCCAATTACAGTTGACCATTGAAAACGAGGGTTTGAACTGTACAGGTCCATGTATATGTGGATTCTTTTCAATAAATACTGTAAATTTATTTTATCTTTCCTGTGACTTTCTTAATAACATTTTATTTTCTTTAGCTTACTTTACTGGAAGAATATAGTATATAATACATATAACATACAAACTATGTAGTTATTGGTAAGGCTTCCATTCTACAGTAGGCTGTTAGTTAAGTTCTCGGAAAGTTAAAAGTTATACACATATTTACAACTGTGCTGGGGAGTCAGTGCCTCTAACTTTCATGTTGTTTAAGGGTCAATTCCATCTGGAAGGGCAGCATGGAAAAATCTAATAAACACAAAGATATGTAATTCCTAAAATACAGTGCTTCAGCTGAGCAGGAGTGTGGGGGCAGATAACATTTTGGATAGACTGAAGGAACAGGCTCCATGCACAGACTTTACAAAGATACCCATAGCAATTCTTCTTTCTGGCCACCTGGGATGCTGCTCTCCCTGCCACAATAAGGACACTGACGAATCGGGATGAAACATACCACCACATGACTGTCACCTCAGATTCAGGAAGCTGTCACCACAACTGTCAGTTCCAGGACCACAATACCTATTCTAGTTCATAGGCAAAGGACATTCCCTGTATCCTGGACCTTGACAATGGGACATTGTGTGCTGCTGGAAAAAAATAAATAAAAGCCTTTGTGCCTGCTTGTCAGCAGAGCAGCCTGACCTTGACCTCGCTTGTTCCCTTCCAAGTCTTCATGTGAACATCACCTGGGAAATCTAACTACATCTGCAACTGCAGGTAGAAGAGAGTTTCTAACTTTCCAGGTTTTGGAATATGGTCAGGCAACCAAGTTAAAGTTGGAGATAGAAGTTGAGCGCAAATCTAATAAAGCCATCACATCCAGCAATTTCACTTCTGAGCATACAATGTATAGTACTGTTTATTTATAGGGGAACTGTTGGTGTTTTGGATGGCTAATCCTTTATTGTGCCACATATTTATGGTGGGACACTGAGCATCCCTGGCTCCCAGTATCAATAGCCAGTAGTGTCCTACAGACATCAGGTGAACGAAGTCGCGTGTACATATTTCCAAACACCCTAGGAGGACATTACACCAACCACATCCAACCATTTCCCTGAGGTATTTACAGCATCTTTGCATACAGATATTCTCAGTGTCAATTATAGTGAGAAATTTAAGAGCCTAAGAGACTATCAATAGTGGAATAAAATGGAGAGATAAGTTAGCTATATAACTTGCAGCAGTTAAAATGAATGAGTTATCTACATATTATCAGCAAGAACAATTCGCAAACAGATCATTTTTTTGTGTGTGGAAAAAAACAAGTTGTAAAAGGGCTGTTATTGATTCTAACACTTGACAATACTATAGCTACAGTTTCAGGACACTTCGACAAAATTAGCCTCTCGAGCCAGTGTGAGTCTGCTCTTTAGGGAATAGAAAGGTCTCCTGTTATTTTGTTTGTTTATTTTTTTTGCATGTCAGTCAACACCAAACTATTAGCGTTTACAAGGTAGCATGGGTGTTAACGACATCAGTATACTCAGAATATAATAATATTTGTACAGGAGACTGTGGCAGTTTGATGAGGCTGTTTGAGGCTGCAGGTGACAAGCCCAGGGGCTATCTCTGCCTCAAGGCTTGTCCCAGCCTCCACAGGGGCTGAAAAAAAATAGCAATATTGCAAGCAACTTTAACCTATTTGATTCACGACCTTTGGGAAGATTTGTATTAACAAGACTCAACAATATTCACATCAGCCTCGCAGTTTATTTTACCAAATCTGACTTTTCCTTAAAGGAGTTTTGTTATTAAGACTAGTATCACTGATATAAGCAAACAAAATAAAACAAAATCAAATATATCTAGAAGAGGTAGCCTACAAGGGCAAACACCATGTTAAATCCAACTTTTTGTTTTTATTTTCCAGCTCCTGGGAGCTAAAAAGAGAGCTGGGTATACCTAAATGTTTGTTGACTTAATGGTAGTCTGTTTTCATTGTCATGGGTCTGGTGCTGACTGCCATTCAAATCCTTAGGTCCTAGCCACAGTCTTCATTATGAGAAGGTGGAAAGGAGAGACAATAAAGAGTTTCTGATTACAGAGTATTCACATAGGAGGACTTTGTCCTGGAAAGGATGTCCAGGATCCTCCTGTGAGCAAACACGAACCACCAGGTGGGCCCTAAATCCATGAAATTCTCCCCAGACCATGAAAGCCCCAGTCTCAGCAGTCACTACAATCCTAATCCATCTGTCAGAGAGAAGCACGCAAAGTAAGTTTTACCTGCCCGATGCATTCAGAAAGCTTTGTTACAAATTTTTTGAAGCCTGTTTCAGAATGATCATACCAAAAAATTTAACAAGGGCGAAGGCAGAGGGCAGTAGGAGGAGGAGGAGGGGAAGGGAGGGAGAGAGAGTGGGAGGTGCCAAGGGGGGGAGGGGAGGAGCACCGCAGTAACACCAATGCCCCCTCATTACTCTGTAAGGAAATCAGAAAACCCCATGCGGACTTACTGCCATTTTTTATTGTCCTTTGAGCCAATCCCAAATTCCAGAAAATCTCTTCTTTCTGGGGAAACAAGTATCCTTTCCTCTTTCCAAGGAGCAATGCCCGCTTCCCATGTCAGGATGTTTTGGGATTGGTTTGCTTCATTTTGCACCCTCTGCCTCACCGGCTCCTGTCTGATCTTTTCTGAACCTTACAACACAAGGTAGACGTGGCAGGTGAAGCAGTGCCAGCGTTGGAACTCAGATGCAATATTGCTTCCTTCATGGCTTGATCTCTTCTTTCTTCCCCAAGCTTATTTTAGTGCCTCCTGCTCATGAATCAAATGTTTTCTGCTTCTGAGCCACGTCATGCACCTGCCTGAAGCACTGCTTAGATTTTCTCTCTGGGGTATAGTTTGTGTGAAGACCACTGAGATGAAAGCCCTTCAGTATTTGCTCTTTCCGACACCAGGGAGGCCCAGTGGAGCCAGATCGTTTTGTATTCCAGCCACTAAGTGTTAGAAAGTCAGATGGAGACAGAAAGTTCAAGGTCTGGCCACATTAAGCTTTGGTATCACAGGGCTGCACACTTCGACTCTCATTTGTGAGGCAGGAACACTGGCTCTTTAGAAGCATTTTACATTTAAGACATAAGAACAGCCAAATCCTCTAAGTCTTCAAATGTATTCCGTCACCAGACCCAAATCATAAGCGCTGTCACAAAAATCACTTGTTCTGAGGCACTGTCCAAATGAAAGGGCAGTTTCCTTATGTTTACAAGGAGCCTGAACACAGATTCATCCTGCTGCTAGAATGTGAAAGTGAGAGAAAGGGCCTGAGAAAGCATGTCCGCTTCATTGTTTTGTGAAGAGGCTACAGGGAATGATAACATCAGTGGGAACCTGGCTTTGATATGGTAAAATATTTATCCTGGAATCCAAAATATAAAAACTCAAATAACAAGTTATTTCTTGAAGCCTCATAAAATGGTAATGGAGGGAGAGACAGCCCAGCCTGTGAGAAAGAGCCCAGGATTTAGAGCAGCATGGAGTGGAGAAGTGGAGGCTGACACTGGTTGGAGGGACCTCGGAGCATGTTTGCCCTCTCTGAGCTTAAGCTTCCTATCGACAACATGTGGCTGATGCCAACTCACTTTCCAGATTATTGTGAAACTTATTAAATATCTACTATGTGTGCCTAATTATAGCTTTGAGCACTGTAAATTTTTAACGATGTGCCTTATGATAACCAAAGACAATGATTTCTCCTGATGATGTGCATTTGGTGTCCTGAATGCATTAGCAGAATTCAAAGCCTTCCCAAAAGCCAAATCTTCAAAAATCTTGGGAGACTAAACAGTGTCTTGCTTAATTCATTCATTCACTTAATATAAACTTAATCGCTCGCCAGGCTCTCAGCATCTAGGTGAGAACAATTTAGTGGACAATCGATCTTCCCAGTCCAAAAGTTAATGTAAAGATTTGGGAAATGTATGGTGAGATTTTTGAACAAACTAAAAACCCAACCTGAAGTTTCCCTTTTACTGAAAGAGAAACTGAGAATCTCTTTTAGCAAAAGTTACGATGATGAGTATAGCTTATAGAAATATGAGTTTGATTATTTCAAGCCAAAATCATACATTTGGAGATGTCAATATTTTAAAGAGAATTTGTCAAGATAACTAGAATTTGTTGACAAATTCTATGAGCATAAAGGAAAATTGAAAAGGCTTTTTAATAGTGATTGGATGAAAATAAGACCCTACCCCCAGTACCCAAATCCCTGAGATACAGCCCTGGTCCAGGCAATTAAACACTTATGGATAGAGAAGAACATTTGGAAACTTATTATTTTTTATTAATAAAACCAAAGACATATTTTATGATATATTGGGAGACTGCCCAGCATTAGGGTAAGCCTAAAGCTGTTCAGGAAGCTTTAAAGCTTAGCTCCAGACAGAGGGACTTTTCCAGTTTGCCTTCAAGGTAAATATTTCAAAGGCCACAACTCTACTTACTTGCTTCTCACAATCTCTCATTATTAAAAGGCCATTTTCTCTGAGACTCTTTTGAACCATGCATTTTAAACTGCTCACTCTGCTCTGAAATTATGTGTTAGAAGCCCATGCTCTCTATTCAGTTATTCTTTTCCAGGGGCTTTTAATCCCAGATTAGCTGAAATTTCTACAATTATTGATCAGTCTCAGGTCAGATTGTGTTCAGAGCCATCTACCTACAGGCCAATGCATGTTTTTGCAGAAACTTTACTAACTGCCCTCAGCAACTCCAGTGAACACTTTAGAGTTTTAAATTTTATGCTTACAAGGATTTCTTCCTTTCCCTAATTTTGCCTGCCCGCTCAACGACTTCCTCCTTCTTACAGCCTATGCTGACATCTTAGTGTTGGCTCTATTCAGAGCTGAAGCCGAATGGCATGAAGTAAATTCAATTCTCGTCTCAGTTTTCCTAACCCATTAAGTCTGTCACCCCCTTTTAGTGTGTGTCCGATCAGTATACCTTAAATCTTCATTTCTAATTCTTTGTACAATGTATCAAGCCTTTTATTCTTGGGCCATTGAAGGAATGGAATCTCTCTCTCTTGAGATATAGGGCAGCATTGTAATAATGGACAATAAAATTTGCAAGGGCAGCCCAGAGTCGAACAGTTCATAAGAGATAAAAATAGAAAACGCCATAGTGTTTCTTTAATAAGGTAGAGAAATCATTATTAATTAAGTTTACTTGTATGAATTATTCACAGCCTTAACGAAACATTAGAAATGTACATAGATGTACATAGATTAGAAATGTAATACTGTGGATTATGTAACTGGCTTTAAAGCCAATTGACAGCCTGTAGTATATGTAAGACAATGGACTAGCTGAATAATCTTCGTATGAAACTTCTTTTCTTCATTTGTAAAATTGGGATAATAATTTCTACTAAACTTTGTTTCAATTTTGCTGTAACAATCAAATGAAAACACATTAAAAAGTGAATTGAAATGTGGAAACCATAACCAGATGGCAATTCATTAATATTAGGTCCTGAAATTTGTCATGTTAAAAAGGAAATAAGTATTATCAGAAAAAAAAAACAAAAAACAGTTTTCTTTTAGGAAAATTAATTACTCTTCAATGAGAGAGAGATTTGTATGATGTGGGTAAACGATAAAGATGCATCACGTTAAAATCCATGTCTGTGGTAAATAAATTCTGAAACTCAATAGTCGTATGACTATAAAAGAATTATTTAGCTACTCATAATCTATATCTTTACCCATAAAATTAAGATAATATGATTGTATATGTTACAAGATTTTTTTCTGTACATGTTTATTGTGGTGACACCGTTTAATAAAATTATAGAGCTTTCAAGTATACAGTTCAATAATATGTCATATGTATATTACATTGTGTGTTCACCAACAAAGTCAAATCTTCTGTCACCATATATTTGACTCTCTTTACCCTTTTCTACCTCCCTCCCCCTCTTCCCTCTGGTAACCGCTAAACTGTTGTCTGTGTCTATGAGTTTTGGTTTGTTTGTTTGTCTTGTTCATTTGCTGCTTTTAGTTTTATATCCCACATATGAGGGAAATCATATGGTTCTACTTTTTCTGACTGATTTATATTTTATAAGATTTTTTAAAGAATTAAGTGAACTGACACGTTTGACACTGTGTATGTGTGTGTATATGTACACACACATATGTGTGTTTGTGTGTATATATATACATTTATATATAAATATACATTTATGTGTGTGTGTGTATGTGTGTGTGTGTGTGTGTGTGTGTGTGTGTGTGTGTATGTATATATATATATAAACAATTTGGTCACAAGGAAGAGACCATATAACTTTTTTTAAAACACTATGCTGAAAAAAGTATTAATCCCTCAAACATAGTTAAATACTTTTGGTTTAAGACATGGTTAAAACTATTAGAATTGGTCTATTTTGATCACATTTTGGGCCAATATGATTACTCACATGATCATTATTGACTAAATATGGTTACTTTTTAATTTGCTTGTTTTAGGCATTGGAAATATAAGATTTCATAAAACTTGTTTCTTAACTATAGGTAATTAAGGAAGGTTTGGACAAAAATGTTGGACCCGAACTAAGTATTTGATATTTTAGGTATTTTGTAGTTCTTAATAGCCATTATTTTTAATTCAGATATAGTTCACATACTATGGTGGGCTGAATAATTTCCCCCTGAATTCGTGTTTGCTCAGACCTCAAAAGATGGCCTTGTTTGGAAACTGGGCATTTGCAGATTAAAAAAAAAAATCTCGAAGTAAAATAATCTTGGAATAAGGGTGAGCCCTAAATGCAGTGACTGACATCTTATAATAGAAAAGAAGTGTTGACTGATACAGAGACGCACAGGAGCAAAGGCAGAAGAGATTAGCATTCTGTTGCCACAAAGTGTGGACTCCCAGGAGCCACCACAAGTTGGAAGGGGAAAAGAAGGGCTCTCCTTTAGAGACTTCAGGGGAAGTAGGGCTCTGCCATCACTTCGACTTTGGACTTCTGGCCTCAAGAACTGTGAGCAAATGAATTTCTGTTGTTTTAAGCTGTAGTCATTGGTTATGACAACCCTAGGAAACAAATATACCTATCAAAAACTCCACTCCTCTAAAGGATTCAATTCAGCAGATTTTGCTATGTTCCGAAATGTGTGCACAAATTCCAAAATAGTTTCATCACCCCTAAAAGAAACCATGTACCTATTAACAGTTACTCCCCATTCCACCCCTTCCCCCAGACCCTGGCAACCACTAATATATTTTTCTATCCACATGGATTTGCCTAGTCTGGACATGTCATATAAATAAAATGTGTGTGTGTGTGTGTGTGTGTATGTATATATGTGCATACATACATACATACATACATACATATATATACATATATATACACACACATACATGCATACATATATGTATATATATGTATGTCATGTTTTGTTTATCCATTCACCAGTTCATGGACATTTTTGGGTTGTTTTTATATTTAGGTTACTATGAATAATGCTGCTTGTGAACATTTGTATACAAATTTTGTGTGGTGACTTGCTTTTAACTTTTTTTGAGTAGATACTTTGTAGTGAAATTGCTGGGTCATATGGTAACTCTATGTTTAAATTTTTGAAGATCTGCCAAACTTTGTAATATGGTTGGACCATTTTATAGTATCACCAGCATTGCAGAGGTCTTCCAACTTCATACATCTTTACCAACACTTGCTATTTTTCATCTATTGATTACAGCCATCCTACAGGGTATGAGGTTGTGTCTTATTGTGTTTTTAATTAGAATTTCACTAATGACTAATGTTCTTTTTCTGAACTTATTGATTGTCTTCTTTTGAGAAAAATTCAAATCCTTTGATCATTTTCAATTGGAATATTTATCTTTTTATCATTGAGTTTAAATGTTCTTTTTACTGAATACTGGACCTAAATTAGTCATTGTTTTGCAGATATTTTACTGCATTTTGTGTTTCTGTTTTCCTTTCCTTAATAGTGTCTTTTGACGCATATACAATAAAAATTTTAATGTTGATGAAGTTCAATTTTTCTATTTTTTTCCTTTGGATACTTATGATTTTGGTGTCGTATCTAAGAAGCTAAAGCCTAATCCAATTTCACAGGCTTATGTTTACTTCTAAGTCTTTTATAATTGTATCTCTTTCATTTAAATATTTTACTCATTTTGAGCTGATCTTTGAATATGGTGAGACATAGGAATTAAATATGGATATAAAGTTGACCTATATCATTTTTTGAAAAGACTGTTCTTTCACAATGAACTGCATTTTTGTTGCAAATCACTTAATCATAGATAAATGGGTTTATTTCTGGACTCTCAATTCTATCCCATTGATTTATTCATCATCCACAAAGAAGCAAATTGATCTTTAAATTGTAAATTCAATCACCCTACTCACACATTTAAAATAGTTCAGTAACTTCAATTTTCTTAGTGCAGAGTGCTACATCTTCTAGCTTCTGTCTTGTTCTCTACCCTTACCTTGCACAATTCCCTTCATTTGAAATGACATTGCTCTTCAATTAATCCCATAATACACCCACCTTATTGGTGCGTGAGGCATTTGCATCTGTCATTCCCTCTCTCCGGAAAGTTTACGTGACCACACTGTCTTTTCAGAGAGCCTCTCTTCTCCTCCTCTTAATTGTATTAAGCTTAAATATTATCTCTTCAAAAGAATATATCTGATGACTCTATTTCTTTTCTCAAAGAACCCTGTGATTTTTCCACCAAATATTATATCTGTAATTTGTTTTGTGTCTGTTTTATATCTTGCTCATCCACAATGGAAAGAGATCCACTGTGTTTTACACACCACTATAAACCCACTTTTCAGTGGTATGACTGGCACATAATAGATATGGACCAAATAGTAGTGAAATAAGTAAATAAACAAATGGATCTACTGTTGTACATCCAGATGTAGACAAATGTGTTTTTCACTGAATGTTCAATATCAGTGGAGTTGAATTCCAAATATGTTGATACAATTTTTTTTAGACATGGAACAGACTGAAATAATATCAATGAAGAAGTATAACTTCTTATTTTTATGGTATTTTATGAGTCATGATTATTCAAAAATAAAAATAACATTGATACACTTGGAATTGACAAACCAAATGAGATTTTCATTTTTCTCACAAGGGCTATTATTTTTGTATATTGTTCTTCCAGTAATGGTCTAATTGTCCTATTAGTAATTCTTACTTTTGTTAATACCAAAGCGAATTTCCAAGACCAAAAAAGAAAAGTTTCATTATTTCATTTTTAACTCTTTTTAAAAATTTCATTATTTCATTTTCACATTGGAAATATAAACCCTTCTGCTCAGATTGAGCAGGGGTCCATGGCCTGTTAGGAACTGGGCCTCTCAGCAGGAGGTGAGCGGTGGGCGAGCCAGCAAAGCTTTATCTGTATTTGCAGTTGCTCTCCAGCACTAGCATCACCACCTCAGCTCCACCTCAGGTCATCAGGCATTGGATTCTCATAGCTCCATGGGTCCCTGGTGCCAAAAAGGTTAGGGACTACTGAGATAGAGGATGGGCTTCTATCATGATAGCAGCTCCTCTTTGCAACCCCCTTCTAACTAATTTTCTATTCACAGATATTCACAGATAACTAGAAATATTAAGCATTTGAGAGGAGAAAAAACTTTTTTAAAGAGAATGCCAACAATAATGAATAAAAATGACCTGAGGAAAATAGAAAAATTAGTAAACAGTAAAAAACTTTAAATCAATGTATTTGTTAAACAAATACATTGTTTCAAATAGAGTAATCTGAGAATAAATTTTATATGATTATATATACACGTATATATAATTATATATGTGTTATAGTTTAACCATAAACATAAATAAGATATATTGTTTAAATTTTTAAAAAGTACATAATGTGACTTTAAAAATGGACATGGATAAAAAACCAAAAAGGTTATCTATAAATACAGTTGAAATAAATACCAAGAATATAGAAAAACAAAGAACAAAGTACGAAAGAGGAGTGAAAAGTAAACATACTGAGAAGTTATAGGTTTTCAGCTTATTTCCAGCAAGAGTTACAGACTGAAAAAGCAGAAACAATGGCAGGGAGGAAATCATCAAAGAAACAATAGATCTAAGAGAAAACATTGTCAGATTTGAAATGTCTATGTTACCTAAAACAAAATTAATGAAAATAACCATTACACCTGAATATTCATTGATGATTTTTTCACAACTCCAAGGATAAAGTGAAGAAAAGTAAAACAAGTTACTTGTTCCAGATTATCAGACTTTTATCAGAAATACTAGATCTAAGGAAAAATTACATCTTCAATATCTAGATAAAAAACATTTTCTGTAGATTTGCAAATCTAGTCAAACCGTTAACTGGCATGAGATATTGGGAACACATGTAAAGGAAGTCTGTTTACATGGGGAAAAGAAAGATTGATAACTGATTCTGAGAAACCGAGAGTTCATCAATTATTGATACATGGTAGATTCTTCTTCAAGCAGTAAATTTTAATAACATTAGGTTACATTTTTTTCTCTAAAGAGCCACTCATTCTATTTAGTTCTGTAGTGAATTGTGCTTAAAATTTTATATTGATATTAGTTATTGTGTTTTAAAATCAAACTATAGACAGGATGAAAAATCCAATTATAGATACATTATAACACTTGATATAAAATAACAAAATGACTAAGAAAAATGGAAAAGGATTACTGGAAATGTTAGTAAAGGAACAATAAGTGCCTTAATTACACATCTTTCATTAAATGAAGAACAATAGATTCTATCTAAAAATTGACACATCTGGAAATAATAATTTAAACTTATTATTTTAATTAGTGATATCAACCAAAAGATAAATAAAATACTTGCTAACTTGTTCATACATATGTATTATAAATTAGGCTGTAAATTTGAGGAGTGTAGGTGTTTAATGGTATATATATGATGCATCTCTAATTTTCATTGTTACCTCGATAATTCTATCTATTAATGATATATCACAGATCTACGATTTCATTACTTAAAAATAAAAGATAACCAAATAAAAACAAAACCAAAAACTGTTAATACTATTTGTCTCTAGGGCATGAGATGAAATTTGAGTGAGGGAAGGTGCTTTTAATTTTTATTTTTAATCTTTCTTTGCCACATGGATTTTTTTTACTGAAATGCATATATTGGTTTTGTAATTAACAAACTACTGAGTTAATAAAATAATTTTAAAACGTACGTACCCTGACCTAATGTCTTCATTTACCCACCGTAATTGGACCTGATTGAGTCAGGACTAGTTCTAACAAATAAATCTATCTTCAAATGATAAAGATTCAGCTCTAGAGAATATTGAAAAAGTTGTAAATACCAGGACCTTTCCCACTAATCGCCTCTTATGGTCCTTGGGGCAATGTAGAGTTGGGTTACAAAATCTGAGACTACACAGCTGTCACAATCCTAGTGCCACCTAAATGGAGTATACTCTTCCCAGTGAATCTAAAAAGACCTTCGTGAGGAATGCTGGATTCCATAGGCAATGTCTTCTTCCATTTCCAGTCCTCTCACAAATATGCCTTCTGTCTTCAAGAAAACGTAAGCAAGAGGTTTTTGACGTTTATTGTCCCCTAAGCCTCAATCTCTTCTTTCTGCATCCCCCTCTGCTACAGCGTTTTATGCGTCAGATGGAAAATATAATAGATAATCCAATCAGAACCAAAGGACAATCTGTGTGAAAGCTGAGAGGTATTTAGCCTCAGGGAAGAAATGGTTCATTTGTGGTACTACAGAGAAAAATATGAGGGTAGTACAATGTAAAACAAGACATTTTTCTGTTCTTCTGGATTCCATACTTTCTCTAGAATAGTAGACATATGCAATACCTACTCTTAAATACTAACAAAAACTACACATGTGTCACTGGAGAATATATGTTTTATATCCTCAATGCCTAAAAACAGCGTGTGTTGGGTTTGTTTGACTCCAGAGAGAGTGCTCAGACTAAACCTGTTATACGCATCGGCCTCCCCAAAGGACTACTTTCTAGGGAACGGCACTCATTAGATGGGTAAGCATTGCTCGTTAATTCTCAGATATACTGATAGTCACATGTAGGGAATTTCAGTGCCATTTTAAGCATTAATCCATTATATCAATATTAAATGAACAGCTAGAAATAAAAGTACATTTCATGTATCAGTCACCAAATTAACTTTTTCATTCTGTTTATTAAAAACATCTCTGGCACCAGAGATCGAGAGGTTATAACCCTTGCGTACACTTTGCCTAATTGTAAATTTGTAACATAGGCAAAGGTATCACATTTTTGGATTTTAAAACGTCATATGTGTAAAAATAAGGGTTTTATAAACCTCAGGTATGGATACTTTAGGCAAGTGTTCAACACTGGGAGAAAGTTTATTCTACTTTGCCTCTTTATGCTATGCGAGTGGTTTAAAACACAGTGCAGAAATATTACTGGGTTTGGTAATTGACATTTTGAGTCTGATTTTGCTCTTTCTAAATCAGGACCAACCTAAGTCCCTTCTCACTTCCCATTGCTCAATTATTTCTGCCCCATCAGATGCCCAGTACCTGAAATAGCTTTGAGCCCTTCCTATTAGGAATTCAAACTAACCAGCTAATATAACCAACAGTATATTAATTCCATTCATTATAGAACCCTAAATACCATAAAGACCAGATTTCAAATCTTTATTTTTGCCATTTGAGAAGATGAGACACAGAAAATAAAGACACGTGCCAAGGACCACACAGAACACAAAACATCAGCCCAGAGGTCTGAGGGCTATTCAAGATCGGCCTGGGCTAAAAGAGAAATACTGAGTTGAGGGACAATATACCTACAGTGTGATGATCCACAGCATATATTAACTAGGCTGCCCTTTTGTCCACCATGCCCAGCTTGGGCGGCATCCACCTCCAAATACATTTGGAGTCTAGTAACCTTGGAATTAGAATATCACAGTGGGATTTAAATGCCCCCTGTTCCATACTTCCCACAAACAGGACCTTCTAAAGCCACCAGAGCCTGGGGTTGTAAATATTGTTCCCTGACATTGTGTGACCCCTATTCTGCTGTTTTTTAAAAAACGTTGTGTTGTAGTCAAGATCCTTCCCTGGTTTTACTTGAGAATACACTCCTGGAGAGAAAACAAGCAGTGGAGGCAGTCTGCTTTGGGGACAATGATGAACATTATAAGACTAAAGATATGGTGAAAACCATTCATTCTAAGGAGAACCTTCAAATTATTGCTCAATACCAACAGCACCCTACTTTTCATACTGCTAGTGAATCTGAATTTATACCAAGTCTGAGTTGGTTTCCATGACATACATATGAATTCCATTCTTTAATGCCTCACAACTAATTGGGCTGATCCCAAAATAAGCTCAATCATTTTATTTTAGCACATGCTTCTGCAGTGGTCAGAACTTGATCTGTAAACATTTTTGAAGCTTCACGAGAAAGGAAACTGCAACCAAATACAATGATTGTTCACTTTTAAGATACTTAGATTCCTTCTGTTTTCTCTAAAACAACCCACACTGAGAAAATTGCTTAACATGCACAAGGTAAGCGCCATTTTATAAGCCACTAATGGAGAAGCTGCAGCAACTAATTAGCTCCAACCAGTACAAGTCAAACTGTTATTAACAAAATCTGAAAATTAAATAGAGGTTCATTACTCCCCCAGTCATTGGCTCCCCCTCCCTGGGGAGTGTTTAACTTGTAGCAATGGTTTTGGCTTTGCTTGATTAAATCTCATTATGGGAAAGGAATAAGCACTCGTGCCCAAGTCTGAAGGAACCCAGAGATGTGCCAAGCCATCCATTAGACTGTGGAAAAAGAGTGGGCCAGAAATCGGCATGGCAGACACTTCTCTTCCAATTTAATCTGGAGCATGGGGAGAAATACCATCCCAAGGCTTTTGTTTTTCTTGATGGGTTCCTTTTAGACTTCATCGAAAAATAGTCCATCTGTGTCTCTCAATTGAAGAAAAACATTGCTAAATAGATTTGTGTTACACTTTGCTATTCTAAGGGCCCTGCAAGGGAACATGGGGACATTGCATATCCAACATGCAATGTTGAAAAGTTGGCAGGATGTAGAGAAGGAACCAAGGAAGTGTATGTAGTTAGTTTTCCAAAGAGAGCAAAAGCTGAGGTAGGCATGCAGCTTAATGATGAAGGATGAGCTCTGTGAGCAGGAATGACCATGCAAGAGTTAAACCATCACCTGTCATTAATCCCATTCTGTGCACAAGACTAACTCTATTTGCCATGCCCAGCCTTAAAAGATAGGATCTTAATAGATAGAGCCTCTATATAGGTCCATAGTCACTTCTATGCTCTATCTTCAACTGGGAGGAATGTGTTGATACATAAAATAAAACTTTGTATACATAGGAAGTTTGATTTCTGCAAATTGGCTAAAATAGAATTTATAACCTGTGGGTCCTTACATTTGATTGAATTAGTTTTGATTTATATACTCAACTCTAAATTAAGGTTAATGTATACTTTGCTAGAAAAATATCTTACGCTTCTAGAGTTGGTATTAAGAGAACAGCATTTTAATTTTGGCTTTTTCTACCAATACTTTGTGTATACCACAGCAGATGGGCATGATCACTCCCATCTACAATCCTAACCATGCATCTCTCAAACTATGGAGTTAATAAGGGCAAGCAAGTATCTTTGATGCAGGACTTTCTCTAGTTGTCTGTTCAGAAAAAAATGTCCTACAGATCATTGAGAGGCAGTGTAAGGTAGTTATTAACAATATGGGAGCTGAAGGTAAACATTTAGGGTTCAGATCTGAGAACCACCATGGACATGACACCTGAGAACTTCAGTATCTCCATCTGCAGAATGGTGATAATAATAATAGCACTTATTTTATGAAGTTGTTATAAGACTTAAAGAAAGTTATGTTTGAAAATCACGTAGGACTATGCCTGGCATGCAGTAAAGGACTTGAGAAATATGAGCTCTAATTTTCTTTCTGGAACCAATTGTCTATTAACCTTGATTCATTTAGTTGTTAATTATTTCTAAAAGTCACTTGTATTTTTAGAAACAGGTTACATCCCAAATAATTCTCTTTTCCTCCTAATTCTGTTTTTCCCTTAAAGTACTCTCTCTTCCACACATTCGTCAAACAACTTTATTTGTGAACCTCCCGTGTTTCCCTTCCAGGCTAGGCTCCTGACGATGTGGTTCTGATTCATGTGGAGCCATAGCAAGTCCCTCGGTCTCGAGTTGCTGCTTCTAGAAGTTCTACTGTAGCACTTTCAAAAAAATTCCGACAACACAGGTTCAATGCAAGAAAACAAAATCATTCTAGGTTTTTTAAGCAAAATGGGGTTCAATATAGAAATCACTGAAAAGGTGAGAGAGCTGAAGTCAGGGGCTACCACTAAATTTGCTTTTCAAAGTGATGTCTTCAGGAACCGGACTCAGTAGCAAGAAGTATCTGCTTTTATACTACCACTACCATCACTGACCCGACTCTCTCAAACCCACAAAGCTGATGACAAACAAAGGAATCCACTGCAAATACTCACGTCTACTCGAGCTTACTTCTCGGCTAACATAGAGAGAGAGATGAGTCTAATCATGAGAGTGCATTTAATTGATAGAAACTAATTAATACCCAGAGCTCTAGCTACAAAGGAGTCTGGAAACTATATTTTTACCTTTCCAAACCTTCCAGAAAGAAGGAGAATGAAAGAGAGGTGAGAGAGCCAAGCCAAATGTTCAGCTACTGTACCTGTAACCCAGCCTTAAAGACACATATTCATAACCTTTGACTATAAGATCCACTCGCTCCTCTCTAATATAATGTAGCAAAGCCCACCCATTCCCTCCCTTAAAGAGGAGACCTATGTCCTGAACCTCATAGAAATATTTTCTGTACTCCACTGTTCCCATTCCTGGCCAAGAGCCAAGGCATTTTCGCAAAATAGATACCAGAGGATACCCAAGTTATTATTGCCAAAATTATATTGCAAAATTCTGATTTTATCCACAAATATCTCCAAACAAGATTTTTCATGTGATATTGTTTTGATGCATTTATGCTTTTCTCTATCACTCTACCATTCACCTTTTTCTATAATTCTTCATTCTTATGTTTATAAAATAAATGACATATTGTTATTTTTGTTAGTAATATTATTATAATTATTTTAGTTGCCATTTTTGAACACTTATCCAGGTACTGGATAAATAATCAAAATACATTACCTCACTTAATCCTTTCAATAATTTTGAAGATAATTGTTAATATCTTTTATACATAAGGAAACCGATGTAAACGTTTAAGTATCATGTACAATATCCAACAGAAATGGTAATGGAACCCAGAACTTAAGATTTAAACACCTTCTGTCTGTCCCCTAAGGGAATTCTTAATGATTTTGACAGAAGAGTAAAAATAGTGACTCTTAAGTTTTTCTTAAACTTGTCAAAGATTTTGATAAACATCCTCTATCCCTCAGCAACTTTATGTTCTTTCTTACCTTCATATGTATCATTGGAAAATTCAATTTCTCTATTCTTACATTTTCCCCTTTTCTTAGATGTCAGGGGGTAAAAGCTTAAAGACATAATAATGACCCCAAATAAGATGTTTTAAATCCTGTTTTTCTTGAAAATCGGAAAATAATTTTTCTTGATTTATACCTCACTTTAATTTGTCAGCAACTCACCTTTAAGTTCTATATTTTTCCTCTCTCAGAAATGTTGCAAGACAACAACTTTAAATGGAGCTGTCTCCATGTATCCAAGCAATGAAGCAACAATCGATTTCTGAATCGTCTCTGATAAAGCTACTTTTGATCAATTATTGAACATTCCAGGAGTGCTCAGGGCTCTTTTAATATACATCCTCACACCATCATGTGACTTGGCAAATCAATTACTCTTAAGGTTTTTGGTGTGTTACTCGCTTGATGAGCAGCTCGATATTTCTATAGCTGAAATTCATAACAGACCTCACTCTATGAGCACATAGCCTTGCTTTCTGTGTTTCGTGGTCAATTTGCATACAGCTCAAGAAATGTTCCCCTAGCTATCATCCATCAGTTGGAGAATAGATATATCAAATAAGCATAGCTATCCTAGAGGAAAAACACATGTAAATCAGTTAAATGTTTGTCGGGAAGTCTACAGTTTATCACCTAAGTGAAGATCCCTTTAGATTTTTACTTTTCACTCAGATGCATAAAATAATTTCTACATTGGAATCTTTAACCTTTCTGAGACTGGGATTTGGATATATTTTACATTTGAGATTGGCACTGAGAAACCCCAAAATTTAGGATTAAGATAGAAAACTGCAATTGTATTCAAGTGGCAAAATCCGCATTACTTAACAGAGATTGCCCCACTTCAAACAAAATCAGAGATGACTCACTCTCTGACAGTTCACCGTGAGGGCTATTCTTAGTGACAAGATCTTCTCTGCATAATTTCCACCTGCCATGAACTTGTTTCAGATTTTTATGAGGAAGCACACTGTAAATTTATTTTGGTTTGTAAACCAACATCAAGCTAAATAATTATTTGTATAGTGTTTATTCATCCCTTCATCTGATGGTTCATTCAAAAAATTGATTAAGTGCTTCCTTGCGATTAATAGAAAGGTATGCCCCTAGACACCTCAATGTTGACTTTGAATCATAATCTAATGTAAGGGTAAATCCTGATTTCGGTGGGGTTGATCTGCCCCTCTCTAATCTATTTTCCACATAGGAATCAGAGTGATTTTTTTCAAAAAACTTAAACACATAAGTAGATCAGGTTAATCTCATGTTGTTATACTCTCCTTGAATCAAGTTCTTCCCATTATACTGACCTCCTACTGCTCCTTGAACAAAAGGTGTCTCTGACCTTCCTTGAGTGTTTTGTGATTTCTCTTTTCTCATCCTTTCCCTTGATTTTTTGTAAACCTGACCCCTTTCTTCCTCTCAGGCCTATCCAGACCACTCAACATCAGAGAATATCCTCTGATGGTATCTACCAAAACTCCATGAATAAATCTTAATAGCACTTACGATAATGAACAAATACTTTTTATCTATCTATCGTCTATCTATCTATCTATCTATCTATCTATCTATCTATCTATCTATCTATCTCTCAGCTATCATCTATCTAGTCATTATCCATCCTAGCCACCCCCACCTGCACTCATGTATGCACAAACACACACAATAAAAATTAATTCTATAAGGCAGGGAAGTTATTCTGCCTTGTGGAGACAAAGCGGGCTTATACTTAACAACTCCAAAGACTTCATATGAAATGATAAACATCTCTTCTGTCCTCAGGAGCATTTTTATCACACAGCTAAGTTCCTTGTCTAGTCTCTCCTCTCTCTTCTTCCCCTTTTAACCCCTTCTAGCTCTCTTTTTATCCCCTTGAAAAAGGAACCAAACAAAAAACAAACAAACAAAAACACTTTCATTTTTGTAAGCAAAGCTATTCAGTTCAGTTCTCTATAGCATCCACCTCAAACTTCACTCAAGACTTTCTTTTTTATTCCAAAAGATTTAACTTAAACTTTGAAATTACAGTTTATGATTTTACAAAATGCAGTTCTCTTCCCCAGTCTGTTCTTCTGGGAAAGAGAGGTTCACGCTTCCAGTTTTCCTAGCAAGAGTGACACATTTCTATTATAGGATTAGTACTGTATTTCTAATGATTTTTTACTCATTGAATATGTTATCTGTACTGGATTTGGGCAGTTTTAAAATTACTTCCTAGAGGAAAAAGAAGCATTATGGTTCTTATTGCAAGTATAATAGTATTATATGAAATCAGCTTAAATAACACGTACTGTCTCAGCTGCCCAGTTCTGACCACAGAGTGTTTTAGAGCATCACCTTATTTAATCGTCACAACAACTAACTCCTTTAAGAATGAAAATGAGATTGTCGTTCCTACTTACCAGAGAGATTGGGGATGTTAAGCCCCTCTCCAAGTCTCAAATTCAGCCTAGGTGAAAGGTCATTGAAATGGTGCCAGTACAGAGAAGACTGGAGGCAGTGAACATGAGCTGGAGGGGCTACCTTGTGTCTAGCATAGCACCTCTCATATGTGTCCCTATCCTTTCCACCTGCTTGACAATACTGGTGATGACTACTGATTTTAATGTCTGTATAACCCAACCACGTGGAACTTGAAAACTCAACATTACCACCACGTCTCCATGCCAGAAGGAAATGGACCTAGAGACACATTTATCCTGATGATCTGATTTGTAATCAACTTGGAAAGACAAACACTTTCCAATTGTTAGGTCTTCCTACAAGTGAGAATCAGAGAAATTTCCAGTGTCATAAGGATAGAAAGTGGAAAGGCAGGACTTCACATGTGTGAGGTTTCAGATATTTTTGGTAGAGTCAGCATCTAGGTATCTCCCACATCCAGTAGGAACATAAGTTATATATCTTCACCACGCAACCAGCTGTCACAGCTAGATTCAGTTGGCTTCTGCTTCAATCAACATAAGGTATTAATAAGCTGTTCAACATGGTTGCTACCAATTATCTATCTTTACACTCATGGCCATAAAGAGTTCTCAACTTTTTAAATAATCAGGAATCATCTGATTGATTAAAAGTTAAAATGGCACCAGACTGAGTAGTCAGGGAGAAACTTTGCTGCAAATGATCTTAAATGTCTCCAACCAATGGAGCATCACAGCCTTCTGCCGAGTGGCCTTTGTTAACAAGTCTGCCATTAGCCTGTCCATGTCTGCCTGTACAGATCAACTTGTTGCTAATCGGGGAGTATTGATCTTCTTCACATTTGTTTGTTAAGCCAACATCTATAACAAACATTCAGACATCAAAAATAAGATCCACAATTTTGCTATAGCATCTTAATTGAATGTCAAATTCAAGAAATGCCATTTTAGCAGTAAATAAATGAGCCCACAGTACTGGTGTTGAAAAATTTCTCTCTCTTAATCCTTCCCGATTCCTGGACATTGCCTATACCATCTTCTTTTTGCCATTTTATTCTTTTAATTGCAAACTTTACTTGAGCAGGCATGCTGGCATAGTTACCAGTTCATATACGGCACAAAGAAGGCTTCAATAGCATAAAACAAACTCATATTAGTGTAGGCAGAAACATGCCATGTATCTTGATCACTTGAAAACATCTGCCAAAGAACAGTTTAAAGTTCTGGAGAAATATCATAAAGTCTATCGAAGACTTAGAGTTCTATGATTTAAATCAGTAATCATCTAATTAGATCTCTCTGGGCTAATAAAATTTGAATCAACAGATACTTCATTTTTTATATATCTTTGTGCTAATGCCATAAAGCAAATTCACTAAGAAATATTCAAAGCAAATTCGAATTTCTTTCTTCGGTCTTCTGCAATATAACCCAATGATATTTGCTTGTGAGAGTTATAAATTTCTTTTAAAATTATATACATATATATATATAATATATGTATATATAATTATATATATATATATAAAATATATATAAATTTCAGAGTATAAGATAATTTGAGTGTGATTATCAAACATATAGACCCTTTTGGGAAAATTCCTGCCCAAGTGTAAACCAGAAAAAATAGAAATAATGATTTCTTCTTTAAAATAAGATTGTGATGTATTACATAGATGATAATTTAAAACATACAAAACTATGATAAAATAGAGTACTAAGATAATGCTTTCAAGAGAAATTAGCACATGTTTTAATTGTTGACTCCTATATTTTCTTTCAGGACTGAAATATGTAATTTTTTTTTTTTTTACTGAGCTATAACACATATAACATTGTATCAGTTTTAGGTATACAACATAATAATTTGATATATGTAAATATTGTGAAATGAGTACTACAATTAGTTAACATCCATCAACTCACATAGTTACAAATTTTTTTCTTGTGATAAGAACTTTTAAGATCAACTCTCTTACCAACTCTCAAATATACAACAGAACTGTTAACTGTAGTCACATGCTGTACATCACATCCCCAGGACTTACTCATCTTATAACTGGATGTTTTCACCTTTTGACCACCTTCACCATTTCCCCTCTACAATTTTCTGGTACTTAATCCAGTTATATAAAAAATTTTCTCTAACTTAACATTTCTATGATGCTTTTCTAGTTAATGAAGAGACATTACACTTACTGTTTTATTAACCTCATGATAGGTAACTAACTATAAAAGATCTTTTGCATTTGCAAAGTACTTTTATTTATTATTTTAACCAATAATATTTTAGTGACTTATTACCTTATTAACTACAGTCTAGTTTGCAAGAGGTCAGCCTCCAAGAAAATGCAATAGCTCATCCACAGCCTGGGAACACAAACAGACCACCAAAGTCACCTAACTTCTGGCCACTTGCTGGGCATCTCAACTACTTTGGTTCAGAATGCTTGAATAATAAATTGTTTCTCAGTGACACACACACCACACCCATTCACTTGGTTTCATTTTCCCACAGCAAATACTGACCATCTCATTAATAATTTAAAACAACAGCTGCTAATACCTTGGAACAAGATGGCTAATTTACATATCTTGGACTCCAGCAAGGGTTCTCTGGCACGTTTTACCAAATCTATGGAGGAATATGTTTTCTCCCAGGCAGGTAAAGGGCAGAAAGGCATTTCCAGCTCAAACACAAATATTAATTAAGTTGTAAAGTAGAAGATAATTGAACCATATCAATTATTTATCTAATTATGAGGTTATTAGTCATCTAAAATTACTCAGCAAGCAACTCCAGAGACTGTGTGGTACTGACATACAAAGTGTTGTCCAAAATCATTAGGCCTGCAAAACTCCATCTGACATCACTTCAACATTAATTAACTTTAAGATCTAAAGCATGAGTAAAAAACTGATGTGATAAATATTCTATGTAGAAAAAGCTGGACCTTTGAAGGCTGGAGGTAAGAGAAAGCACAGTGTTTTTGACAAAATGATTCCTTATCTTTGGAAGTTATCTCATTTGGGGCAACCATATCTTATTCTATGGCGTCAACTGACTTTCTGGGACAGGAGTTATTCCATGGAACAATTTCTAGTCCATCAATTTAATACCAAGGTAGGACTCTGTTTACTGCAAGCCTCAACATTTGTCCTGATGTTTGAAGACAGGTAGTGAAGTTTTTGTTCACTCTAGTAGACAAAATAATAGTGCACCCAATGATAGTCACACCTTAATGCCCAGAACCTGTAACTCTGTTACTCTACATGGCAAAAGGGACTTTGCAGATGTGGTTAAGAACCTTGAGATGGGAATATGATCTTGTATTGTCCAGATGGCACAGTGTAATCATGAGGGTTCTTATGACAGGGAAGCAGAAGGGTCACAGTCAGAAGGGAGATGTGAGGGTAAAAGCAGAGGCCAAAAAAGAGAGAGAGAGAGAGATGAAGGTTCTATGATGCTATCTTTGCAGATTGAGGGAAGAGCTTCAAGAATGCAGGGCCTTCCCGAAGCTAGAAAAGGCGAGGCAGTGGATTCTCATCCAGAGCCTCCAGAAGGAACTCAGCCTTGCTGACCTATTTTAGAATTCTGACCTCCAGAACAGTAAGAAAATCTGATTAAATTTATGGTCATTGTTACAGTAGTGACAGAAAACAAATACATTCACCAATCTAACACCGGAATAAATTTCAGTATTTTAACAGTTCGCACTTCTATTCCGAGGCATTAGTGATTATGAGCTAATTAAATAGCACAATAGTTGTAATGTTTCCTATTCACATTTAAGAAAAAGTCATTTAAAAAAGAGTAAAGAATTTTGAAACTTCCCTCATGAAAATATGAAGAAGTAATCTAAATGTACAAGAGATAAATTGGGCTATCCAGCTACTTTCTCAGATTTATTGGAATCTAAAATAAAGCAAAAAATATCATAAAATAATTGGTATGGAAAAGTCTCATTCATAGAAAGGATAAGAAATTCTTATAAGACATATTACAGATTATAACAGATAGAAGTTTACGATACACAGTGAAAACCTAAAACATCTGAATAAAAAGTCTATCTCGGGAGAGTGGATGGAGTTCCCAGAAGAACGATATTTATACTGCATAAATCAGAATGATAGGGCTGACAGCAACAAAGGGCTTCGAGAATTATCAGCTGAAGTACAGTCTTGAGTGTTGGGTGCTGGGGCTTGGTGACTGAAGACTTGGCCCTGACAACGTCCCAGGTAAAGTAGGAATGTCATGGTAGCTGAGTCACTTTCACTTTGAAAAGCAGGCATAATCTTTTGTCTCCAATTATTCCAGAACTTTCTCTTTAATGGAAATAAAAAGTGACTCCAGTCTCCTTATGGAAATTCCAGTATCCTTCCCAATATTTAGAAAGACACCTGGAGTGGAAAAACCTTTTTATCCTTGGTCAGCTCTGCCTCCACAGGCCCTCCAGATACAGTCCTTCCTTCTGCATTCTCTGAAGCACCAACAATACAAGCTCACTGTTGGTGATATTTTATTTCTGAAGATTTAGGCACAATTAAAGAGTTCCAAAGCCCAGCAAGTAACAGTGAACAACTTAAATGTAAATATTAGGCATAAGTGTATTGAATGTCCCAGGCTATCCCAACAGACAGAGGGCTCCTTTTCATTCCCAAGCCTGTTCTTTCTTTTCCAGGGTTCTTGCCTCCTTTTAATCCTCCAGAGAACAACTCTAGCTTCTGTTACTCTACTATACAGAGCTCCTCGCTTTCCTTTGTCACAGTGTCTCCCACCAAGAGAAACCACATTGCTTGGCAAAATGTCCATTAAGGTGTTTTCCAAACAAAAGAGCAGCGAGCTCCTATGGATCCTGACTTCTCTTGAGGCCACAGGTGCAAACTGTCAGCAGCTTCTAAAATAGCGACTTGGTATTCCTGGTCGCCAAGGAATCAATCTCTTTGGCCCAGCGGTCACTCTCTGGTCAGGCAGCCACCAGCTGTATTTCCTCCTCTCGATGAACCCCTGGAACTCATATTTGTCTAGAAAGCTTATAGCTGGTTTAAACACTTTCCCCTTCCTTGGGGCTGAAAAGATTTGATAGGAACTCATGCAACCTCTGACAGAATCCATACTAAATCCCATTTTGGGACCAACGGTCCCATCTGAGAAAAACTGTCAGACACATGAAAACCGTCCACCTTTTAAAAGAATGCAGCCATTATGAAGCAAGAGTTCACATGCCACCCTCTGCAAAGTTAAAATAGAAAGTTTAGAAATTATCTAATTCCTATTTGAAAAGACATTCAAGGGGATATATTTATGAAGCTAAAGAAGTTACTCAGTGACAGTAAATGCCAGAGGGCAGTGAAAACTTCCACAAATTGCTGAGGGGGAAATTGTACCCAATAATTGCATATTTAGTCAAATTTTCATTTGTACTCAACAGCAACTAAAACAAAAATAAAATTATGAACCATGAAAAAATTTAAAGTATGCCATTTACATTCACTTCTCAAGAAAAAAAGAAACAGTAAAAAAAATTTAAACTGAGAACAGGAATAAAATGATGAAAATAGTACATACAAAATACATATGTGATGAGCATAGAAACCAGTAAGACAGAGTAGACTAACTCAGTGATTCTCAATTCTGGCTGCAAATTTTAATTACTTAGCAGAATTAGAACATGTAAAAAACCGTATTTATTTATTTGTGAATATATAAATAAGAGTATTTCATAGGCTACATTAGGAGAGGGGTTGTCGAATTGCTGCACTAGGTAGGGGCTCCGGCATGGGACCTTTGTAGTGCTCTCAGTGTTCTATCGTGCATAAGTGGGAACCCTAGTTTAAGTACTTTTTTTGGAGCGGGGGGCGGTGAGGGGCTGGGATGGGATTATGGACATAAGGGATGAAGATAGAAGAAAGCTGGAGGACATAATTTAAAAAATGTTATATTTCTCTTCTCGTAGGAATAGGAGGTGATAGTTAACACTCCATTCCTTTGATTGATCTAAAACCATTGAAAACCTACACTCTGCCAGGCTTTTTGATAAGTGATGAGTGCTCTGTGGTAAGAGATGCATGGAGACCAAGTCAGGAGTGCAATGGAAGCTCCAGGAAGTCAAAAGCACCTGCCCAGATTTGCTGATGCCTAACCTAGTACTTGATCTGCTTTTTACTTATAAACCATCTGTCCTGTACAACTTACAATACCTTTTTCTCTTATTCTAGTTCACCATCAGTTGTCTTCTACTTTATACCTGATTAGAACCAATAGATTAGATAGAATGGAATAAATCTGTAGGGGTAGGCTCACTGGAAAGAAGTGAGTCTGAAAGCTGACACCAATAAGTAAAGCAGATCCCCAAAGCACCACAGTCTTGAGACATTTTTAAGAGGAAGAATCATCTTGCATATCTCAATATTTCTCAAAGGCAGTAATGAGAGTTCATCACTTCTACAAAAGACATTTAATAAAAGGCTAAACATTGATACTGCTCCTTTTTAAGTAGACAGGAAAGTATAATCTTCATGGTGAGAGTATACTTCCCATTAGGCATTTGAGAAAGAGGAAGTTGTCTTCCTTCAGCCCTTAAGTTGTGTCCCTGGACTGTTGTCGATCTCTGTTATGAGCTTCAGGATTCATGTTTTGCCCAGCTTCTTTAGGATTACTGATACTGGCCTCCACCTGGAAGTTCTGTACCACTGTCTTCAGTGATAAGATGTCACCCCTTTCTCACAGACTTCAAAATCAGAGGAGAAGAATATTGGGCAGTTTATACTCTCTTTAAATGTCCAGTGCTTAATTCCCTGTGATACAATTACACGAGTTTCTATGGTACTATTGATTTTACTGAGGAGTTGAATAATAAAAGGAATTTGCAATATATTAAAGAATATTTTAAAATAAAAACTGCATGCTCCCTATGAAGAAACCTACCATCCCAAGGGGACAGAAAGTCAGCACAAAAAATGGGACCTTCCACATAAGTTGTCTTATGGACATATTCTAGTTCCTGGCTTACTCTACCGTCATGAGATTATTACCTTTTTGGAGAGTATCTCTTGTTCACAGGTTAACAATTTGAAACCCTTCTCCTTTTAGACAAACTTCAGTCACTTATCTGAGTGGCTTATCTGACTTTAGAATCTATTAAATTCTTTCCTTGCTGAGAAAATTTACATACTGATTTACTTCAGTACTTTTTCCAAAGCATAAGTAATTCATACTATAATAATACCACACAATAAATAGGTAAGGAAGAAAGACTAGGCAATGAACTAAGATAAAGTTGAGGTAGGGTGAGGAAGCCTTATTGCTAATTCTTCTTGATCATCCAAATGAAACTATTGAGTCAAACACAGGTACTACCTCTAGAAGCAAACCTTGCATTTTCTGAGACAGAAAAATAAAAATCTACCCAGAGGAAAATAAACATTCTCTTAACTGCCACCTAGTCTGTTCAGTTGCTCAAAGTCATGCAGAGGTAGTACTTTACACACATGTGGAACCTGTGCTGGCAGGGCAGCTCTCCTTGGCTTCGAGCTGCTTGCACATAGCATGTCTGTGCCTAGTGACACATGAGTTGGGACCTGATACAAAAGCATCCTCATTCTCTTCACTGCTCTGACTGGAAAAATAAGTATGTGCGTACTGCTCACCCAAGGACATCTTTGCAATTAAAGGGGGAGAGATCAGGTTTCATGGAGAAGGGAATTTTCAGAATCTTGGGTCAGGTCAAAGTCCATGAAATTCCTAAGAGCTGAATTGAATATATGATCTCCAGGGACAACGCTGTGCCTTTTACCAGTTAAAGGGGATTGATAATCCCAACTTCAAAATCATGAATTACTAAATAATGGTCCCATAAACACCATACTTAACAGATGATACTTAACAGAGCTTTCTTAGGAAATTAAAGTTATTCCAAGAAGAGAGAATGTTGGAAGCTTGTTCTTAGCTGGCCTAACTCTATTTGCTCATGTATCAAAGAATTTGGTTATCTCAGGCCATGAAGGAGTAGATAAGCATTCCTCTGGTTCTTCTCAGAGACAATTTCAGGAGCCAGGAAGAAAAGAGACCACTATTTATCAATTCAACATTTTACTAAATTAGATTTAACCTAATGTTATAGTTTTAAAGGGTTAGTTACACTTTGGGTTTGCTGAAAAGTTCTTGGGTATAACCCTACTTATCATTATAGAAGTTTATTTTTATTAACCCATTAATACTGCCTTATCAGATAAATTTGACACATTTTATTTTTTAAAAGAAAATAACTATAATATAATCATATGAACCTTACAGGAGTAAATACCCAAATATGTCCAGAATTGAAGACTTTTATGTGGGATCTGTGTGAAAGGTTGATCTGGGATCTGGCAGAGGAATCATTCAGCTATAGCCTGAAGATAAAGAGATACAAAGAAAAATCAAAAGCTTCCTGGTAGGGAAGAATTATGCAAATAGGGCTGTGAGTTAGAGACTACCTTATTAATTTTCAGGGGAACTTTGTATACAATACCATGAACAAAGAACATTTACATTACAGATTCTGTAGAGAGTCACTGAGCAATAGAAAAACAAAAAGGACAAAACAAACAAACAACAACAACAACAAAACAAAACCAAATCTAAATCTAGTACAGAGAAAGCAGTGTGTGTATGTGTGTGTGTGTGTGTATGTGAGCACATCCACACTTAAACTTGAACATGCATTAAAGCTTGATGCTGTCTGGAGCATATACAATAGTTATCACTAGAAATCTGTTTACAGTTTTCCTTTCTAACTCAACATCTTTTTGCAAAGAACAGGCCTCCTGCATTATTTATATTTGAAAGACTTGTATAATAAGGTACAGGTACATTTCCATTACATCATGTGCAAACCTGTGAAGGTGCTCCAGGGCCAAACTGATGTGGGGACTGATGAATTTCCTCTGGGAGGGGGTTCAGTAACTATGTTAGGTCGCATGCCACTTTTACATTCACTACATTGTTTTATTGTCTACTGTTATTTCCTAACATTCATTTTAAAGAATAAACATCTATGCCCTTATTTAAGATTTTCCATCTTCTCAATGATTCTCAGGATTATTCAGGTGCAAGATACTTCACAGACTATTAGAAAAAAGATTTATGGACCTGAATTCATTCAAGATTTCCTTAAGGTTTGTCCTACAAAGCATTTGGTGAAACAAATATATTTTTGGAGTGTGTACGTGTGCTTGTGTGTGTATGTGTATGTGTGAGTTCACTCCTTGTGTTGTATAGTCTATCGGTTTGGACAATATATAATGACATGTACCCATAATTATGGTATCATAGAGCGTATTTACACTGCCCTAAAAATCCTCTGTGCTCTGACTAGTTAGCATCTCTTATAATATCTAGCAGCTATTGATCTTTTTAATGCCTCCACAGTTTTGTCTTATGCAAAATGTCATACAGTTGGAATCATATGTACAGTATGCAGACTTCTCAGATTGGTTTCTTTCACTTAGTAAGATGCATTTACGTTTCCACCCTTTTATTACTTGATAGTTTTTTAGAGCTGAATAACATTTTATTTTCTGGATATACCACAGTTTACTTATCCATTCACTTACTGAAGGATATCTTGGTTGCTTCCAAGCTTTGGCAATTATGGATGAAGCCGCTATGCACATTCATGTACAGGTTTTGTATGGACATATTTTCAGCTCCTTTGGGTTAATCCCAAGGAGTGTGATGGCTGGATCTTATGATTAAGAATACGTTTACTTTTATGAAAAACTGTCAAACTGCCTTCCAAAGTGGCTGCATGATTTTTCATTCCTACCAGCTACACATTTTTTGTCAGCATTTGTTGTTGTCGGGGTTCCAGATTTTGGCCATTCTAATAGATATGTGGCGATATCTCATTGTTGTTTCAATTCACATTTCCTTGATGATATCAGGTACGAGCATCTTTTCATATGCTTACCTGTACCTCTTCTTGGGTTGTTTTCTTATTGATTTTTAAGAGTACCCTGGATATTTTGAATACTAGTCCTTTATTAGATGTGCCTTTTGCAAATATTTTCTCCCGGTGTCTAGATCGTCTTCCAATTCTCCTGACATTGCGTGTCACAGAGGAGAAATTTTAAGTTTAATGAAGTCCAGCTTATCTATGATTTCTTTCATGGATCATGCCTTTGGCATTGTAGCTAAATAGTCATCACCATACCCAAGGTCATCTTCTAGAGTTTATAGTTTTGCATTTTCTGTTTAGGTCTGTGACCCGTGTTGAGTTAGTTTTTTGTGAAGGATGTAAGGTCTGTGTCCAAATTCATTTTCTCGCATGTGGATTTTCAGTTATTCCAGCGCCATTTCTTAGAAAGACCATCTTTGCTCCGTTGCATCGTCTTTGTTCCTTTTTCAGAAATCAGTTGACTATATTTATGTGGATCTATTTCTGAGCTTATTCTGTTCCACTGATCTGTGTGCCTATTCTTTCACCAACACGACACGATCTTGATTACTGTAGCTTCATGGTGAGTCTTGAAGTCTGGCAGAGTCAGGCCTCCAACTTTGTCTTTCGTCTCTAATATTGTGGTGCTGGCTTATCTGGGTCTTTCGTCTCTTCATATAAACTTTAGAATCACTTGGTGTTCACAAAATAACTTGCCGGAGTATGTGTTCCTTTGTCTGACTTTTTTTCACTCACCATAATTCAACCACCTTATGGAATATATCAAATGTTCATTCTGTTTGGTTGCTAGTTATTATTTCATTTTATAGATACACTACAATTTAAGAAAAAATCCATTCACTTGGTGATTAACATTTTTGCCGTTCCCATTTTGGCCTCTAACAAATAAAGTTTCTATAAACAATAATTGATATGGACATATACTTTCTTTTTTCTTGGATAAACACCCAGAAATAGAATGGCTGAGCCACAGGATATGGACGATTTACTTTGTAAGGAACAGCCCAACTGTTTTCCAATGTTTTTATCACTTTATATTCCCACCAGCAGTGTATGACCTTTCTAGTTATTTCACATACACCTTCACCGACACTTGGTATGGTCAGTCTTTTTAATATTTTAGCCATTTTTAATAGGTTTGCAGTGATTTCTAACAGTGGCTCTAATTTGCATTTCCCTAATGATTATTTGGTCACATTTTCCCGTGTTTATTTGCCATCTTTGTATCTATCTTCTTTGGTGAACTTTTTGTTCAAATCTTTTGGCTATTTTTTTAATGGAATTGTTTTCTTATTATTTTGAAAAGTATTTGTATATTCAGGATATAATCCTGTGTCAGATATATGATTTGCAAATATTTTCTCTCAATCTACAGCTTATCTTTTCATTTTCCTAAGGACATTTTTTAAAAGGCAGAAGTTTAAAACTTTGATTTTAAAATTTGGTTTTAATTGTTCTAGTACCATTCATTAAAAAGATTTTTAGTCTTTCTCGCCAATGAAATGCCTTTGCACCTTTGTCAAAAGTAAGTTGTTCATACATCAGTGGGTCTTTTTCTTTATGCACTACTGTATTATATTTATCTTTATGCCAACACCTCACCACTTTGCTTAATTTTATAGTAAGTATGGAACTCTCAAACTTTATTATTTTTCAAAGTTGTTTTGGCTATTCTAAGTCTTTTACATTTTTATATGAGTCTTATAAGTAGCTTAATAATATCTCCAAAAAATTGAGCTAGGATCATAATACAGTTTCATTGAATCTATAGATCAATTTGAGGAGAACTTATATCTTAACAATATCATCTCTTTCTACCCTTGAGTATGATGTATCTCTTCATTTATTTAGATACTTTAATTTCTTTCAGCAACGGCTTGTAGTTTTCAGTTTGAAAATCTTATATGTTTGGTGAAATTTCTCCCTGTACAATTAATTTTAGACTACTGTAAGTGGTATCTTATTTTAATTTCTAATCATTTGATGCTAATATATATGGAAATATAATTTAATTTGTGTATTGATCATGTATCTTACAAATTTGCAAACTAATTTATTAATTCAAATAGTTCTTTTCTAGATTCTATTGAATGTTCTATATAATGATTTTGTCTATGAATAAAGACATTTTTACTTCTTCCTTTCCAACTGAATGATTTTTATTTTACCCTCTCTTTCTACTGCAGTGTCCAATGCAATAGACAGAAAATAGAAGTAGTGAGAAATATCCTAAGTTTGTTCTTCATATTTGAGGAAAAACATACTGTCTTTTACCACTGAGGAATATGTTAGCTTTAAGTTGTTCATAAATTCCCTTTATCAAATTGAGGATATTTCCTGCTGTTCCTAGTTTGCTGAGTGTTTTTATCAGGAATGAATGTTGAATTTTATTAAATGCTTTTCTGCTTCTATTTATGATTACATGTTTTCTTTTGTAGTTTGTCAATGTATTGAATTACATTGATGGATCTTTGAGTGCTAAACCAACATTGCATTTTTGTGGTAAAATCCCAGAACTGATCACGAACTATTATTTTTTTATAAGAATTCTGCATTCTTTTTAAAATTTTATTTATTAGTTTCAAGTATACAGTACATTGGTTAGACATTTATATAGTTTATGAAATGATCCCCCGTAATTGCTCTTTCTCTCCTCTGGCTCTGCACCTAGCCATTACATTAATGCTGACTGCATTCTCTATGCCCTGCTCTCCATCCCCGTGATCATCTATCAACTACTAATTTGTACTTCTTTAACCCTTCATCCCATTCTTCCAGTCTCCTGACCCCCTCCCCTCTGGCTGTCACCAGATTGTCCTCTATATCTGTGAGTCTGTTTTTGATTAGTTTGTTCTTTTTGTTCCTTAGAATCTGCATATAAGTGAAATCATAAGATATTTATCTTTCTCTATCTGACTTATTTCATTCAGCATAACAACCTCTAGGTCCATCCATGTCATTGTAAATGGTAGAATTTCATTTTTTTAATGGCTGAGTAATATTCCATTGTATATATGAACCATAGCTTCTTTATCTAATCGTCTGTCGATAGGCATTTAGGTTGCTTCCATAACATGGCTATTGTCAATTGTGCTGCCATGAAAATAGGGGTGAATAGATCTTTACGCATTATTGTTTTAGTTTTCTTTGGATAAATATCCAGAAGTGCAATTGCTGGGTCAAAAGGTATATTCAAATTTAATTTTTTGAGAAACCTCCAGGCTATTCTCCATAGTGGCTGTACCAATTTGCAATCTCACCAACAGTGTATGAGAGTTTCCTCTTCTCCACATCCTCACCAACACTTGTTGTTCTTTGATTTATTGATGATAGCCTTTCTGACAGGTGTGAGGTGATATCTCATTATGGTTTGAATTTGCATTTCTCTGATGATTGGTGACGCTGAGCATCTTTTCATGTCTATTGGCCATCTGTATTTCCTCTGGAGAAATATCTGTTCAGATGTTCTCCCCATTTTTTAATTGGATTGTTTGTTTTTGTGGTTGTTGAGCTGCATGAGTTCTTTATATATTTTGGATATTAACTTCTTGTCAGATATATCATAAGAGAATATCTTCTCCCAATAATATGGTTGTCTTTTTGTTTTGTTGATAGTTTCCTTTGCTGTACAAAAATTTTTTAGTTGATGTAGTCCCATTTGTATATTTTTTCTTTTGTTTCCCTTGCCCGAGGAGATATATCTGAAAAGAAGTTACTGCTAGCAATATCAGAGAGTTTACTGCCTATATTATGATGTATTATTTTTTATACATTTTTGGATATAATTTAATAAAATTGTATTTGGATTTTTCTATAAAAATTCATAAAGAATATGACTCAAGTATTTTTATGCCTCTGTCTTGTTTTGGCTTCAGAATAATTCTGGTCTCATACTCTGAGTTGGGAATATTCTCACCTTTTCAATTTTCTAGATCACTCTGTGTATAACTAATTTTATTTTTCCCTTAATTACTTGGTAGAATTCGCAGGTGAAAACATCTGGGCTTGAAGTTTATTTGGTTTTGTCACAGAAAGTTTTAAACTATAAATCCGGTTTATTTAATAGATAACAGGTCTATTCAGATTAGCTATTTTATATTTGAGTGAGGTTTGATAGTTTATGTCTTTAGTGGGATTTGTTCATTTCATATAAGTTGCAAAATTTATCGGCATAAATTTTTTCATAATATTACCATATCCTTTTAATATCTCTTAGAATATGCAGTGACATCAACTGTCATTTCAGATATTGGTAATTTGTATCTTCTCTCTTTTTTCCTTATTAGTCTAAAATTTTATCAAGTTTATTAATCTTCTGAAAGAACCAGACCTTGATTTAATTGATTTTTTCTATTATTTTCTTTTTAATTGTTCAGTGAATTCAACTCTAGTCTTTATTATTTCCTTTATTCTGCTTATTTTGGGTTTAATTTGCACTTCTGCATTTAGTTTCAGAAGGTAGAAGCTGAGGTCATTGAGTTTAGACCATACGTCTTGTAATATAGGTCTTTAGTTCTATAAATTTCCCATAAGTACTGATTTAGTAAAATCCCTCAATTTTTGATATGTTGTATTTTCATTTTGCATTCAGTTCAAAATTTGTTCTAATTTCCCTTTCTTTTCTTGGCCCCTGAATTATTTAGAACTGTTTTACATTGTTTTTAAATTCCTAGGGATTTTCCAGAGAACTTTCTGTTATTGATTTCGAATTAAAATACATTGTAGCTTGAGAACATACTTTGTATGACTTTGAACCCTTTTAAACTTATTGAGGAATTTTTTTATGACCTAGAATGTGGTCGATTTTGGTAAATATTTCATGTACCCTTAAAAAGAATGTGTGTTGTTGTTGGCAGGAGTGTTCTGTAAATGTCAGTAGGTAAGTTGGTTTATACTATTGTTTGAGTATTGCATATCTGATTATTTTGTATCTACTAGTTCCATCAATTATGAAGAGAGGGTTAATGAAATCTCCAGCTGTAATATAGTTTTATCTCTTTCTCCTTGCACTTCCATTAATTAGTATTTGCCTCATATGTTTTGATGGTCTGTTTATAGTACATAAATATTTAAAAATGGCATAAACTTTGGGTGAATTGACTCCTTTATCAGTATAAAATGACCTTCTATATTGTAGGTAATATTCTTTTCTCTGAATCATACTTTGTCTGATATTAATATAGCAACTACAGTTTCTTTTGACTAAAGTGAGCATAATATATTTTTCTTTCCTTTTACTTTTTGCCTATTAATATACTATATATTTCAATATTTTATTTGTTTATAGCATATGGTTGATTCTTATATTTTTTTAATCAAAAATAAAATTTTCTGCCTTTCATTTGGAGTGTTTAGACCACTTACATGTAATATGATAATTCACACAGTTAGGTTTAATTCTATCATCTATCTTTCTATTTGTTTTTAATTTTTCCTTTTTCTTAAATTTCACTTTTTCTGCTGTTTTTATATCAACAGATTTTTAATGATTCTATTTAATAGCCTTTACTGGTTTATCAGCTATAATTCTTGTTTTGTTATTTTAATGGTTGTTTTGATGTTTATAGTCTATACCTTTAATTTATCACAGTCTGTTTTTAACTAATGTTATACAACCGTTCATATAAAAATATTACAATACTATGCTTTAATTTTGTCCCTATGATTTTATGCTAGTGTTGCCATAACTTTTACATATAAATATGTTATAAATGTCGAACACATTGCTATTATTTGTGTTTGAACAGTCAATTATATTTTAAAGGTCTATAAATAATAAGAAAAAAAATGTATGGTTGCCTGCATCTTTGCTATATTTAATGTTCCTGTCCCTTGGTGTCCTTGGTGTCCATATATCTTCTGGTGTCATTTTCCTCTGCCTCAGGGACCTCTTTTAACATTTCTTATTGTGTGCAGGTCTGCTGTTACTAATTTTTTCTTTTGTATTTATAAAAATGTCTTTATTTCATATTCGTTTTTGAAAAATATTTTCAATGTGTATACAATCTAGGATGACAGTTTTTCTTTCAATACTCTAGAGATTTTTTTCTCACTGTATTCTCACTTTTATTGTTTCTGATGATAAATGTACTATCATTCATCTTGTGTGTGTGTGTGTGTGTGTGTGTGTGTGTGCGTGCAGTACTATAAGATTTTCCAAGTTTATTTTGTATATTTACCATCCTAGTTTCTCCAAATTTCCTTTTATTGGAGAACAGTATTAGAAACCAAGATCTAAGTCAGTTTTCGCAGCTACTCTCTATTGCTTAAATCCTCAGTAAATAGGAAATGTAAAATAATGAAGTTAATAACAGAGAATGTAGGACGACACCAAAGGAGGCCCTTGGAGTAGGGAATAAAATTTTTAAAAAGCAAAACATGAAGTAAAAATAATGTGTTCCTTGTTTTAAACAGAAAAAAAAAATCTGTTTATTGGAAAGTATCATAGTGTATGAAGACAGGAGATAGTTTACAATTAACACTTTGAAATGTCTCTTACCAACAGAGAATTAATACCTAAAATGTAACACGAAAATTCCTGAAAATTAATAATAAATATGGGAGTAGTATATAAAATGGCAGGAATGCATAATTTATAGATTACGATACCCAGTTGGCTGTCAAGTGTATAATCTGATGCATTAATTCACTAGTGAACAGAGAACTGTAGACCATCAGGTGAGCATTGCATCTTACAGCTAAGATTGGGCAGGGAAAGGCCCAGTAGTTTGCAGCTAAACAATGTTGTCACCAGGACCAACTAGGAAAAGCAGATAAAATAGGAAAAGAGATCTGTTTGAAGAAAATAAAGACATTCTATGGCAACCAACAATTGAGCAAAAATGATCTAATAGGAGAGGAAACCTCAAGAAAGTGCACCAATATTCTGGAGCTGCTTTTTACCTTAGGGCCTTTGCGGATTCTGGGTACCAGGAAAGAGGCTGAGAAACTGCAAAGGTCCCAGGCAGAATATCTTCAACTAAAAGGTAAAGAAAAATGAATTGAAATGGATCTTTTAAGAAATTAATGAGAAAAACCAAAACAAAAAACCCGAACTATCCAATGGAAATAAAAAGCTAGAGAATGAGAAGCTAAAATTCTTGATGGAAAAGGAGGAGACCATCATTAAGTTCTACGATGTGGTATTTGCCAAATTCTTAAGTTACACATTGAAAGAGACTAATGTGCTAAGAAAAGCAACACAAAATAAAACAAAACAAAAACCTCAGAAAAGCAGAGTATTGGGCAGTCTTTGGTGCTGAGGAACCAGAGACCAGAGTTCAGTGCTCACTACAAGAGGTCCAAATGAACACCTTAAGCTCTTAGTTGTAATTCTCACTGTGATATGCCCTAGGAGAGGCAATGAATCAGAAGTAGAAGTCGTCTAACCCTAAATGCAATCAAGCCTCACATCAGCTCAGTCTCTAAGAATTTTTATGAATAGAATCTTACTCTATCTGCCTACTAGAATAAGGAGTGAGCATTCTCTTGAGAAATATAATATTATTCAGATCACCTACAATTTTTTTCATTACATACACACACAAAAGACCTTTGTAATTGGAGTCACAGAAATAGAAGATGGAGAGAGTGGGAGAAAGTAATGTTTGAAGAAATAAAAAAATATCGAGTGGACAATTGATAAAGACATCAATCCACAATATCATCAAGTTTCATGAAGGTCCACAAGCAGAATAAGTACAAAGAAAAATCACACTAGTATGCAAATAAATTAAAACTGTTGAAATCTACAGAAATAGAAAAGAATCCTACAATAGTAAAATTTGGGGAGGTTACCTTCAAAGGTACAATGATGAGATTAACAGTTATAACATCTCAACAGATATTATGGAAGACAGAAGACAATTTGATTTTTTTGAATGTTCTGAAAAAAATGACTATCAATCTAGAATTCTATACATAACAAAATTATATTTTAAATGTCAGCAAAAATAAATATATTTTCAGAAACTTAAAGGCTAAAAAATTTATTACCACTATATCTGAATTAAAATAAAATCTGATATTATTTCAGACAATAATAACTAATCCTAGACAGAAATACAACAATGAGAGCTGTAAGGAAAAGCAGAACACAGTGGTTCTTGAGGTTTGTATATAGAATATACCATGTCTTCCTCAGAGAAATCAACTATGCAAAGTGCAGATTTCAAGTAATACAACATTCCTTTGGCTTCCTATGTCTAAGACAATGGTTATCTATATGCCTTGTGTTGTTGTAACTAAGACTTCCATTAAGAGTATTTTCAATGAAAAGATTCCTCTGACTGACTAGAACTTTTCATCCTTAGATACAGGAGAAACTACCATTCTATTTACCCTTCCTAATGGAAGTACCTTAACCATATACCTTAAGAAATCACACAAGGTGAAAAACTAACAATATTAGGGAATCAGAAAAGACTGTATTTCCTAAAGAAATAACCAATATCAAAATCTGGCTCCCAAAAGTCAAACTTTCAGGAAGATACATATATAAATATTAGAAAGGGCAAGATGCATTCAGTAGAACATAAGTGATTTAGTATGACTGAAACTTAAAATAAGAAGGCATTCAGAGAAATGTTAAAAGACGGATCTTGAAGGCAATTTAAAAAAAAAAGGAGTTGGACCAGATTATTCTCATATAGAGAATATGTTGGTAGCATACAAATATAGGCAGGACACCCATGAGAAGGCTTGGCACAGAGTTAATTTTTAACAGATAGACTCTTTAGGTATTTTATGGGAACTTCATCCTCTTCTCACACTACAAAGAATATCAGAATTGGTCACATTCATAGCCATTGATTAGATAATTTTTGCTGTAGAAAATTACCTGTTCTTTTTTTGGTATGAGTTTTCTTCCTGGACTTATGGAGTTAAAGACATGGCCCAATGTCTGCTTCCTATCATCAGGAAACAGTATTATTCTTTCTTTGAACCAGCTTCTCCCTCTAACTGACATCTTTGTCAATCTTACTCTCTTTCTCATTGTTTTTCCTTCTACATTGCTGACCCAGATAATTTATGCAAGCTGCCACAACATATCACTCCTGGAATCTCTGTAGCTGAACACAACAAAGATTTATTTCTGGTTCACAGATTGTTTGGTAGGACAGGAAGTGTGTTTCATGGCAGGAGAAAAAAAAGAATGGAGGAAGCAACCCACTCCTAACTGCCTCTGGCTGGTATGACACACATCACTTCCACTTACAGGCCATTCAGCACAACTAGTTAACAGTTACCAGGCCTCACAAACTAACTGCAAGGGATGCTGGGAAATAGGGAGGAGCACATGGAATATTGCTTTTATCTGCCGAAGATTGTATGGCTGTTGTGGAGTCTCTCTCTCTCTCTCTCTCTCTCTCTGTCTCTCCACCCTCTTATAAACATATGTCTGTTTAGATGTTTGTTTGTTTGTTGAACTTTCAGTTGTTTGAGTATTTACACAGGCATTATCTCATTTGATTCTCTCAGCAACTCTGAGATCCAGGCTTTGTGGAGTGTAATCTGCCCAAAGTCACACCAGGAAAAAGAAGGTCCAATGCTTTAACCCAGAGTTCCTTGTCTCTAAATTCTATTACATTGGTTCTCAACTTTCAGCCTCTTTGGCCTGCATCAGAATAACCTGAAGACTTGTTAAAGCATGTTGCTGAGCTTCACCTCCAATGGTTCTGGCTCATTAGATCTGGTGGTGCCCAAGAATTGCATTTCTAATAAGTTCACAGTATTCCTGATGCTTCCTGTGTTAAGACCAGACTTTTGATGCAGGGCTGTATTATATCACAGAAGTAGCTGTGAGTGAAAACGATAAAAGCATTACCTATACTAAAGTATTAAAACAAATAAATCTTTCCAAATCAGAACTAATTCTTAGAGGATGGGACATGCTGTCAGCAATGTTTACAGATTCTCAATAGACTTCTTTCCTGATAAGCTTAAGCTTTCCTTTCTTCATAGCAAAATGCAGAGCAGAAGCCAGGCTGTGGCTCCTGAGGAAGTGAGGCTCATGGGTTTGCCTGCTCTTCTGAGGAAGGCACGGCCAGACCTTTTTCCCTAAGCATCCCATCTGCCTCAACCCACAGAGAGCCCTGGTACATGTTCTCTCTTTAGAGGGGAAGGAGAGCAAGAAGAGTTTTTTTTTTTTTCCTAATTTCTTTCTGCCCATGCCTCTGGCAGGCATAACCACGGCCCATCTGTTCTCTTCTCAGATTCAGCCCACCCTTGATCTTTCTTTTTCTTCTAGACTGCACATTCCCAGAAGGACAGACTTATTAGCAGGTACTCCTCCTCAGCTCTCAGCTCCTCAGACTGTCTGAAGTGCCCCTCCCTCTACATTGCCAACCTCAGTTTCTAAAAGTCCTCAGGCGTCATCAACACAATCACCAATTTACATATTTATAGATCTATATCTACATATAGATCTATAACTATGTAATTCTTCCTAGTATTATACCTGCTTTACAAGTAAAAAACAAAATAATTACAATAATAATGTATAAGCAACTAAACTTTTTCAGTATCCAAACTAACCTATTCTAATATGTATAATGAGAGAAATGAAGAGATTTTTGTAGATAGATCTAACTTATCACCTCCAATGCCACTTGTCATCAAGGAACCCCAAGAATTTCAAGAAAGGATATTGCCTGACAATCCAAGGATTTGTGTACTATTTCCTGAGACCCGTTTCCTCATCATCTCACTTTACCTGTCTCCTGCTAAAATCCCAGAAAATGGAAGTAGAGACACTTTGTGAGGAGTGAGCTGACTTTGACTCAGTCCCTAAGATGACAATGAGATACTGAATAAATGCCAAACCTCCTTATGTGAGCACAGGTGCTAGCGTTTAGGTAGTTTGGGGATCTGAGAGAGAGGAAGCATAGTCCCAGAAGGACTCCTCAGACTCCATACCAAAATAAAAGGTGATTATTGTATGAATTAACTGTGTTTGTGGCAGTATTGCCAGACTAGTCTCCACTGACCCATTCATCCTTTGGGGCAACAACAAGGATTAATCACCAGACTTTAGCCAGCATGTCTTGGGAATAAACAATGCTATATCACAAAGTGTCAAAAAGTCTTTCAAAAAAGCTCAACTGGTTGCATTTTCCATATCAGGAATAATATGGAACAACCAATAGGCAGAGACAGAGGTGAGAGCATAGTCACCTGGAATTGGGTTGATTTGTACAAACACACAAATTTTCCCCAAATCTTCAAATCTTCCCAGAAGCTAATTGGCCAGTCTTCCTGCTGGATTCAAAGGAGGCCCCCATGGAGCCACTGCTTGAGGAAAGAGACTCTTCCATTCAGACAACAGGAAGTCTGCAGCAGGAGGTAAAACTGACCTCCCGGGGTGGTTGGGGACTCTAGGGAAGGAGTAGTAAAAGGAAGAAAAGATCTTTGACATAAAATTTAATACCTCTCATTTCAAATTTGACATTCCTCTCTTCATTTAGACAATGCACACTACTGAGTGATCGGCACTAGAAAAGATGCACGGTGGAAAAGGCAAGGTCATTGCCTTATGCTCACAGTAAGGTATGCAGAGAATAGTGTATACAAACGTTACAGTTACAAATAGTGGAAAGTGATGCGTTCTCTAAGAGGGAGACAGATAAATTACGGAAGAAACTATGAAGAAAGTCTTTCAAATGTAATATCCAGGGGAAAGATACATGGAGAAAGTGGTTCTGAGTGCAGGTTTCAGGCTCAGGTAATACCTTTAGCCATAAACATTTTCAAGATCATGGCAGGCGGAGGGACTCAACTAAGCAGATATCAAAAAATTGTGGAAACATAGAAAGGATTGGGGGAAAATGTTAACAGTACTGTTAAGTTAGAGAATCTAAGAGAGGAGTGGGGTTTATAGCTTGAAGGAAAAGTTGGAACTGGCTTTGAATATTAGAATACAGCCTAGAGGTGATGGCTTATGAAATAAGGAGTCATTAAAGATATTAAACTAAAAAGGCACATACCAAAATTCTTCTTAGAAAGTAATATGTAAATGGAGAGATGGAAGGAAAGAAGATTCCAGAGCTGAACTAGCAAGTGGAAAGCTATTCCAGTAAGATATGTGCACATTCATTCAACCAATAATTATTGACCCCTAGATCATGGTATATGATTTTATGTTTTATGCTCTGATTAATTCATTTGAAGAGTATTTATTGAGCATCAGTTTCCATTCTAGGTGCTTTGTACAGAGCAATAAGCCAGGAAACAAATGTATCTGCCTTCATGGAAACCTTCCTCCAAGCCATGCACTGGTTCTGCTAGGCCTGAGGGATCAAACCTTTCTTCCCTCACCAGTGTCACTGTCTGGGACGGTGAGATGTAGAGGCTGCTACAAACACTTCTGCAAAGACACTGTAAGTACATGGCTGAGGCTCTTGTGAATCCAATTAATGATGAAAACCTGCCTAATCCAAACAAGCTAGACAATAAATACACAACGCCAAGTAGGCAGCAAGCATAGACTTCTGTGAGTCAGAGTAGGGACAACTAGGACACCAATCAGTGTGCTTAAGTATCCCATCACTCATTCTTGCTGGTCCCCATATACTTCGTGTTTCCCCAAATGTAAGCTGTTATTCATGGTATTACCCCCATTCAGGTGGGCTTTACTTTATCCTATCTTATCAAAAATAAAACACCTGCTTTTATTATTATTTATTAATACCAACTTAATCATCATCACAAATGATGATGACTAATTACATTAATCATGATATTCTATTAATAATAAAATGAACTATTTTATTTAATACTAATAATTGTGAGTCTGAGAAGTTAAATGACTTACCTAAGGTCATAAGACAGGCAATGGACTAATGAAAGATTCTGATAGAATTCTGTATATTTTAAGAGCCTGTTGTTTAGCAGATTTATAGGCTGGTTTGCTTCTACCTCCTTTGCTGACCTGCCACTAATCACACTGTTTCATGTTGAATTCCTCTGACTTACCACGTTGTCATTCAGTGGACTCAGTCCTATGCTAGTACTGATATAGTTAATATCACAATTTGTCCAGTATACATCTTTTAATTTTTTTTTGTTTTAATTTTATCTGGACCCATCTTCTTTCCATTAACACTAATAGCTCATTTATAGATCATTTATATATGAGCTATTGTCTATTTATATATCTGTCATGTATCTATCTGTGTATCTATCTATCTATCAAAATATCTATCTATATACATACACACACAGAGTTGCCTCTTGAACAACATGGGAATGAACTACATGGGTCCATTTATTAGTGGGTTTATTTTTATTAAATACTATAAATGTATTTTCTCTGCATTATGATTTTCTTAATAACATTTTCTTTCCTCTAGCTTACTTCATTGCAAGAATACGGTGTATAACACATACAACATAGAAAAGATGTGTTAATCGACTGCTTATGTTCATTAAGCCTTCCAAGCAACGGTAGGCTATCCATAGCTAAGTTTTCGGGTAGTCAAAAGTTATACAAATTTTCGATTGTGTGGGGTGTTGGTAGCCCTAACCTCCATGTTGTTCAAGGGTATACTGTAATTTTGTATATAAACATGAAAACGTATACTGTACCCTCTGTAAGGATTCAATAACTATCAGTTGTATAAATGTGTATAATATATCCATTGATATTACATGGGTAATCTCTCTCCATGTATTTCCATTTCTATGCTAAGCACTTGGAAATAACAAAAAGCCTTTGAAAAGACTTTATTCTGCCCTGAGAGCTCACAGTCTATGAGGATGAAGGGCCATATGAACAGACAGACAGCTCTGCTCAATTTGACGAGTGGTAGGAGTTTGTGGGGGATGTAATGGTAGACACTCTCTAGAGGAAACAGGAAGTTGGTAGAGGGCCGTGATCCCTCCCACATAGAACGTTTCACTTAGAAACTTTCCGAGGAGCCAAAATGAAAGCCAGAATGAAAGAGATTATGATATTTGAGCTGAGTCTGCAAAGCAGTATCAGAAACTCTCCTCCAGCTAATACTGAAAATCCCCAGCTGCCTTAGAAAAGAAAGGCTCTATCTATACACATTCTAGTTAGGGGCTCTTTCTCTGCTGTTTGGTTATGGCTTTTTTTTTTTCCTTTCACAATAGTTTAACCCTTAAAATATTAGAACTTTTTATTGTTAGCACTTCCAAAATGTATAAAACCCAAGCAAAATGTGTATTTAAAATGTAGAGTGACAGCTGTAAGCACCTTATTCTAAAAAAAAAAAAAATTCAAAATCACAAAATATTTAGGACATGTGGAAACATAATTCAAACAATCTAAAACAGGGATCAGCAAACTACAGCCCACAGGCCAAATCTGATTCATAGCCTGCTTTTGTAAATAAAGTTTTATCGGAACACAGCCATGCTTATTGGCTGACATACTGCCTACGGGTACTTTCATTATACAATTGCAGTGTTGAGTAGTTGTGACATAGATCATATGGACTGCAAAGTTAACACTATTTACTATCTGGACCTTGTCAGAAAATGTTTGCCAATACTTGGTCTAAAGCATGGAGGAAAGATGAGTATGTTAAATCTATTATGCCTTAGAGCAGCGCTACTCAAAGTGTGGTTTGGGCAAAGGTGTCAGTTTGTGATTCAATAAACATAGAAACTGAGAGTAAACTTTTAGAAACTTCTATAGCAATTTGATAGAGTAATCTTAATGTCTGTTGAAAGTAATAATTAAAATATTGGACTTGTATTTTGCATTTTATTTTACTAGTTATTTTTAAAGTAAGCCTTCCTTTGTAATATCTTTTCATTTTATCAGTTCCTGAAGGAATTAAAATAAAAAACAAAGTTTTCACAACTAATAGTTTGAAAACAAATAGTTTGAGTAGCATTGCCCTAGAACACAGGTGGCCAAACTACCCATCAAAGGGGTCAGAATTCACTAGCACAGAAGGCTTATGGTATGGCGTTCTTGCTTGCAAAATATTTAATCTGGAGTACTTCAATGCTTCTGTTATTTGGTAGCTGGAGGAGCATTTTTCTCTGTATACAGTCATCAACCCTTCACCATAACATCAGTAAACTTCAGGTAACAATGTATATACTCTTATTCAACCAAGGGATAACAAAGAAAACTACATGAAATCTAACCTGATAATCATCTTGCACTTGAAGACAAGAATTCTTTGGTTTATTGTGTGTGCGTGCATGTGTGTGTGTGTGTGTGTGTGTGTGTGTGTGTGTGTGTGTGTGTGAGTGAGTAGAGAGAAAGGGAGAGCATGAGAGAAGAGAGAGATGAAGAGAGAGAGAGAGAGAGAGGAGGGGAGGGAGGGAGGGAGGAAGGGAGGGAGAGAAAGAGAGAGAGAAAAACATTCAACCAGGAAGTCCAGAGGGCCCCGAGATCAAGAGTCTATGATTTTAGATATAAATTTACAATTTCAATCATTCGCTCCTTTATTACTGTATATTTAAAGTATGTTGAAATCCGACTTTAGACCAGTGGATATTAACCAAGAAAAAAAGATGCTACTCTTCTTTCCTCATTTAAAAAGAAAAAAAAATTCTTAAAAGTTGTAAAATTTAAAAAAAAAAATGTTGATCATGTGAGCCTGAAAATTACTTAGGAGTCACTCAAAATCCCTTCAAGACCACAATCGTCATAATCTTTTGATGCCTGTTGACATCAGTGATTTAATAGTTTTATAAGTTGTACTAAATGAATCTATAACATCGATTTAGACCATATCCCCCCACCCCCACCCTCACCCCCTAAGCAACAGCAGACTGCAAGAGGGCTTTGTCTTCCAGGACTCTTGTTCCCTTTGTAATATGCACACCTCACAGCCTAATCCGCCCAACTCTCCAATATGCAGTGGCCTGGATTCATTTCTGCCCACTAAGGCCTTCTGTGTGGAGGCAGCCCTTCTGGGCACCGCTGGTAAACAAATTAGAGAAACTACATTATGTTGTATGAAAGGCCCAGCATTTTTCTCTCGCTGATTGTAATTAAGTTCATCTAAAGGTCAGCCGTGAAGGCTCGCTGCTATCATGGCTGCTGTATATGGAAGAGCTCTGTCATATTTAGTTCTGCAGCTTTGCTGTGGATAGTTCATAAGAACTGGAGCTCATCCAGCCCTAGGACCAAATCGCTTTGTGTCTGTGAACCCTTACAATCCATTATGCTCCTCAACCCCTATCTCTCACAGCAGAAGTGCAGAATGGAAGGGAGGAGGTGTTCTGTAGCTGCAAACACAGCTGCTTTTGAGGAAGCAATTCCCAATTAATCCACTATTATGAATAGCTATTCCCTCCACTCCCATGTGATAAAGTCCCTTGTAAGTTAAATAAAATTCATATTATTAACATTGTTTCTAAGTGCCAATTATAAGTTAGCTTTTGGCAAGTGTTTCTAATTCAGATGCTCCCATGATGCCACTCGTTCAGATGCTTCCATGGCACCACAAATCCCATAAAGACACCTTCTGGATTGATCCAGGGGCCCTCTGGATTTCTTGATTGAAGTGTTCTTCAAGCCAAGATGAACAGCACATGGTCGGGTTTTCACAAAATGTCTACCTAAAAGCTGATGTCTGTCACCTATCCTCATTCAATATTAAGAGACCTAGTCACCTACAGAGATGATTGTAGGACCTGGCTTGAGTATTATGATACCTGTGTGACTTCATGTAAATCTCGTCATCCTACTGGATCACTGATTCCTCCATGTAAAGTGAAGAGGAGCTATTACTTGGTCTGTTATCAGGTGACAATACAGTTAATCATCCTAAGTGGAACACTTGAGAGTGAGCAAGGGAATTGGGGTGACAGGTAGAAACCAGGGCTGTTCAAGGCAAATCGAAACCTATGCGCACTCTGTAGTCCTCCTTCTAATGTCAATTGTTTGACATTAGATATTTCATCCTCATTACTTAATCCCGTTCCTTTAGAAACTCTTTAACTAGCTCCTCTCTTAAAAGCGTAGAATCCAACTCAAAATAATAACTCTTACAAAGAAAAAGTCAGTTATCTAGAGAGTAATATTCAGACTTAAATGCAGAAAATTGGTATAAAATTGTGGATAGTGATCTCATTCAAGAAGCTTGAGAATATTTTCAAATAAGGAGATACATGTGTGTATACACACACACACACACACACACACATATGTATATATACTTTTCCCTCCCCTGAGAATTAAGGTCATTAGTGCAATGTACCCACAGGGCTAGGTACATTTTGGAAGTCACGGAGACATCAGTGCATTGAACTGGGTGTTCTGTGTCCTGCAAGCATGCAGTTTCGAGTGACATAAGATCTTATGTTAGAAAGTAAGCTGAAATTTGTGACGACTTCCTGGATAAATAGCACATCCGTTCTAGTCCAAACTTTATCCCTTTAGGTACTTTTTCCAAACATGAGTTCTGAGACTCTGAATTCTGGGACTCTGATATCAGTACTATGAAGGCTATCGCAAGAATGGTATATTCCATTTGTCCAAAAGGCCTCAGTTATGTTTAATTTTCATGTTAACATCTTATGCAACCACAGTACATTTGTTGAAACTATGAAATAAACATTGCTATATTACTAATAACTAAACTACAGACTTTATTTAAATTCTCAATTGTAATTTTTAATTCCTTTTTATGTACTTGAGTGCTCCATTAAGTATTTGCTTTTAGAAATATCCCGACCACCACAAAAGTTATGTAAGCATTTCTCAAACACAGAGTGAGGCAGGGCGGCAGTACCGAAATGGTTAATTTCAATATCAGGAAAATCACTTTTTTCCACTAAGGTGGTTGACATTGAGTATGTATGTGTGTATGGGTGGTGGGGGGAGGGCAGGCAGTATTTGTTTTCTCTCCTTTAACCAATTTCACAATTGAATGAGCCTCAAGCTTATCTCCTGCCTCAGCAACTCAGAGAGACGCCCACCACAGACTGTTCCCAGCACTTACTGATAATCTAAGTACCGCATATAATAGTCCCCTGTGTGCTCCCAGGGAAATATCCACACAGAGCGAGGAGGTAGTGAAGCAGAGCACCTATTTCCAGATACAGCCATGCTTGTCTTTGGTCAAATTGTGCTTTCCCACCCTCCTAAACACTTCCCGTTTCATCTTCTAAATCACTGTCTTGAGGCTTTCTTTGCAGAAAGAGCAGAGCAGGCTCTCAAGTGGCTAACACAAGGAGCTGGAAACCTGAACTTGTGGATAGAATCCTGTTTTAGCTGTGTTATTTAGCAAAGTAGCCCTTGGCTTTTTGGAAAGTGGTGGCAGTTGAAAGAACATGGAATCCAAAGCCCCCAAACCCGAGTTTTAATCCAGACTTGAACATGCATTCACTGTGACCTTGCAAATGGCTTAAATTCTTTGTCTCAGCTTCAACTGCTATAAAAACAATGAAATAATAGCAATAGCAAGATTGATACTCACTTGTGGAGTTGAAAGGAGTAGTCAAATGGCATGTGCTCCTGTCTGGCAGATGATAGAAGCTTCGCATTACAACTCTCCCCGCTTAAACAGCCCCATCATCAGGAAAAGAAAGAAAGGACGCCGAAAAGACATTCAGAGTGGCAACGGATGTTCCTGAGGAATTCTGGCTTGCTTAGACTCTCAGGCTGTCTGTTGCAATTCATAAATGTATCCTTTAACAAAAATTTCCAATTCTAACTGGGACCAACACACACACACACACACACACACACACATCATTCTCCAGTAACCTAAGGTTTTCAATTTGGCTCCCACGCCTCCGGGGTGGGTGACTGACTATGTTCACTCCCAAACTCAGAGATCTCCAGGTGCCTTTGATCTTCAACCGAACTCTAGTTTTAACCCAGCTTTCATGACCTTGCCTGACCTGAGCCAACCTTACGTAAACAAACTTGACCTTCGCAGCTTTTCAACATACATCCCAACATACATCTCATTTCTTGCTTTCTCCTCTGATCCTCCTGAATATCACAGATCAGTCTCTTGTCTTTGGAAAGCTCTGTCCTTCTGCCTCTCCAGCTCAATTCCCTAATCTTTTCTGAGGTCTTTTCTATTTGACATCTCTGCCGACTTTGAGCGCTCACCAGAGTTTAACACTCAGTGCTACTTTGTGATCTCATTACTTCTCAGGTCTCTGTTTTGGTTCTCATAAGGAAGAGTAAACATCTTATATGCAAAGACCTTAACCCAAAACATTTTTACTGCCTCCCTATCACACATAAACACATCCAGGATGCCTTCACTCAACACTTTGAAATTATTTGTTTTTTAGGCATTTCTTATGTGAAATATAATACAAGATATAATTTCTTACACAAAATAATTTGATGGCTCTTTACATGGAAAAAATCATTTCAGTGGGTCACTATATCTTGAGTTATTGAATAGTTAGAAAGAGTACCTTTTTCACTTCCAGGAGTAAAAATTGTAAAATTAACTGTAGAGTCTCCAGTGGGAATAGCTTCTAAATTTTCTGATAATCAAAGTGATATCTATTTTGCTAAAATTAAATGCAAAGGCTTCTAACAATGGGCTTATAATATTTATCAAAATTTTCACTGCTATTTTTAAGAAAAAAGTCAGAAAACTAGAAATAATACAATAGCAAACACTCATGTTTCTAAATGCCGTGAATAGTTGGCTGTTTACACTTTGTCATATTTTACTCATGTCTTTAATCTAAAAAAAATCAGAGGTAGTTTGCTTTTTCCTTGCACAGCCAGTTTCATTGCCTATGCTTCTTCTTAGAAGTGACAGATATCATAGATTTTAAATGATCTCCCTAACCTTTATTACATCTTTAATACGGCATATTTTGTGTATGTGCTTAAACATTTTCAATAAGTGGTACTCTACATATTTATCTACTTGAGCTTGCTTTTATCTCTGAATACCATGGTTTCTCTCTCTCTCTCTCTCTCTCTCTCTCTCTCTCTCTCTCACACACACACACACACACACACAGAGTGAGAGAGAGAAAATTTGGGTATTTTCTATAGTATTAATAGACCACACTGTGTATATGTTCATGTAGATTGGCATTTAAGTTATTTCCAAATTTGCTCATGACTTTTGACACTATAAAACATGCAGTAAGGGATACAGTTACCCCAAAATGGAAATTAATGTGACATGGAAACTGTGTATTTTTAATGTTACTGCATAGTGCAAAATTGTTCTCCAAAATGGGTGCAAGAGTTTTCAGCCCTCAAAACAATGTATGAAAGTACTAATTTCCCTTGCAAAAACCTATTGTCAAAAATCGTATCAATTCAATATTTGAGTACTAAAAAGCCATCATTGTTTTAATGTACGATCTTTGTTATTAGGAATGTTGAATGACTTTTCATATGTGTAGTTACTCTGCAGGTTTCCTTTTCTGTAAGTTGCCTATTCATAATATTTGTACATTTTTCAACAGGACAGAATGTCTTTTTTTTACTGATTTCTATTGCTTTAGACATTATAAATTCTAAAGCTGATAGTAGCCTTTGTAGGTGATATCAGTCTGTGATACATATTAATTAGGATACAGGATAATGTACTATAACAAGAAGGTATTAAAAGTGTTGCAAACAATATCGATATTTAATTATCTTTAATATAAAAGCCTAGGTTGGTAGGACAACATTGGTACTGTGCCTCTGTGTTGTAAGAGAGCCAAGCTATTTTTATCTTGTTTCTCTGTAGTCATTAAAACTTCTGTTTTATAGTCCAAGGTAACTGATCCAGCTCCCACTATTAGAAAAATATGTAGCTGGTAAGAAAGGAGAAATTGTAAGGAAAGAACATGTTTTTCTTTCTTAAGTACAAGAGTTAGTCACACGCAGCCCTTGATTTCATTTTGCATTGGCCAGAACTTAATTATATGGCCACAGCTATCTGCAAAAGAGTTTGCGGAATATAGTCCTTAGCTGTATGGCAATGTGCACAGCTGAAATTCTAGTGCCGTAGAAAGGAAGAACTGTTGGCTTTGGGATAACAAACCATAGTATTGTCACAATGCACCCACTTGAACACTAAAATGTATAAGTGTACCCTAAGTGAGATAGGCTCACTTCTTCCTTAAGGGAGACAACCCAAAGTCTTACTTAATAACTACATCTAATCACCAGGTTTCCAATCTGGAGTTTCTAGGTAATGTGAGAAATTCTCTATTAAAACCTGATAAGATGATATCTCATATCATTGCTTCAATTTTGAATATTAACTCTTGAAACCCCAAATGAATTTATAGACAGTCCTCAGGCAGACAGTTTCCCTCTGCAGATGTTTATCATTTCCATCTCTGCTTGCAAACTCGCTAAATATAAATCAAGTTTATCTTTCTCATAGAAGTTTCCTAAAGTGCCACGAAGACAATTAACACCAACATTTTGCACTTTTCAGAAGAGCTTTTTTCCTATTGAAGTTTCAATGGGTCAATGATGTTTTTTAAACGATTGCAGGCATGAGTTTTGCATGTTCCTGCCACAGCATAGCAAAGGTTACTGGGGTGGTCTTTTGATGTGACAACTTGGCTAGGCTACAGTCCTGTTGTTCAATTAAATACCAATATAGGTATTGCTAGGAAGGCATTTTGTAGATGTAATTAAACTCCATAATCAGTTGAATTTAAAATAAATGATCCTACATAATCTGAATTAGCATGCTTTAATCAGTTGAGAAGCCTCAGTAGCAGAGCTGAGGCTTCCCTGAAGAAGAAGTCTCAAGAAGAAATTCCCTGTGAAAGCAGCGGTTTCAGCTCCTGTCTGAGAGCTCCAGCTTGTCTTTCTGGATGGCCTACACTATGGATTGGATTTCAGATTCACCCAGCAAGCCCTCACAATCAGGTAAGCCAATTCCTTAGATAGACAGTGACACAGATGATGATAATAGATAGGTAGATGATCAAAAAATTAGATAGATGATAGATAGATAGATAGATAGATAGATAGATAGATAGATAGATAGATAGATGATACATGAAAGATAGATGATAGATAGATAGATAATAGATAGACAGAACTAGAGAGACTCTACTAGAACTGTTTCTCTGGCTGAAGGCTAAACCCTGAGTAATATAGTAACCAACTCTTTAGCTTTGCAGTCCGTGTCCTGCTTATTGGCTGCCTGAACATTAAGCCAGTGTCATTTATTTTAGTCTTGTTGTGATAGAATCCCACTTCCATTAATCAAATTCTGTATTAGTTAAGCATAAGGTAAGTTTCTACAACTGAGAAAACCTAAAATTTAAAGGCTTAAATGAGCCAGAAGAATGTTTGTCTCTTACACAATTCAACTAAATCATCCATAGCCGGCATAGCTGTTCGATGCTGACATCCTTCACTTATAAAATGATAAGTTTTAAAAAATACCTCTTCATTTTTCCACTACATCAGAGGGACATATTCTATATACTTGTATTGTTTGTATGTTTTTTAAAAAGTTCAAACAAATATGTTTCATATTTCTAAAACATTCTCTCATTCTAAATACTCTCTTCCCATCTTTCATACATTATTCTTACAACTTTTATTCTAGCTTGTTTTACCATAAAATAAAATAATTCATCTTGTTATCATCATAATATGTAATTAATTTGTAATTAGATTGTCTAATACAATTTAGCAATTTTCCTTATAAATATTTTTGTATTTTATTTATTAACTTTTAAAATTATTTTAATTTCTTCCCACTCAGTCTCCATGCGGTGCATTATGAAAATTTTTCTAAGTTTGACAGTGTCTTTATTCCTGAGTATTAATGTAGACATGTGTATAAAGTAGACAGTTATTTCCCTCAACACTTCGAAGCTATTGCATCTTTATCCTCTAACAGATATTATTGCTGGTGAGAAATCTGCTGTCATTCTGATTGTCCTTTCTTTATAGAAATGGCAAAGTGGCCAGAGTCAGCACCCTAGAGGGATGGTACCCTTTTAGTCGAGTATACTGAAAAGATGCTAGACTTTAATCTCTATTTAGACATAGGGAACAGAGTTCACGTTTCCTACCAAGCATGAGGTTAATTTGGCATCTGTTTCTCTGTTGGCATTGAAAATTGCACCAGATCATCTATATGTGGTCCTGACTTTCCATAGATCCTTTGGCTCTGAGTTTTTCTCTCTGCATTACTCAGAAACTGTGCTCATGACTCTGAGTATAGACATTTATACTATACTCATTATACAGACATTTAATATATGTGTATATATTTAAAATTTAAAATATATTTTATCTATTATCTCTATGTGTTTTAAATGGAGGATTATATTTGCATTGCTTACAGTTCTATTTTATAATTTTCATTTTTTTATTTTAAAGGCAAAATTCCCTAGCCATTATTATTTTAATGTGTATTATAACCTAGTTATAAATGTAATGTGTAGTTATAAAAATTAAAGCATTACTGAATTACGTTTCCTTAACATCTTTTCAAGAAAATAAGGCACCATTAATGACATCAAAACGTAGTGCTATAATGCTAGCAATGATTTTTCAACCAAATAACGCAAATTGCTGTATGTATATTAACAATTTTCTCTAATTCTTTTAATCAATCTGGACACATTTTCAGTTTGTTACGATGGTCACCGATGCCTCATATTCCATTACTCAGGCCAATTTTGTAGCAATATGGACTGAGAAATTACATGTTTTGACGTGTTATTAATATTTACAGAGCACCCATCCCAAGTGTATCACTAATGTCACCTTGAGTGGAAGAATGATGCTCAAACATTATTTAAATTGATGACAACAAACAACAGCAATCATTATTATTTTTTTTATTTTAGAAATTGATGCAAAGAGTTCATCTCAAATGGCTATTGCATAGAATATTCATAACCCTTGATTGCTGTCACTTTTCTATGAAGAAAGGGGGTTTAGGAAAGCTACAACCACAGACAACGCAGGGGCCCTAAGAAAAAACATACTCATTCTCAACTTGCTCTTCTAGAAATAAATTTGTATTCCCAAGACGGCTTTCTAAGTTGCCCCAAAGCTGTGAACACAGTGAAAGGGGCTGGCCTTCTTTGCAGAAAGACAAGGAGGAAAAGGAGGAGAACACAGAACATCCCCATGGGCTGGGGCAGGTACACTCCAGCTGCTTCTTTTCACAATGACCCCACCCTGGCAGAAAGAGAAAAACAAAGCATGGGTCCTCTTTCTTTTTTCTTCAGCCAATATTATTTCCCGACTTTTCCAATGGAATATTATGACACTGTCGTTTAGAAATGTATATGTGGTTCACAATATTTAGTGAGGTCTGAAACAATTCAGGACTCTTTTCTGCGGAGAAGCTAAGTTTTAGCTAAGATTGAAGTCAGAGTCTGATTTAAGTCAAGTTAAAGAAGGTAGACCACTGTTCTAAAATCTCCAGTAAACTCTCTAAGGTTTCGAGCAAGCAGTCATGACTATTCTCTCTCACCAACCACTTTGGTATGAGTTCGTAATAGTTCTATTTCCATAAGACAACACTTAGGACCCCAACTTCAGTAGGTCACTGTTAATTTCGTGTTCGAACATAGTATCCTTGTCTCTCATCCCCTCCCCACTTGGTTAGGAGAGGGCTCAGCACATTATTTATATCACAGTACCAGGTTGGTATCATATGTAACATAAGAACATGATATTGAAATCTCTTTTTTATTTCCACTAACCAGTGATCCTATTCTTTCTTTTGAATTTTTCCATTAATTTTTAAAACTGTACCTTTCTTATATATGTCTAGCATTTGTAAATGTTTTTATTGGGACCTAGCCAGGTGAGGGTAAGGTTTGCAATGGTTTCTGCCCTGTTATAAGAAATCTACTTTTACTCTGATAATTAATGTCCATTATGAAAATAAATAATTATATTTTTAATTCCTTGAATTTCGAATTGGTTATTACTATTTTTGTTTTTCTTCCTTTATCTCTTTAAATATTGTAACCATAATGGTTTTAAAGTTTAAAGTTTATTTTCTTCCTTTATCTCTTTAAACATTGTAACCATAATGGTTTTAAAGTTTATTTTATAATAACTTGTAATTTATAATTCTTTGTTTTGTTTTAGTCAGCTCAGGCTGCCATAACAAGTTATCACAGATTGGGGGTCTTAAACAATAGAGATTTACTTTCACACAGTTCTGGAGGCTAGAAGTCCAAGATAAAGGAGCCAGCAATGTTGATTTCCAGTGAGACCTCTCTTTCTGAGTTGCAGACAGCTGCCTTCTTGCTATATCCTCACATGGCCTTTCCTCTGTATGCACATAGAGTGAGAGAGAGAGATTGATTTCTGATATCACTTCCTCTTCTTAAAAAGATACCCGTTCTATTGGATTAGGGCTTCACTCTTATGACTTCATTTTACCTTAATTACTTCTTTAAAAGCCTTATCTTTAAATACAGTCACATTTGGGGTAAGGGCTGCAATATTTGAATTTGGGGGAAGGGAACACTTCAGTCCATAATAGAGTTCAAAACTTCTGTTTAGGTTGCTGACATATCTGCATGGTGACTTATTTCCTCAAGACAAAATATTAATTAAAAAAATTTAAATCTGAAAAAACCTTTATAATGGGTGAGATTACAATATTCAAAGAGATTTAAATGCAATAGATAAATAAAATTTTCAGATTTGAAAAATATGAATAGTAAATTAAATAAATACACATTTGTCATTTTTGGTTGAGAACTCAGCTTCATGATAATCCCACACGTACCACATGTGCTCTGGACTATTGAAGAATCCCCACAAGGCAGTTTTGCACTTTACTTTCCACAGTTATAAGTGTTTTAACCATTCTGGGTATTTTTTTTTGTGGATAATTTCTTACCCAAGATTCCTACAACATAGGAATACTTGAAGTATTTTGATTTGGGACCAAGCAGGACCCGAGATTTAGATTCCAACAGAGAATCTAACAAAGATTGATGGATAGATGTACAGATGGAAATATTAGATTATTTATATATTATTAAATATTATGTAATATTTTCCTATACATTTTCTCAAACATACCTGAGAGAGTCTCTTTAATATATGCACGCATATTTATAGATGCATTTAAACCACATGTGTATGTTCTTTTAGAAATCCTGATGAATTCCATAATTCTAATGATGTTCCACACTGCTCAGTTTTGTTGCTAATATGAAAAAAATAATAAAACAGCAATAAAGAGGAGGTACTTTGAAGCATGCTTATAATGATATGGTGATAATGTACTGCATCAAATGAATCTGCTGTGTGACTGGTTACTGAGTTGCTCTATTTAACTGATTATATACACTTGTGAAATCTTTAAAGCATACAAGTCTGTTATTCACATGTGATTAAATGTTGACCTTATAGTCCTTTTCCAATGCCAGTATCAGTAAGTTTCCCTGTTCAGAATGAGAGAAGGGCAAACTACCACATCCAGGGCTTCTAATGTGTGTGCCAGACACTGGAGGACGTGCTTAAAACTCTTCACACATTCTATATCTATAGCAACTATTTGAGGTAGTTATCATTTTTTTCCTACAAATATCACAAACCGGTAAGTTGACTCTCAGAGAATTATACTGTTCCTAAGTTATCCAGCTACCAGTACAAGAACAGTATTTCAATCTAAGTTTTATTCCAAAATATATACTTTCTACACAGTCATTTTTGTCTCGACATTTAGAATATGCTTTTAATAGCTGCATACAATTCAATATACATCCTTTTAATTTAATCACATTTTTTCAAATATTATCTTCATTAATTTTTTTTTTCATTTTTTTCAGTAGCTACTGGCAATAGTTACTCATTACGAGTCACCAGAAAACAATATTGTGGAGAAGAAGCTCTTTCATTTTCAAACTGGGAAAGAAATGTATAGGTAATGTTTTGAGAGAGGCTGCATCTTAGGATTTCATTAGCTCAAGTGATATAAGAAAAAGTCAAATATGTTCTGGATGCAAGAGAAATTACTGGAAAATATATTATATTTGATATGAGTTAAATATATCCTCTGCCTTGGATCCACAAGGAAAAGTGGAAATAGCACAATTATCTATTATATTAAATATAAAATTTGATGCCAAACCCGCTTTCTCTCATCCTACTGTGTATTTCTACGACAAGATCTCTCTCAGAAAAGCTTCCATAAACCAGGTTGAGATTAACTTTACTACTGATCAAGAACTCTTAGAGTTTTGCTGAAATGCTTCCTAACTGAAGGGACAGCATCTTTACAGGTAGGAATATTCAGGGGACCCCTCACACACTTAGCTTCAGAATGTCAAGAGAAAAGCTCAGATGACTGGCCGTGATGACTACTACTTTCAAAATGTATGTTCCATTGTCACATTATGTTTAATCAAGCACATTTCTCATGGTCATAAGTCTTTCTGAAAAAATCAGATGTATACAAGTTATTTCCCCTTGAAGAACATTAATGAAAGAATTCAAACAGGTGTCAGAAGATCTATTCAAACTCTTGAATCTCTCATTCAATATGAACACCACCCACTATGCAGCAACCATCTCCCCCTGAACTCTTCCAAATTTCCTATTTATATACATAAAGCAGGCATCTCAGTGTCTAGCACATAGTAGGTACACACATATGGCTATTTTAAGTATTTGTTTCCATTTCGAAGGATCCTCTACTTTTTCTGAAAATATAGAATGATATAGATTATAAAATATTAAGAACATAGAGCACATAAAATTTTAATGTTCACACAAAAGTCTTTTACAACCTTCTCACTCACTAAGTGGTCCAACATTAAAATAAAATAAATCTTCACCCAAAGAGAAAGCACTTAAAATGTGTAGCTTTTTAGATTTTAGTCCCCCAAAGAACTCATTTTTCTTAATAGTGTCTGATACAATAAAACCATCCGTTCCAAGGAAAAAATAATTAAAGCACTTAGCATGATGTTTTACTTTCAGTATTTAAAAATCAGCTATTTCCTATGATCAGTAATTTGGGATTCCATTATATTTTATGATACTAAATATGGATTTACACAATAGATACTAATGAATCTGGACTCGCAGACACTTGTTACTTAAGTCATAAACCAGGATATCTGCCAAGAACTTATGTTCTTAAAAATTATGCAGAGAATGCAAAATGATCACAAAGTAGGGCATGTAACAAAGGAAGAGTACAGATCCTATCAAATGATATATCCATGTGTTTCACATTCTTTCAGAGCCAAAGCTATGCTTATGCAGAAAGAGCCTTAGTTGATTAATTGTTTTTATACATTCATTTCTATATATTCATTTATTTAAATATATATTGAGTGCTTCCTACATACTAAACATTATCTTTTGCACAGAGATTTTTCAAAAATGAACAAAAATTAAAAAGAGGTCTAGTCTCTGAACTCAAAAAGCTGACAAACTAGCTGGGGACAATATGCTTATGTAGAACTTGTATGTAGCATCAGATGCACAGAAGGTGCAAGTAATGTACCATTTAGAGTTAACAGTAGATTCTTATGAAGGTGTTGCCAGCTCCTCCTGATAAGCTACTACACATATAATATCTTATGTTTGAAATAAAATTTTTCTAATTGTGTTGATTACTTTAAATTATCTTCATTTTAAATAATAAAAATAAAACAAATCAAATTCCTTAATCAAAGCATTGCTTATAATAACAGACATTTATTATGCTTTCTTGAATAAAATCAGCTTCCTAAAATCATGTCATTTTCAGAACTGTTTTAATTGTTCCATTCATTACCTCTGGGTGAAGAGAGACACTAAATATTAGTGCTGATTGGAGGCAGTTAGGTTTCCAATGAGTAGAAATACCTGTGAGGTCATTGAATAGCATCATTATAGTTACTTAAATTAGCCCACACCAATGTCTCCATTATGATAATAGTAATAATAATAAATATCTACCATTATTTGTATATCACATCTCAGATAAGATCTAGAATAACTTTTAAAGTAGAAACACTTCACAGTAAATTCCCACTGTCATCTATTACTCGATAATTTAAAATTGATTATAGCTCCCTAATCTCAATAACAAATTTTCCCCACTTCCCTTAAGTTCAGAAGCCTAATATTCCCTAACTTCAGTAATAAGCGTGGGCAGAGAAAATATTGTTCCGTTATAAAAAAAAGTAAAAAACAAAATAACAGAAAGTACCATACGTGGACCAGATATAGTCTTTAGCATCTCTAAAAATTATCATGTTGTTCTTTTTTATTTTTTTTGAGGCACATCTATTTTTTTAGTTAAAAACAACTTCACAGTTGTTATTTCTTCTTCCTGTCACACACACACACACACACACACACACACACACTCTTAGGGAGTGTATCAAAATTTGGAAGAATTTGTTCAGTCTTCTTAACTTGATGGCCAACATGATCTGTAAAGTTAATAGGAAGAGCGAAAGGTCTTCCTGAATTTTACTGAATAATTGAAAGTATAAAACCTACTTAAAACTTTGTCATCAGAGTTTTTGAGATATGCCATTGTCCTTTGTCTGAAAGTTACAATAATACTTATTAGAACAGAACTATGTTTAACTTCACATATACTGAATTCTTATCATACTGTCAATTCCTGAAAAAATAAATAGAAGCAAAAACTAGCATATTTTTCATATAAACAAAAGTACATTTCTGCAAGAAATGTGTCTGTCAAATATATGCTCAGTTTTTAATAGAATTTCATATAGCTTCTTCCCAAAGGGACATGATCCAAAACAACCAACCAAACAAACAAATACATAAACAGCACAAATAATAGCCAGTCTCATTCAAGCTAAAAGTAGTAACAATAACACTTTATTATTTAACAAAAAATAAAAGTTGAACAAATAACGTTGCTTTGAATAATTCCAAAAATGGCTATTATGTGCCAAAAAACTTTGTCATATATTTATAATTTAAATATAATAAGGTGTATTCCTTAAGCAGCTCAATACCTAGTGGTGGGCTTACAGAATCCGACTAATTAACTTAGGTCATGAACTTGGAACTTCCTGCTACAATAAACAACTTTGGATATTTATCTTTCTCAGCTATTGCATATGTATAATTTGCCTTATCCATGAGCCTTTCACTTGTTTTACATCAACACGTATTGCTAACGATGTCCTTAGTTTGTTTCTTTGTAATGTATTTCCATGATACCTGTATGGCATTTCTCCAAATTTGTGTTTACTCATAAAGATGAGGCTGGCATCATGATTTCTTGGTCCCTTTATTAAGGTGAGAAGCATTGTGATTAATAAAATGCTAATCCAAGTTTGGTGATCATAAAACACTTTTCGCTACTTTCTAACATTCTTTAAATTAGTTTATAACTAGACACATTTCCAAATTTACTCCAGATATAGACCCAAAATAACCTTAAGAGCTCAGAAACATTTTAATTTTCTCTTGTCAGATCATCACGCTTTATAATTTTAAAGTTCACTGTCTTGTTTGAGGAATTGGAGCAAATTAAAAAGGAAAAAAACTACTCACATATGTAATAAGCTAAAATAAGAGTCAGGTGTCACGAAAATTGCAACCAGATTAATCAAACTCTGAAATACATTAACAAAATTTTCTGAGGGAAAAATTGGAAGGGATAAGGAAATTTTAGGAAGACACATCTTAATCTCTGTAGTTATCAGTTAGCCTCTTGACTGGGAAACAGTAGTTGCCCCCCCACCACCCCCGCCGGCTTATAAACACTTGGAACCACCTTAATACTGGCTGGTTTTCAGAGAGCCAGACAAAATTTGGCTGGTTTACAACAGGTGCAAAAATTATTGTCAAATAAAATTTCCCTATTTGTTTACCTTTCTTACTTAGTTACTTGAGCAATGTGATTTCGTTTGCCATTTAAACATTTTTGTTAGTATTTTATGTAGGGCTAGTTCATCCAACATAACTTATTGGCAAAATAGTCTAATCTTTTTGGAAATAGAAGACAACACTTTACAGCTCTCCTTCAGGTTATGATTGATATAGACTGGGCAAATAGTGCCAATGAGAAGTCACAGCTTTGTGAAGAAATTCATGCCAGTGTGATACTGACAACTACCTTATATACATCTTTTTTTTCTCAGTCCCAGTAAATCAGTGTCATTAATTCATTCAACACATATTTAATGTGTATTTAAAATGTGCTAGGTAAGCATATTAGTGATTCTAGACTTGTGGCAAGTGCTAACACTAACATGAGAAATCAGGGTGCTAGGAAAATCCTATGTTGGGGTGAATTATTTGAGATAGAGTATTTGTGGGTTTGGATGAAACCTAGAGGATGCGGAGGAGAGAGACATGCACTGATCTGGACGTATAGGGTAATGGAACCATAATCCAGACAAGGCATCTAGAAAATGCAAAGTCTCTGAAATCAGAAAGGACAGGGCCAAAAGGACAGACTCTCATGTGATCAGAATGGAGAGATACTAGGGCAAGACCAGAAAGGGCCATAGAAGCCAAGGAAAGGAGTCTGGGTTTTCTTCTTAAATGAGTGAGAGGTCATTGATAGTTTTTAAACTGGGGAATGGTATGATTTGACTTATGTTGAAAAAACTACCTGTCTGGTTGTTATGAAGAAAATGAATTATAGTGGAGTAAACATGAAAGATCAAGTAGGGAGTTATAGAAATTTTCTCGGTGAGATATAATTATTTCTGAAAATATGGTCATAGAAGTCATTATCAAGAGCAGAGAGTGGGTTCAAGCCACGTTCTATAGAAATGCAATGAGTTGTCAATACATTTGATTTTGTGGATGAGATAAAGAGAAGGAGCAAAGACATATTTCAGGTTTCTGGTGAGTAATAATGGCACCCTGAAGAGTGATGAGAAAGAATAAGAAAGTATTTTTGGGAAAAGTTTCAAAATAAGATTTACTCATGTTAAATCTGAAATAGCCTTGGAGCATCCGAATGTAGACATACAGTAGACGAGTTTGAAATATGTACTGTTGGCCTAGTGGAGGAATCTCAGCTAGAGATATGAATTTTGCAGTTGCTATCATGCAGATATCTGTCGAGGCCATGGCAATGATGGACCATCTTAGAAGTAAAAGTGGAGATGAGTAAGGGCTCTTTATTGTCTTGCGAAGCAGCTTCTGATTTAGCCAAATAGCAGAGGAGGAGAAATAAGTCAAGAAAACAATAAAAATAGTCAAATGAAAGCCAGGAAGAGGGTTCAGTGTCAAACAGTCCAAGAAAGAAACATCCTTCATAAAGGAGAAAGAGACTGGGTAGGACAGGACAGAAAAGCGCCCTTGACAAGAACACTTTCAGTGCTGTGATAGGGACCAAATCTGCACTGAAGGGAAGATTGACAGGGGAGGGACTGCAAACACTGTGTATAGGAAGATGTTTTTGAACAGTGTTGCCCTAAAGGGGAGCAGAGAAATGGGAAAGTCTCCAGAGAGATGAGGGGAAGAGGGACTTTGCTTTGTTTTGCTTGTTAGTTTTATCTTTTTTATTAAAGAGAGATACTAAGGCATGTTTATTTGTTTATAGAAATAAGAGAACAATAGAGCAGAGAATATTGGAACAGAAGAGAAGGAACAAATGAAGGAACAAAGTCCTTGACAAGGCAAGGAGGATTGAAAGCCAGGGTCCAAGGGAGAGAGATTGGCCCACCAGAGGGGTCTTTTGGTAGGCGATGTATTTTTCATAATCTCTGAAGCCATTCTTTTCTAAATTAGGCCTGAAAAGTCAGTCACCAATATTTGAAGGTTACCAATTCATCTTGAGGAAAATGTCCTTCAGTGTGAAAATGTGAAACGCATTTTTTTTCTTCCCAGTATCCCTAAGGGACAAGTTTGTTCTGGCTCACAAAGACAAGTTTGTTCTGGCTCACAAAGACCTAAATTCAAGAGTTGCCTACATTCAAGGCAAATAAGAAACATACTTGGAAAAGTAATGAAGAATCCTGAGGGATTATACAGAGAAAAGTCACCAGATTCTGAAATGAGACAAATGAAAGTTAGTTGGAAGTTTATTTAATAGCTGTATAGTAATTCCAACATGGTGACATTTAGTAGTATAAATAAAATCCTAGAAGCACCATAATATCACTGTTCATTACAATAATTTAATTAAGAGAAAATCTGACCTGAGTAGCTTCTAATAAAAAATGGAATCTACTAGACTCAGTATATTCCAGAGACATTTAGGCATGCCTTAGCTCAGGCTTCAAATGAGTGATCAGGGCCTGTTTCTTCTCCGCCTTCATAAATCTATTTTACTTTCTTAGTGTTCCCACAATTCTTAAGCATGATTTTTCTTGCATAAGATGATTGTATAAAATTTTTCATGATCATCAGAAACATCATAAAAGAAAAAGATAAGTAATGAACTGGAAAAATGCATTTGAAACATAAATCTAACCAATAATATCTAAAACATATTTTTACAAAATTCCCATAAATCACTAACAAAAAATAAGCAATCCAATAAAAGAAAAAAGAAATGACAAAAGGCATGACTGGGCAATGAGTAGGAAAAGAAACACAAATAGTTCAAGGACACCGATGTTGTTTAATATCATTAATAAGCAAGGAAATCCAAAATGAAATCACAAAGGAGCATCATTCCACATGCCTTGGACTAACCAGAATAAAAATGTGCTAATGAGGACCAGGAGCAACAGAACAAAGAAACGTTCACAGTTGCTAGTGGGAGTGTAAATTGTCATACTTACGTTGGAAAAGGGTTGGACATCACCTAGTCAAGCTGAACATGTATGTACCTATGACTGGCTTTTTTTTTTTTTTTACCTAGCTATGTATCCTAGAGAGGTTGGCCACCATGCATCATGCAGGAAATTGTCAAAAGTTTATCAACCGTAGACAAGATATATAAATAAACAAATAAATCGTGGTTTATATTCCATCCACGCAAATCTAGCATTATAAAGCCCTAGAAATAAATGAATGTAGCAAACCAGTCGCAACACGGATCTCAAGCATAAAATGTCGAGCAAAAAGATAGCTGGTCAAAGAGACTATGTAATGTGTAATTTTTTGTATGTTTAGTTCAAAATGGGCAAAATTTCACCAAATAGTACTTAGGCTTAAATACATACATACTAGAACTCTACAGAAGGACAAAGAACAGTACAGGATTTAAAAAAGTGGTTATCCCTGTGAGGAGTGGGTAAAGAGGATGAGATAAAATGAGAGGGCTTCTAGTTGACTGGGGGACTATATTTATTAAACTCACTGTTGGATACATGTGTACTCAATTTTTCTTATTTTACTCTAATATATATATATTATATATGTATATATATATACACACATATTATACACTTTCATTGTATATGATATATTCTAAACAAAAAAGTTAACCAAAAGAAGTTAATCAAATCATTATACACCTAAGTTACTAATTATATTTGTGGCATCAAGGATGCGTTGGAGATCTGCTGTACTTATACAGCTTTTGCAAAATACATGGTAATACATATCCAGAGCTATAAAGACAAAAAATATTTCTTTCTTGTTTACGCCACCATATTACTACTTGCATTTTATTATTTAAAAAATGTACAGAAGATTAAGATCTTACCTCCTTTCTAAATCCATTATCTACCATTCTAAAAATTTTTTGTAGGCCAAATAAAATGTTTTATTTTTTCTTATTTTCTTATTTTTTTTATTTACATATAATGAATACACGATATTATATTAGTTATACTAGTTTAGGTGTACAATACAGTGATTCAACATTTTTATACCTTACAATGTGATCACCCTGCTAAACCTAGTAATCTACCATTCTCATTTAAACATTCTAACCTATCCTACCAATAACATGCTCCTTCCAAGTTTTCCTCTGTTCCCTTTACATAAGCTTCGAATCTGTGCAAAAGTCTCAATATTTTTCTGAATGGCCTCCTACAAGACTTGTCTTTCTATTATATCCTTCTGCATCTTTCAGGACTCAATACAAGTGTTATTTCTTCACATCAATTGTCTTTGACTTATATATCATGGTTAAGTTTTCTCTACTGTGTTTCCATATTTGTGTTTTCACCTGTGGTGGCACTGTTATATGGTTCATATAATAACCATGAAATTGTCTCCTCCATAAGACCAGGTAGTAGTTTATTCACATCTGAACCTCTCTCTAAACAACAATTACTATAAATCACTGCTTAATAAATATTTGTTAATCAAAAAATAAAAGAAATGCCAAGTTCACAACAGCATGGTTTATCATAACAAAACTCACAACTCAAATGTTTACTAGTGAGGGAATGATCCGTTAATTATAGTGTATCCATTGGATGATGCATTTGTACACTCGTTAAAATGCTACTGTGAAGTCAATTAATGAAATATTGAAAAATTATAATAATATAATAGTCGCTAATCTAAAACATTCGAAAGAAGTAAATTATATTGAATATCTACATCGCAACTTTGCAAAAATATAGATACAGAAGCAGGAACTGGAAAACCTACATATCACGGATCTACGAAAATGGTTGATTGTAGATTCTTTTTTTTAAATTCTTTTCTTTCGAATAAAGGATTTTTTTTTAGAAATTGTGTCTAAAATTTAATATTTTCAGGCACAATTGACTGAGATTCTGATTCAGATAGTATGACGGCCTTACTTCTGCTCCTCCTCCTAGTACACTGCTCAATACGCACGCGAGTAACCAAAAGAAAGGAGCTTCAGATGGACAATGAGAAGTAATTTCTAACTCCAAGCAATCAAACGATAATGAAGTATATCAAAATAAGCACTCAATGATGAATTTTCAAGAATAATCTTAGGTTACCCACTAGTAAAGAAAGGAAAAAAAAATTTTTTAATTTCAAAGTGCATAACCATAAACTGTTTTTAGAATGTCATAAAATTTAAAAATGTTCTATGAATCACCCAACTTAAGTATCTGTGATTGCGCTAATTACTGTTCCTTCCTGCAGGCACAGGCAGCACATGATATAGGGCTGCGTTCCATGTGGGAGCATAAACTTACAAAATGAGCAGTCTTTATCAACTTCGCCTAGGTTACACATCTGAATTGACTCTGAAACATTACAAATAGATTCCTGGGCCCCAGCCCAAGTAAATTTGGTTTTCTTAGTTTTAAGAGCTCCTCAGGAGATTTAAATGTATAGTTCAGGTTAAAAAAAATACTTGCTCGGAGTACAAAAATAATTTTTTAAGGTCAACATAAATTTCAGTAAAATAAGGAACTCACATTTTTTAAAAAGTGTCATTACATATAGAATCTTTGGTATAACGATGAGTAATGAAAGACTGAAAATTAAGTCATCTTCATTTAAGTACTCTGCTGAAACCAATTGCTGTCTTATATTTCTCCTCTACTATTGAGCCAGTGCCTTTCACCCATTGTACTTCTCTTCTGACACTATTTTTCCCCCAGATTTACTGAGGTATAATTGACAAATAAAATTGTAAGATATATAAAGTGTATAACATGATTCAATAACAATACATAATATAAAAAGATTCTCCTTGGCACATGTTTAATACTAACCCAGACTCTCGACATCCCATATCCCTAGATGAAGCCACCCTGAGTACCTTTGGGCTTATTTTGCCTTGGACATATCTATGTTCCTCGATCTTCAGGCCATCATACTATCTGAATCAACTCCCATTGATCACTGGACAAAGGCCCAGACCCTCAAAGTGACACTTAAGCCCTTTGACCAACTGACCCTAGATGATCTCTCCCACCTTATTTTTTAAATTTTTCTTCACAGATCGTCCATCGCAGCCAAGCCACCAGATGTTCTACTCTATTCTCTGTCCCTACTCTATTCTTCCCCACATATGTGCTTTTCAAAAAAAATTCTTGAAAGACTATATCTAACTTAAAGTTCAGATCCCACCTACCCTCTAATTCCAGCTCATTTTTTTCTGTTTCCCAGGGTTTTCCCTGACATCTCTACCATTTAAAGGTCTCTACTTAACTCAATTAATATAATAATTTGCACTTTTTCACCCTGTAACTTTTTACCTTATAGAGTCATTATTATCTTATAACCTACAGAATATGTTTTTAAAGATAGGATTCCTGTCTGATTGATTGATTATTGTACTTCTATCAGTATCTTGCAACTATTTATTCTCCAGAAATTTTCATTAATATATGCATTAGAAATACTTTTGACATTTCCAGCGAACTCAGAATATAAAACCGGGTAAAATTCTCTATGCCCTGTTCTCCCTCAACAACAATGACAAAGTACACCCTGTGTCTTTTGTCTGGCTTTATTTTTGAAGTATTTAAGCTTGTATCAAGTTCTATAGAAACTATTCTCAGATTCTAGAGAATTAAATATAAAACCCTGTCACCTTGAGACAGATACAGTAGAAATATCTGATTGCATATTTTAGGGGTTGAGAAAAATAATCAAACACATATTTCATAGTATGTATAATTTCCATTATATTTAATACAAGATAGTTATGCAGATATGTTCACATTTCCATGGGAGTACAAGAGTGACTTTAAGTGAAATTTTTAGTAATGCTTAGTTGTACTCTGCTGGGTCCCAAATAAGTGGTGTTGGGATTTCTTCTCTACAATCTATTTAGTCTCACCCTGCGCTGACCTTACTGACCTTAGGCTGTCGCTTACTCTTCTTCCCGGATTCCATTTTCTCCCACTTCTGTCTCTGCACTCACTTACCAAACATTATCTAGGCCACCAGAGAGAGTCAATTTGGTTTCACATATGCTGGTCAGATAAATCACTGATAAATCACTGTTTCTAATTTGAGGAGGTGGGTGGATGAGCATTTATTTTTCTGCATCCTCCCGGAGAGAAAGCACCGGTTATCCTCCTATAATTCTAACCACGAAGTGATTTTCCATCATTAAATGTATCTGCCCCGTGCTCAAGGGATGTTCAAAAGGGGACACCACATTCCATTCTTCTTTTGACACCAAGACCTTTCGAAAACATCTATTGCTCATTACTATTCTTTCCCCAAATCCTCTGAAGGTCTCACAAAAGCTGAAAAGACCTGCTGCAAGTTTGCTCCACTAGGAAAGGACCAATTTTAAACCACTTAATTACTAATCAATCTTAAGTAAGCCAAGCAAAAGCAGCATCTGACCCAATTTGTTTAGAAACCCATTTGTTCAGCCTTGTGGCTTTTCTGCCATGCAGGAGACCTGTCAGACTGGAATCAAGAAAAAAAGCTTATCGAATTTTAATGTTGAACTAATGTTGCTTCTGCAGTTGCCAGCATTAGAGGGGTGATAGGGAATCCAGGAAGGAAGTGAAAAATGGTCTTTCTCCCTCTCACTTTTTTTTTCTTTTGCAAAGAGTTCAAACGTTCAATCTGTCCTTTCTATGAACCTGCTATTTACGACAACCTCTTTTAACCTATATATAATGCATGAAGAACTCTAGGCTGAATAATATTGCATGTAGGCACTCATGTGACTGATTGTCTTGAACCCTGAAAGCTTCTGGATGTCAGGATCATGATATTGTGAGTTCTCCATCTAACTCCACTTGCTAAGGCAACTCTTATCAACCCTCAGGAAAATTATGCATAAATTTATAGTATGAGACCTCAAGTATGGTTTCTGTCTTGATCTAGAAGACTTATATGCCTTCCACATTTCTCTGCATCCTTTCTCATAATATACTGCCTCCAATAGGGTTTCATTAATGCTTTCGACTGAATGACAGAGTCTATAAATTTGTGCAGTGATTTAAAGAGCATCCCTGACATCTGAACAGGAGGAAATCCTGTAAATGAATACTGATTTTTTTTCCATCTCCTCTTTTCTGATTATTATAATAGCTAGTTCCTTTTCTTTATGGCATATCTCATACCCTCCTCAGGCCAAAAAAAAAAAAAAAATGAAATGAGTAAGTAAGGATGGTAGATAGTATTTCCAATTAGTAGTTGTTCTAGTTCTTCCTTCGTATTCAGGGCAAATGAACATTCATTTCTCATGCCTTAGTGACATGAAGCCCTCATGGTAAGCTGTTCAGTTTTGTCTATTTAATTTCACTATTATATTTCCAACATGAAATGATGGTGCTGGGGTTGCAATCCACATAGGCTAAATTCAGAGTTGTAGCCTAAACAACTGTGGTAATCTGACTAAGCCAACTGCAGTCATTCTTTCCTGTTTCTTCTCCATCCAAAATTTTGCCCTAAATGTTCCCATTGTAGCTAAAATCCAAGCGCACTATTTTTTTTTTCATATAACTTGCTTTTTCTAAGAATCAATCTATTTTTTTCTTCAAATTTGAGTCTCAGATGGCAGAAATTATAAAAAGAAATAAAACAAAATGTACCTTTACTTATGCAATGTTTTTTATATTTCTTTAATAAATAGTGCAATGGTCCAAATATGATTGTATAAGTCAAGACATGACACTTTTGAGAATGACAATGGGAACTATTATTGATTATGCTGGAGCAGTGGGTATAAATGTGAACTATCTTGGGTAAACTGAGACTTATGGATTACACATCTCAGGTCTAATAGTCACAAGGAAAAATGATGTGCAGTTTAGTAAGCCCCCCAAAGCTTTGGTGATTCTATGTTTTCTATACACGATAACATGATTAAAGTATTATTCTCCCTAACTCAGCCCTGAATACTTCGCAGTCCCATCTCCTGCCACTGCTTGCCTCGCATCCCCCACTCTGAATCATTAAATCTCTTGGAGCTCTTCAGAACTTACCTCTTTTGACATTTCTTAATTTTGCTCATACCATTCTGTCTTTGGAATGATCTTCCCATTCCTCTTCTCTTGACTAACTAATCACTTGGCCAACTTCTCCGTTTGTACTGACTTATTGGCTAATGTCTCACTCCTACTCTTTCTTTAAGAATAAGATCAACTCATGGAAGCCCTTTTTAGTCTCTTCGCATCCTCCTGCCCAACCAGACTGGGTCTGTTTCTTTGCTTCACTTTCTGATTCTGTTAACTTCTGCTCCTGAAGGGAAAGGCCCACATTTTCTAAAATCCTCACAGAATCTGTGCTTAGTGTATAGCCTGAAACATGATAGATGCTCAATTAATGTTAAGAAATGACAAATGGACAAATTAACAAATATGTTTGCAACTTTTGCAGCAGGTGTATGCCAAGATCTTGTGATTCTTGAAGTCATTATAGAATTCTACAACTCTTTGTGCCCATTTTGTAGTAAATGAGATGATTTTTTAGATAATGTGGCAAACTGGTCTTTTGGAACATTTGCTAGAGCAAAAGAATTCATAACACCTTGGGCACATTCCAGGAAAGTGGGTTGTGTTCTGGAAAAATGTAGCATGTATATATTACCATGTAACCATTTAGATAGTCATCTTTATGATGTATGGCAAAAGAAGAAATGTTTTAAAATCCTTCAGTGGGTTCTTTCTAGCAAGCATTTTACAATGGATTATGCATAAAACCAAATCCTACAAGTAAATATAGATACAGGTATATGTATAGGTATAGCTAGAAAATTGTGTATTTGATATACTTTTTGAAAAGAGCAGTCATAAGAGGGCATTAAGCCTTTATTACTGGCATACTAAGAATTTTGCTGTTTTTTTAAATAAAACAAAATCTAAAATATTTATTCAACTTTGTTTAACAAAAACAAATCCCAAATTTATTTGACTCAATGATGCATTAAATGTGTAGATGGATTTAAAAGAGGAGAGAGCTCTTTAAAATAAAACCTGCTGTTAGGCTAAAAAATGCCTTCCCTAAGAGGTCTATGCCCTAATTTCCAGAACCTGTGAATATAAGTATTTCCACATAGCAAAAAAGGATTTTGAAGCTGTGATTAATGATCTTGAGGTGGAAAGGTACTCTAGATTACCTAGCTGGTACCAGTGTAATCAAAATGGTTCTTATAAGTGAAAGAGAGAGGAGAGTCAGAGAACATGTGACAACACAAGAAAAAGTCAGAGTGATGCAATCGCTGGCTTTAACAGTGGAAGGAGACCACAAACCAAGGAATGTAAGGCAGCCTTTAGAAGCTGGAAAAGGCAAGTACACAGATCATCCCCTAAAGACTTCATGAAGAACTCTGTTCTGCTGACAGCAATAAGGAACAAATATACTCTCTTATTGGGTAGTGTTTTTAACTTATTAGAGTGTTTCCTAAACCTTTGTAGATTCTACCTTACAACTTAAGAAAAATCTCAAAATAAAATACATGTCTTGGTCTTCTGCTTCTGGGAAGATGAACTAAATATATTTTTTGCTACTCTCCCACTAACTACAACTAAAACTCAATGACATTATATACGTAACAAACATGAGAAAATCCCGAAAGCTGTAGTGAAGAAACCAGACTACCTGGATGCATCAGGATGCAAAGAAGTGATAAATTCCTCTCATATAGCCTAGGTATGAAACTGAAGAAATCAATATGGAAATACCAATGAGGGTTGACAAAAAGTTAGACTGTGACGTTACGTATATATAATCTAAAACTTACAGCAATCACTAAAAAAGGTATAAAGAGAGCTATACATTCAAAAACAGTATAGATCAATCAAAATGGAATCTTAAAAAAATGTTCACGCAACCTGTAGGAACACAGAAAAACAAGACAGAGAAGAAATACTAAGAGAAAAAAAAATTTAAAAAAAATACTAAACTTAAGTCCTTACATATCAATAACTCCAATAAAAATAAATGGTCTAAACATTCCAATTAAAAAACAGAGATTAGAAACATGTGTTTAAAAAAATTCATAATCCAACTATATACTATCTACAAAGAAACTTCCTTCAAATATTACAATAAAGCAAGTTGAAAGTAAAAGATGAAAAAGCTATATCATGTAAACATTGATCAAAGGAAAATAGGAGTGGTTATATTAATATCAAATACAGATGTAGAGGGAAGTTAATTACAAAAGACAAAGGGGGAAATATATAAAGATAAAAGTGTCAATCTACCAAGATCACTACCAAGAAGTGACCCTAAATGTGAATAAACAAAACAAAAATGGAAAATATGTGAAGCAAAGGAGAAACAGACAAGTCTACAATTATAGTTGGAAACTTGAACACTTCTCTGTTAACAATTAATAAAATAATTAGATAGAAAATGGGCAAAGATATAAGAAAACTCAACAACACCATCAACCTACAGGATCTAATCAATATTTATGCAACATTCAACCTAATAGCAGAATACAAATAGTTTTTAAGTTCCTAGATGGAATGTTCCAGTCTATACTATACTATACTATACTATACTATACTATACTATACTATACTATACTATATTAGACTAGACTAGACTAGACTAGACTAGACTAGACTACACTACACTACACTACACTACACTACACTACACTACACTACACTATATCTTGAGTGTAATAGAGAAACAGAACCAATAAGAGATTATGCATGTATATATGTATGTATGTATGTATTTATGTATTTATTTATTTATTTATAATTATAGAAATTGGCTCACATAATTATGGAGGCTGAAGTCCCACAATCTGCTATCCGCAAGCTGGAGAACCAAATAATCCAGTGGTATCATTCATTCTGAGTTCAAAGGCCTGAGACCATATATTTTTCCCCTAGAGTTTGTTAGTTTTATTCTTTTAGAGCACAATTTTCTGATCTGTTACTGAACATGATCTTCTAACAGGTACACGACTAACTCATAGGTGGATAGCACCATGGCATTATTTGGTATCTACTGGATGAACTGGTCAAAAGACTTGCACTTGGTGCCCTGCTCCTAGAGCTGTGCCTAGGGATTTAAATATATTTCTCATTATATTAAGAAAGATTGTTTTTATTCCTTTTATTTTTATTTTGCTAATATTTTCCCAGTGTGAATATATGTTTACTTTTATCTATTGCTATTCTTACAATTGTTGACTTAACATAATAGCTTTTGTACTTTAATATAGTGAATTATTTCAATAGATTTCCTAACTCTAAATACCAAACCAAACACTAAATCTAAATTGAAAATCTATGTCTAAAATTCCAATATTGTATTTCTGAGAAAATCAAGTATATATTATCTTTTTTTATTTATAACAGATAATGCTTATCTTTTTTTAATGGTTTTTTGCATCTATATTCATGAGGTAATTTGGGTAATAAATTTCTAGGCTTCATATCTTTGTTAAATTTTGGAATTAAGATAATGCAAACTTCCTAGAATGTGTTGTAGAAAATTTTCACTCTTTCTCTTTCTGTATTCATTTTGTAACATGTGATTTACTTGTTCTTTCAATGTTTGATAGAATATGCCATAAAGCATTCTGTCTGATGCTTTCTCTATGGGAAGAATTTTAACCACTCATCATTACTTAATGGTTGTAGACTGTTTGATTTCCTATTTTTTATTGAGATAGATTCGACGAGTATGTTTTCTTAGACATTTGTCCATTTCACCAAATTTTCAAATTATTAGTATAAAATTGTTCATCACATCCATTCATTAATTTTTTACTGAGCCAACTGTAGTTATGTCTGCTTAATCATTCTAATATTGATTCTTTGAACATTTTCTTATACTTGATAAATCTTGCTAGAAATTTATCATGCTTTTTGGTTCTTACTTTATCTTTTTTTTTTTAAATTTTGCTTTAGACCCTTTCTCCCACTTTTACCCTCTACTTCTAAGATAAAAAAAAAAAATCTTAAAATGGATATTTAGGTCATTCATTTTCAGACTTTTTTCTTCTAATATTTAAGGCTACTAATTTCCATCCAAGTTCCACTGTAATTCATTCCACATTTTGATAGATAGCAAATGTACTTTTTAGTTCTAAGCGTATTCTAAATTGTATTATAATTTTTTTCTTTAACGTTTATTAAGAAAAGAGATTTTTAATTTCCAAAAAATAAAAATATTTCTAGCAATATTTCCATTCTGAGTTCTAACTTACATTCATTATAATCATAGAATATAGTCTGTATAAAACCAATTTTTAAATGTGTCTTGAAATTTGCTTAATGGTGCAATATGTGATTAGTTTCCATAAATGTTCTCTGAGTACTTGATAATATGTATTAATCATTTCTTGGGTGCAACATTCCGTGAATGTTAATTGAATCAATGCATACTGGAGTACTCCAAAGAATTTCAAAACATTAGTCTATAAAACAGGACTCTAGTTATATGGAGTTTTATAGACTACAGTATAAAGCCTTTGACTGCACTGATCATGAATACCTATGGGTTGCTCTGAAAAAAACGGGCACTTGATTGACCTGATGGGTAACCCGCATTGTGAACAGGAAGCCACTGTCACGACAGAACATGGGAAGACAAAATGATTTCCTATGGGTAAAAGTGTCAGAAAAAGGATGCATTTCATCTCCTTATTTGTATAATCTCTATGAAGAACATATACGAAAAATGGGGCTAGACTCAGAGGAAAGAGGAGTGAAAATTGGTGGAATAAACAGCAATAACTTAAGATATGCAGATGATACCATCTTACTGGCAGAAAGTTGCAATGATCTAAAATGACTTCTGATGAAAGTGAAAGAAGATAGTCCCAAAATAGAACAGCTTTTGAACATCAAGAAGACAAAAGCCATGACTACAGAAAAATACACAACTTAATACAGACAATAAAAACATTGAAACTGGGATGTGGTTCCATAGTGTAGCGGATAGCATGTCTGCTTTACACGCAGAAGGTCCTGGGTTCCCGCCCCAGTGGAGCCATGGTCTATGGTCTATGGCCATGACGCCCTGAACAAGCCCAATGTCTGATCTCAGAAGCTAAGCAGGGTCAGGACTGGTTAGCACTTGGATGGGAGACCAACTACGAAGACCAAGTGCTGTAGGCATTAATAATAATAATAATAATAATAATAATAATAATAATAATAAAAAACATTGAAATTGTTAAATGTTTGATATCCAGTCGAAAAATAACAGTCATGTAAAAAGGCAGAAAAATTCAACCAATCAATATAAACAGACTCTGAAATGACATAGTAAACACAGATATAAAGATAGTTATTACAACTGTATTCAAATTTTTATAGAGGTATCAAAAATTTTGAACATATTAAAGATATATGAAAGCTATGAAAAGATTGAAATCAAATGCCTAGAGTTAGAAATGTCCAATGTCTAAGTAGAAATTATGCTGGATGAGAGGATGAGATTAATAGCAGATTAGATACTACAGAATAACATAATTCATTAACTTGAAGACAAATGAATAAATAATCCGAAGTGAAACCCAGAGGGAGGAAAGTAGCTGAGAAAAAAATGAATGGAGCATCATGAGATATAAGACAATTTCAAGCAGCCTAGTATGCATATACGTGGAGTTCTTAGAATTGTTTTTGTATTTAGTCCAAAATTTTTCATTGTAATCAGTGGATTTATTCCAGCTGGGTGAGCAGTGGACAACTAATAGACTTTACCATCACTCACAGGATCATAGAACTCGATCACTTTTCTTGTTGGCAACTGATAAATATTCATTCAGTTGACTAGTTATTATGATGATAACACCATCTGTTTATCACCTAGTAAAAAAACTATGATTCTATATGATGGGCTTTGCCAATCTGTTTCATTCTACTCTCTTGTGCTTTACACTGTGAAAAGAGTACATTTCTCGACTGTAGATTCTCTTACCTTTGGCAGAGAAAATATGATTTGTCTTAAAATAAAATTAAAATATTAAAATGAAGAAAAGCCATCTAATGGCTTGTTTTAATGCTACTCACAAAGGAGAAGTATAGCTAATTCATTTGGCTTATTGGTTTTTAATGAAAATCCTAATAGGCGATTTAGACATTCATATAGTGTGTTTAAATCTGAACAAACTTCATAGTAAACATTTGACAACATTTACTGAATTTTTAAACTCTTGCTATTCAAATATCTTATCCATGTGAGGTAATGTGTTTACTCTTCACTCAAAACAACCAAATAGAACTCACTAAAAAGAATTTTAAAAAGTAGTTTCATTAATTTTCCCATAGAGAATGCAGGATTCTTCTGCATGCTCCTATGCTCAAGAGAGAGGTTTTCAATTCCTCTCAGAAGAATGAGAGCTATTTCCAAGATGTCTTGTCAGCATACGTAGCTAAGCTGCCATGCCTCCTGCATTCTGGGTGGATGTACATGAGACATTTGTCGAGATGTTTCTGTTCCGCGGAACCAGCGAAGCAAGTTTCCTGTGTATGATTGATCCCAGGGCACGGTTTGGTTCAAGTTTTATAATCTATTACCTAGATTACTAAACCAACCTCTCAACTGGACAACCAACCTATAGCCTTCTCCTATCACTCCCCATTTCACTCTGAATAAAGTTCTTTGCACTGACCAGTGAGGCCTTGCACGATCGGTCCCCACTCCCACCAGTTGACCTCATTTCCTACCACTTTAGCCCTGTTCACTTTGCTGCAGTCACATGGGCCACCTAAATGTTCTTCGGGACCTTTGCACATACTGTTCCCATTGCCTGAAACTCTCTTCCTCCAGATGGTGTCAGCCCCTTCAAGTCTCTGCTTAAAGTTCACCATTTGAGTGATGCCTTCCATAGCTACCTTCAATCTCTAATCTCTTTATCTCTCATATCTTGGTTAATTTCATCTGGAGAATATATATTACCATCTGACATACTATCTGTAGTAGGTCATATAATATGCCCCAAAGATATCAGGTTCTAAACACCAGAATCTATAAATATTACTTTATTTGATTACAAGGGTCTTTACAGCTATAATTAAATTAAGGATGAGGAGATTATCCTGGATTGTCAGGGTAGGTTCCAATTGCAATTACAAGTGTCCCTACAAAATAGAGGCAGAGGAAGATTACACACACCCCCACACACACAGACTGCAGAGATTGATGCGGTCAGAAGCCAAGGAATGTCAGCAGCCACCAGAAGCTGGAAAAAGCCAACAGAATCTGCTTTAGATAACTCATAGGAAGTAGGGCCTGCTCACACCTCGATTTCAGCCCAGTAACATTGATTCCAGATTTCTGGCCTCCAGAACTGTGATAGAATCAATTTCTGTTATTTTAAGCCACCCAATGTGGTGATTTGTTGCAAAACTCATGGAAAGCTAATACAATCTATTTACTCATGTGTTTATTTGATCAGCTTTCATCCCATACACACAGAATGCATGTTCTGTGAAAACAGAAGCCTCGTCTCTTTTGTTCGCTGCTCCATTTCAGTGCCTTGAATGGTGCCTGTCACACCACAGAAGCCTAATAAATATTTTTGAAAGAATAAATAAATGGAAATTTGTGTCAATAATATTAAGTGCAACAGTGACTCAGAAAAAGCTGAAATCAATAGACTGGACGTCTGAGGGTGAGTGAATGAAGAACTCTGGGAAGCGCAGATCACCAAACTAAAAACCTTGCATGTGTGGAAATGACTTCTTTATTCTCCTAACTTATGTTGAGATTCATTTCCAGAAATTGCTTTTATCTCCTGAACAGAGAGTTATGATCAATATGAATAATTTCCCCTGGATATATCTTGACATCATCATTGGCCACAATTGTACCTCAAAAAAAGCATAAATGGCAAAATGTTCCTTGTTCCTATGCAATCATCTATTGTGAAGATGACAGTATAACAGGCGACAGGACATAAAACGCATAGGCTTGAGAGACCTGAGTTTAAATCCAGACTCTGCTATTTCCAGTACTAGCAAACATTTATTTCTCATGAGCCATGTGTTGAGTAGCGTAAACTTGGACACGTCATTTAACTTTTCATCTTCATAACAACTCTGAAAAGAGGGTATTTTCATCCCTATAGTACAGATGCAGAAACTGAAGCGCAGAGCACTGACGTAACTTGCTCAAGGTCACATAACTGGCATATATGTCTCAGGCCTATCTGACTCCACATTCCATCTACTTTCCGGTACAATCCAAGCACCTCTCATAGCTAACCCTGTGACAGGCGTTGATCTTTTTTGAGTCTTGGTTTCTTATTCTATAAAAGAGAAAGAATTTTATAGGATTATTGGGTAAATTAACAAGTCAGTGGATATTATGTAAAATGTTCAAAAAAGGAACAGATGCATTTTTAAATAGAATATGCTCTGGCTTTGGGCTTTAATAATATAGCCACAAACACAGACTTTGGTGTCCTTGACTACGTCTTTGCAATGGTTTCTGCCTCTGCTCTCCTCTTCCTCATTCCTCTTTCATTGAGTCGATTTCCTTATCCTTCTCCCTATAACAATTTATCAGACATTTCTATGTCAACATATATTTGTTCTCTTGTCCTACCCTGAGGGTTTTGATTTTTAAGCCCATCTCTCATTATTAAAATACCAAATTTTTTCCGAATGTGGGAGAGAAAAATAGGTTCTGGAGTATCAGGCAGGTGAATTAGTAGTTTTAAAGCAATAGGAATTTGGGGGGTCCTCTAAAAACTCTTTGCCTTCGAACAAGGCTGGTCCCTAGTGAGGAGAACAGGTGCCTAAAACCCCGGCTATCATCTCTCCCCAGAAGCTTTCCAGGGTTTATCTTGCCCAGTATAAGCATCATCCCTGGTCAGATGTGAGTACTTCAGACCAATTGGTTTTCTGCAGACGGGACCAGCCTACACTCTTGCCACTTTGCAAGCTGTGCAAACATGTGTGGGCTCGAGGCGGCTCAGTTTGGAGACAGCCCTTCATCTGCTCTCCTCCTCCTGTGCAGACATGAGGCCAAGTTCTGAACTGGTGGATCCATATGACAGGAGGCCTGTTGGAGAGAATGTGGTGTCCCCCAAGCCTATCTTCCTGCAGAGGTGACCCAGAAACACAGTTCTTTCTTTCATTAGAGAAGCGGCATTGTGCCAACGCCTCTAACAAAGCACTCAGGGGTGGGGTCTGCATCACACATGTCTTGCTTTCAGCAGATGTTCCATGAGAGTGGCTGCCAGGGCATTTGTGTTAGCAGTGAAGGTGTTAAAGCTTCAAGGCCTTCAGAATATGTCTGTGCTGACAGATTGGGGAAAACATGCTAAAGCGCTTATGGTGATGAGCATGTAAAAATAGGGCACAGATGTCTAATTTAAAAGACAAGAAAATTTCTTGGCATTTACATCTATTAGTCATTACTATGTTTTTCTTGTATTTTATTCACACGTTTAACTTTGGGTGTTCCTCTGATTTACTTTGCCAACTGCAAGCTACCATCCCATAAATCAAAAAAAAAAAAAAAAAAAAAAAAAAAAAAAAAAGAAAAAAAGAAAGAAAAGAAAAGAAAGAAAAGAAAAGGAAAAAAAGACAAAGGTACTACACATATACATTCCAAAAGATTATTATGGAAATTTCCAGTGATCTTTGATTGGAAGTCTCACTTGAGCTTCAGTGTGACTGTGTTCAAACTAATGTGTCCACACAATGGGCCATCTTGACCTGATTCTGTGACAAGGAAGGAACTTATAAGCTTGAAAGATGTGTCTCTGAGGAAGTACAAAGGCATTTTGAATATTAACTCCAGAGAGCCTAAGAAATAATCTCTCTTTGTTTTAGCGGTTAGGCTTTACATTATTGTATATGATGGCTTTAATAGTTTTACACAATTCCCAACCATGGAGCATTGAATAAAATTTTAGTGGCATCAAAAATGAATAGTAGTTCTATAATGACATAAATACTTCTTATATCTTGTGTCTTTTCATAAGGCTTTTGATTAGAAAGACATTCTTTCATAGACCAAATGGAGGGAAAAGATTTTAATTCAACAGACAAGGGTTTTAGAATCCTCAAAATTCAAGAGCAGCCGGTTGTGTTCATATACAAAAAGAAAACAAAAGTAGAGAGATAAAGTGAAATTAGATGAATGATTTTCCTTTCCTAATACACCTTAGGGCTAGTTTCCCAATGGTACAAAGAGGAAGGACCCTGGTCCACGATGATAGATATATCAGAGCAGAAAAGAGAAAAATGCTGCAAGTTATTATCATTAAAGCATGTGCTAATTAATCGTGTAACACTGCTGGGTGCTGTGAGAGGAGCTGCCGTATGCTCTGGGGCTCATAATGCAAAAGCACACACAGTCACATACACACACAGTCCCACATAGAAACACACATACATACAGTGGGGACATTATATCAAACTACTAAATTGAACAATTGGTAGCTCCAAGTCTAAGAGATCCTACAAATACTCAGACAACTAACATCTCAGCTCCACTACATATTGTCTACATGACACTGGGGAAATCAAGTAAGTTCTTTAAGCCTCAGTTACCTTACAAATAAAGTGGGGATTATATAACCCACTCAGTCAAACACTATAGTGCACACCAAATGCTTGCCAATACCTGCACATTCTAAATACTCAATAAATAGAACCCTTTATTATTGTTCGTGATCTCTTCTTTTGATGTCATATCTCTAGAGACCAATTCAAGATAATCAATATATAAAGTAAATTCTTGGTGTTTAGCAGGTTTATGCATGACAAACTTTTATACATAATTGCACATACTGAATTCCTTTTGCACAAACACTCAACGTTTCAGAAGCTGATACTAGGCTTAAAGAGGCCAGACTCAGGACAGAGCGGCAATGACTTTTACAGTAGTTTTGATGGGTAGTTCTGAATAAGGACTCTTCTCAAGGTTGTATTGACCCATGGGGAAATGAGCTGCCTGTACAGGAGTCCACAGAGAGTGCTCAGATTCTATCTCAAATGTTCTCTCCTTGCTGATCTTAGGAAGAGGCAGCTCAGAAGAGCTGTCTTCATAATGGAGAGTCCGCCTATGTGGCATTCTAATGAAAGACTTCTTTAGTTAATTCTTTCCTCTGGTAACTTTCTAGGCAAATATGCCCTCAAAACTTATTGAGGGTTCCTTTTCTCATTAATCCACACCATCAAAACATTTTTAATTAGTTAAGATAATGTATGTAAAGAACATAGCACAGTTTCTGATGCACGGTAAGCACTCAATAAATGGTAGCTATTATTATTATCATTATTATTATTAGTCCATTTATAGAAAATCTATTTCTAGCACACTTTTAAAGCAATCATTAAAATTAAAATCATTAATGTAGCCACTATTTGAAGTACATAATTTTATTATAATTATCTTTATCTTAATAATCCAAATACTACTAATAACTCACAGCCATTTCAATTATCATTAATTACTTCTAACTTCATGGCAATCCATAACGTTCTGGCAGGGCCAGCCCTCTGCTAAACACTGAGGTGACATATTTGTGTTTGTTTCCTTGCCTCTATTCCTTTGGCACGCTTCTTTTCTTTCTTCTATGACGTCCTGTTCCTGGAAAGGATCTGAAAAAATTAACTCTCCACAAAGAGAATTGGCTGAAACACACTCAAAGGTGTCTTCCTTTGTCCCTCTCTCAGCACTTGTCCTGTGTCGTACTCTCTCTAGCCCAGGCCTTCAGCTGGCAATCAACCAACTCGCGGAGCGTATCATGGGAGTATTAACAACGGCAGACGTGAATTTTCCCAGAGTCACTGCCCTTCAGCAGAGTCCTCGGAAAGGTCATAATTTGAGATTCAACACAGCTGATTTCAAATGGTAGACCAAATACTGGGAGTCATAACCAAGGACATGGGAGGGTAATTTTGTAAAGGGAGATGCAACGATAGAGACCTTTACTTTACTCTGAAACTCCTTATGAGGCCACAATACGAAGTGATGCTAATTCACCTAAAAAAGGGATGATGAAAGCCAGGTAGCCCCATGAATGGGGCTCTCGGCCCTCTTGACAGGAATAGCCTGTTAGCAGTGGTGGTCTGTCTGTTATGGAGGAGCCTCATCCTCGTCATCAACACCTAAAGAAAATGTGCTCTGTGAATTTTGGAGAGAAAAAACGGCCAAGCCATGTCCAATGGAAGGATTTCAATTATAAAAGCTAATGGCAAGTGTTAATTACCTTTCAGGGACCAGCAAGCTTTTTCTGTAAAAAGCTCTCATTGTTCACATCATTTTTGTTTGTTTGTTTATTTGTTAAGATTCTTTAAAAATCTAAAACACAGTCTTAATTCAAAGACCACAGTTTGTCCACTCTTACAAAATGACTAGGAGAGCATGGTGAGGGAGGACACAGTGGTATGCAGGATGGTTTGGGAAGATGTCTGGAAAGAAGGCGGAGATGTGGACTCATTGTCCACCTCCCCGTCTCCAAACCCCATAGAAATGTCATTATTTAGTTAGTGGTATTGTGGACCACATCAATTTAGGATAAATTTTAAAGTTAGAAGAAAAAACAATATGAAACACCAGCTATCCCCACAGGCCTAACAAAGATAGTTACTCTACCCAGCTGGAAAGGGACACCTTCCTCTCTGATTAAGCCCATTCTTCTTCACCATCTAGCCCAAAAGACTTACAAAGGCACAATGACCTAAGAATGGTGAGCAGACAACAATCAGCAATATGGAAACTAGCAACCTGGAGATGCTGTCAGAAAGAGATTGTGCCACTGAAGTTATGAACTCATTAATTAAATATCAGTGTATCAAATGGGCTATGAGCTATTAATTTGAAAGCCATTACTGGCTTTGAAGTTGAAATTATAAGCAAAGCAATTAAAAAGTAACTTCTCAATGAGATTGTTAAGATTGTACCGAGCATCGTATCGGTTTACATACGTCAGCTCTTTAATTTGGGGATTGAATTGCTCTCTTAAAAATAATGATTATATACATGATCAAACTACCTATTTTATTGCGAAGCCTGGATGTTATAGTTACAAGGAAATTCTGCAAACTTCCCTCTGCTGCAATAATACCATGCAGTGGTGAATATTCTCTCTTTTTTGCCCAATATGGATCACTATAGAAAATATAAATCAAGGAGAATTAAAACATTTAAAATCTTGATATTTTCTTTTGCTTATTTTCTCCTAGACACCATGCCTTCCAGGGGGGTGGGGGAGATGGGGGAGTCAACTGTGACCAGGTGATAGTACATAGCTATGCAGTTCAGATGTGCATCATTGAAAGTATGACCTAACTCATTAGTCTATAACGTTGTTTTTCTCGGTATACATAATATTTTGAATCATATCCAAATAATCAACTTTCAGAGTCATTTCCTTTGAAGTATAATGGAATTCCTTTTCTTCTCAATTCACATCCTTCCTATCCTCTCTATCTCGTCCTCTCTACTTAATTCACATCACTCTTTCCTCTCCTCTTACGCCTTTCTACTCTTTTAAAAATCTGTTCTATTTTTTGGTTTTAAACACCATATATAAGCAAAACAGCTACTGGATCCTGTTAATGTCTCTCTGAATTTCACCCTTACTAGAGACATTAATTAAGAACAAACAAACCAAGAACCTCTCTGAAGATAAGCTGTTCCTTTGGACAGAGTTAGCATTCCGGTTGTCGAAACAAATGCATCCTTTTTCTCCTACCAAATATGCACCACCAATTGCTGGTAGGGGTTTGATTAATGGACTAAAACTTATTCTGGAGAAAAATGAATGCTTTTAGTGGATTGGAAGTAGAAATGCCTATAGTTTATAACCAGTGGCGAACCACTCTGAAAGAGCAGCTGGAGACTTTATATCTGTTTAGTTGTGGCTTGTAGAAACTTCTATTATTTTTTTCTCTCAGTGAATTCTAAAAGGTTTATTTATTCCTCCAAAGTACAACCTTTCTTTTCTGCAACAAAATAAAAATAATAGTGGGTAGTCCAATGTTGGCATTTGAAGTCATCTCAACCTGGAAAATTCATTCATTCAACAACTATTTTTTGAGTTTCTTCTTTTTTGCCAGGCATTCTTCTAAGAACTTAACATACAATATTGAACTAAACAGATATACATCCTCACCTTCATGGAGCTTGCACTCTAGTATTAATGATATTTTAATTGAATGTCAGTAATAGCATTCTTAGCACATGTGGGCTAGAAACACTTTATTTTCATCACTTAGAATACTTTAATTCATTCATCAATTAATCTCAGGCATCGATGGGATGGAATGGAATAAGGAAGGTTCTAGGGCTAATGATGCCGATATGCCAATCTGGAGATGAGTATAGTGCCCTGCCCACTTTGGTTCTAAGCAACAGAGGCTCAAAGTCCAGCCTTTCTATCTGAAAGATATATGTTATTAAAAATCTAATCCTCTCTGAGATTCACTTTCATCATCTGTTTAATACAGATTCTACTCAAAAGGCTTTGTAAAGATATAATAGGATAATGTATGTAAAACACTTAATGCAGTGTTTTCTCCTCAGCAGACAAGTGCGAGCATCCCCATGAGGCTCTGGTTTGTTTTGACAGCCAGAGGCCTGTGAAAGAAATGCTGGCAGAAGCCTCTTTCATCCAGGTGCAACCAGAACTAGGGATGAGGATGCTGAGTGTGAGCGAGCACATCTGATGTCTTCCCCTGGGCTCCTCAACGCACATGGGTAGTTACTGTCTCCTAGGCCTGGCGGAAATCTTATGTATTATGAGAGTGCTGGATTCGGCGATAACATCTCACAATTTTCTCCACAGCTCTTCTGGAAATAATTAATACTATTAACCAAAAACAAAGACAAGATCCTCAGTTTAGCAAAATCCAGGATTCCTTTTTTTTTATCTTGTTGTTAATGAATGACAGAGCAGAGGATCCAATCACAATTATCCCATCGTAAGAGATTTGCCTCATTTCTGCCATGTGCTAGAATTTTGATTTTTGAAACAAAAGGGAAAAATAAATCACTGTGTTCTTCAGAAGTTTTCCTGCTGCATCAATATTCTCTCCCAACTATAGTCCTGATTCTTTTAATTAGGGGCAAACAAATCTTAATCACAAAGGTATTAATGCTCATAAAGCTTAAAATCTCTTAAATCTCGAAAGAAATACTTGGTATAATTAAAAAATGAAAATATATCATTTAAATATAGTTTGACAAATGCCATATTTGTATTTTGCATGATAATAGTTAAGACTCTGATATTTATTTGTAGTTTATCAACTGAAAAGACAAAAAAAAAAAAGGCATATCTTCACTCTCATTCCAAATCCATTATTTTGCTACTAGAAAAGATTATGAGCAAATGTATGAGGGGGTGAAGAGTGTACCTATGTGCTTGGAGAGGGAGGTAGAAAAATTCCTGCAGGATCAGAATGTTCCTAGCCTCATCTGTAACATGAATATTTTCTAACTGTGGTAGTTTATCTCTTCCTCTCAAAAATTTTATTGTTTAAAGAATCTACAAATCTAAGATAGAATTCAATCATGACGGTGAGTAGAGGTCATCTCCTCTAGGTCTAATATAATTAATGATGGCAAATGGACAGTCCTAAAGGAATTTAAGAAAGTTAATTTAATAAGTCTTAGTGAGGGTATTTTATATGTTGTCTCTGTGCTACGTGCTATGGGAAACATGAAGCTCCATAACACAAGGTCACCTGCGCAAAGAAGACACTGATCCAGGGCAAACACAAAGAAAGATGACAGGTTCATTTGAATACTAACAAACTTTAATTTTTTTTAAATTAAAACTTTCTAGGACTGAGCCAAAATAGAATACTTATAATCTATCGAATCCATTACCTTCCTTTTTTGACCAAAGTTCTGTGTCACATTTATATTCCAATAAACTCAATATTTTCACATGATCTGTCTTATTGCTTTGGTATATCATGATGTTTTTGGATATTTTGTCTAATAATATTAGGCCATCTGTTCATGTGATTATCAACTCATGGTCAATTTCGTTTTCCACACTATGCTCAAACACCCATTATATATATTTTAGTATGAAAGAGTGGGAATAATTTTAAGGCAGTGTGTTAGAAGTTAAAGAAAAGTTGGAAGAGATGAGTGAGCGAAGATCAGAGAAGCCACTGTAAGAGTTCACAAAATCCAGAATCCCAGGCTATCACAGGTCAGTCCCTGAAGGACAAGTTCAGTTGCCTGCAGTGGGAAGCATGCGATTGGAAAGAGCTTGTCCAGGGAGGTGGTGGTTGTCGATCTCAATTGGCTGCATGACTGAAGTGGGCGGTCTGAGGAAGCCCACCAAGAAGGGATCCTACTTCATAATTCCCATAGTTTGCAATTCTGCCTGCAACTGCCACCAAAGAAAAATGCTTTCCCTTCACTTCTCACTGAAATCTCAGACTTGTGCTTCTCTTTGGCAGAATATAATTTTAAAATTTATTGGGAAAATATTGAGGGGAATGTAGTTTCAGCTTCTCCACTGTGAAGAAGGTGAATATAAGGCCGAATTGATAAAAATCTGGCAAAACGCCTTACACATATTATCTCATTTAACACGTTCAACAATTTTAATAAACAGGCATTATTAAGCCCATTTTCAAAGATAAAGAGAGACAAAGAAGGTTCTGTGACTTGTCCAAGGTCACATAGCTAATAGAGCTATGATATAATCCCATGTTATAGGTCAATCCAAAGCCCTCACTTCTATCCACTACACATACTATTTCCCGTGATTAAGTTAGTAAACCCACATATGGTAGTCCTTCCTTTATTTGTTGTTTTGTTTTCTGTGGTTTCACTTACCTGCAGTTAACCATATTCCAAAAATATTAAATAAAAAATTCTAGTGGTAAAAAATTAATAAGTTTAAATTGCATGCCATTTTGATAGTGTGATGAAATCTCATGCCCTTTCTCTCTGCTCTGCCCACCTGACCATGATTCATTCCTTTCTCCAGCCTATCCATACTGTATATACTACCCACCCATTAGTCACTTAGTAGTCATCTTGATTATCAGATAGGATATCAGAGAAAGAGAGACCACATTCATATAACTTCTATCACAGCATGTTGTTATAATTGTTCTATTGTATTATTAGTTGTTGTTAATCTCTTACTGTGCCTAATTTATAAATTAAACTGCATCAGAGGCATGTATGTATAAGAAAAATATAGTATATATAGAGTTTGGTACTATCAGTAGTTTCAGGTATCAACTGGGAATCTTGGATTCTATCCCCTGAGGATAAGGTGGGACTACTGTATCTTGAAATACCCATCAACTACCATCAAGTTTACTCCATACAACCCATTTCATTTATCCGCCAGAGTAGTTGACTTCTTAAGATAGAGAATTAGAATTAATTTAAGATAATTAGAATATGACTTACTCTTAAGAAAACAATGTTCTACTTTCCTTGCTAATCACTTATATATATGTTTTTTTCATATCCTATTCTAGATTCTAGCTCAGCATCCACGCCATTGTCATCTCAACTTTCAGAATCGAACTTTTTCTTCTTTTAACATAGGAAATGGACTTACTAGTTAAATATGAAGACTTGAGTTCCATTAATTGCTTTTGGTGACCTCTAAATCTTCAGTGACAAAGCAAAAGGAAAATTAGGGATTAATGAAAAAAATAGCAGGTGGTGAATAGATGAACAAATAGTAACTCACTTAACAGACCCAGAATACAGAAGCTAGCAAATAGAATAACAAGAATCAAGTGCCTGTGACTGTATGTCAGACTACTCAGAAAAAAAATTACACATTATAGTTTCAATAATTTCTAAAAGCAAGGTCCAAAATGAGGCTCAGAAGAAATTTTATATGAGAAGCTAGATTCTCTAAGAAACACGCTTCTGTCACTGACCATGTAAAAACAGGCTGCAGCCCTTACCCTTTCCTATTGGACTTGGACCACTAGATCCAGCTCTGGGCAGGAGTGCTATATTGAAAAGGGAAAATAATAAAAGATGTGTACACTGAGTTTGAAACCTCAAGTTTCTTAGCTGATTTGCTTAGATGTAGGTAGATATGATGCCTAGATTCTGACAAAATTAAATAACAAATGTAACTAAGTAAATAGATTTATAGATAGCAATAATTGTGGGAACTCCAATAAAATAGCCCAAACACGTCACTGTACAGTGAAGCTCATTAATGTGTAAAAAACAAAAACGCTCATGCACTTAGAACTTTTTAGCATTTTGCTGCTAAATATGAAAAGAGAAACAAGAATCAACAGAAGGGGTAAGAGAAAGTGACAGAGAGAAGGAAGTATGAGGAAAGGCAAATAATGCAGAGATATAAAAAACCTAAAACAGACAAAAGAACCAAATTAACAAAAATAAATAAAAACAAAACAAAGTCACAACCATCTTTAAATTCTCCTCTCTCTACAGCAATAAAATAAGGTATTCCATGCGTGAATAGAAACAGAATGCCATGAAAACAAATGTCTGGAGCGCCACAAAGAGCTCTTGAAGATTAAATTCGCTGGAAAAAAATACAAGTTAAATTTAGGAAATCTCCCAGAAAGAAAACAAAAATAGACAAAGATGAAAAATAGCAAAGACAAAATAAAAAGTAAAATGCAGTTAAAAGGCTAGCCCACCATGTTCAACAGCCAAATAATATAAATTCCTCAAAAAAGGAAAGAGATAAATTAATGGTGGGAAAGAGAGAAGCAGGTGAGAGCCTGCCTACTGCTCTCATCTGGGCCGCAGTATTGCTAAGAGGTGATTTGGCACTGAGACTCACCAGGCCTTGTTCTCCTGTCAAATATCAATAATTTCACAGAAAGTTAACATCAGACAAGGATACTCTCTGACCATAATGGAGTATATTCCAAAATCATGATGGGCACAGGCCAAATTAGAAACTTGTCTAAACCACAAAAATGTCCAAATACCCTCTTTTCCTAATATGAGTAATTGCCGCTTCTTTTCCAGTTGCCACTTGAGCAAGACTTCATTTCTTCTTCCTTCTAGATGATAATGAGTAAGATACCGCAAAGAATTACCTCCACTTCCTGACAGCATCCCATCTAGAGCAGAGCCTACTTTCTTTAACCCTTCGAGACTCATAAGAGCAAACCCTATCATTCTTTCTTATACTGTGTTTCTAAGATGTCCCAAGGTTCATCATGGTGGGCTTTCTCCATCATCGAAACAAATCAATAAAACCAACTTTGTTCAACTGAAGATGCGTGCTAGTTGTCTTTGGTTAGAGAGTAATGACCAATGAAAATCATCCATGAAATAATACAAGAAATTGTCATAGAATGAAAAGTTATCTTTGAGTTGAAAGAAACCATTGAATTCCCTGCAAAATGAATAAGTAACCTGACCCAAAGACATACCATTATGAAATTTCGAAATGCTAGTAGTGAATAGAAGATCTTTACAGCCTCCAGAGAAGAAAGGAAAAAAGGTACCTGGCATAAAAAGGATCAGAAGACTGAATGGCATCAGCTGTTCAGTAGCAACATTGTAAATGATGACCTCATATTATTCCATTATAAAGACAGAATATAGATTTTTTTTAACATATACACAATTTCAAAAAATTTTACCCAAGTTTCTCAGGAAAATACTGGGATATAGTCATACAAAACAAAATGTCACAAAAACAGTGAGTTAATCAAGATGCATGGACATCTGAAAAAGAAAATTCAACTCAAGAGGCCCAAGAAATCCCAAGATGGAAAAGGGAGATCTGAGGAGAAGAGCTGGGCAGAAGACCTAGGAAACAACCAGACTGAAGCAAAAAAATGGAGGATTTCTCTAAGAAAAGTAAATACATATGTATAGCTATAGGCATACATACATTTATTTTAACATCAAATTAGGAAATTTCTTGATAAATACGTCAAGAGAAAGTATAGATTGTTGCTTGAGAGTTTAGAGGTGAATTAATGATAGTATAGTGAAAAAAGCAAATAAAAAATAAAGAGATTGTTAAAGCTAAGAAAATAAAAAATGTTATGAAGAAAATATAATCATACTTCACTAGATAGTCCCGTAACAAATACTATTTTATAGCAAAATAATAAAAATTTTAAAATGTCTTTAACAAAACCAATGATATAATCATATTTTAGAGATGGAAAGATGAGATGCATATGTGTATTATTAGAGTAATGTAAAATGCATAAGTATTTATTTAAATAATAGATATTCAATAAATATTTTTAAGATAAAAATTAAAAGGTACGATATAAGCCTTTCACTTAGAATTATGAAGTTGATGGGGAAAACAACGGTTTTAGAAAACCATGTATATGTATAACTTTTATGAAAATAAAAATTAAACTAAAAATGGAAAAAAATGAGCTAACTGAACTTTAGTGTGACAGAGGCTCAGAGAGCACAAGACATTGTGATAAATTAGGCAAGAGAAACAGTTAGAGGCTGGATCCTGCCAGACCTTCCAGATTTAGTTAAGAAGTCCAGAAGCCAGATCAATTGCCATGGAAGCCACTGCAGGTTTCAAACTGAGAAGTGATCATCTTGATTTTACATAGATTCTTCAGGTGCATTATATAAAGGTCTTTTCTGAGAGGGCCAAGATGATGAGACAGGAGTTAGGAGGCTCTTATTCTAGCCTCGGTGATAGATGATGGTTTGGGAATAGGGAGATCATTGCAATGAGGAAAACTGCCCATGATTAAGACATATTCAGAAGAGAAAATCAACAATATCTAGTGATAATTACCATGAGTGGTCAAGCACAGCTCAGCTGTTTCTAACCTGCATAACTGAGTAGATGGTTGGGAATACAGAGGATGAGCTTAAACCACAAAAAGAAGATCATGGAGAGACCATGAATTCCATGTTAAACCTATAGAATTTGAGTTGAATTTGAATGGAGCTGCCGAGTAAGTCGCTCAGAAGAGGAATCTGATTTACAAATAGGAATTTAAGAAACAGAACTCTGTTGCAATTAGGATATAGAAAAGTTGACACGATGGGCTTGATGTGAAAAATTTGTTGCAAGAGAAAACATAGAATGGGAAAAGGGATCATTGAGAAGTGCAAATATTTCAAGGCTTGCCAGAGAGGGAAGAGGTGGCAGAGAAGACAGGATCCAGGGGACAGCTAAAGATGCTGTTGCAAGGAGAAGCAAGGAAAGAACTGGAAAATTTCCTTAGGATTAATGTTTGCAAACAAGACAGTGACACTGGAATGAGTGGCAGAAGTGGTAGCCAGATCACTGAACTAAGAAGTTTAATTAAATGTCAGGAAATCCAGACAACTCTTAAGAAATTAGGTTATTAAGAGATAAAAGAGAATTCATTTATTATTCCCAAGCTTTTCTTTTGTAGGTCTTTTTTTTTTTGCCCCCCGAGAAAGCAATATTTATTTTGTTTAGGATAGGGGGGCTGTACTTCATTCATCATTTTCAGTTCCTTGGGAAGTTCCTTCTAATGTCCCTGTCGTCCTTCTTATATGTCCACATCACCACATGGGATTTATCTTTGTTGTGTGCTGTTCTCACTTTCTCATGCTTCTTTCAAATACTGACTCAGTTTGTGAGCAAGTCAGCATCTTTGTAGGGGTCCCGAGGACTTTCCATCAGTATTGCTTCTTAGAAGCACTTAACACTGTACACTCAGAATTCATTTGCGAGATCTCTCTTGTAGGACTGAGTCACCTCTCCATTTAAAGACTTGCATATGAAATTCTGTATTTTTTTTCTCTTGGTTTTCAATATCTGGATTCTTAAGGTCCTGTTCCTCTTTCCTCAGCTATCATAAATTGTAGACTTCATGCTCTCTTTCCTCCAAAGTACTTTGGCTTCCAATACATAAACTGCTTCTCTCTTGTTAGACAGAAAGAACTTTAAGATTCTCTTTTTGTGAGATGAATTTTTCAGTAAAGCAAACTTATAATTTGTTAGAGGCTCTGCATTTAGCTGAATAAAACTTCTAGCACATACCTGATAACTTGAAATTCCTATCATTGTACTCTGTCTCTATAATATGCTTGAGAGTCTCATGGAAACACATGATTTCCTTCACCAAGGTGAGTAGCTCAGAGGATATATTTGTATGTTCTTTCACTCAGAAAATATTTATTTAGTGCCTACTGTGTGCCAACCCCTATATTTTCACAATGATATAACTTGTTTTCCTCCCTCCTATCGTCTGTTTTTTATGACATATTTCAAACATATCTTTCAAATCTGAAGGCTTAGGTGTTTGGAAAGATAAATAAATCAGTAAAATATATTAAAATGTTCTACTCCAACTCAATTCAAAAGCAAAAAGAATATTAAAATACTGATCATGTGGCCAATCTAATTTTGATGTTATAAAGGTTCAAAAGAATAATAGCTACCAGATACTAATTTTTATTATGTTCTAAATAATGTGGTAGGCATCGGTGCATATTATTGTATTTAATCCCCACAAAAACTTAATGAAATATATTTATCTTTTTTTTAACCTATGAGGAAACTGGAATTAAAATAAAAATGTTAAATAAATTTGCTGATGTCACATAGCTAGTAATTGGAGAACCTGGATTTACAATCCAAATCTGTCAGGTACCAAGAAGCCCTTAAGAAATTTAGTATAGTTTGAGAGATTAGAGATCCCCTTCAGTAATGAGAAAATCCTAGGAAAAACAAAACAAAACAAAAACAATAAAAAGCTTCTTTCGAGAATAACACTTATTCTTCTCTCTCCCCCATTTCATCTAAGGATTCTTATTTCACAGTTTTGGGGTTCACTCTCAGCCCTTGGACCTTCGCTAATAGCATCTTTCCCCAATTTGCATCATGCAGAATACATATTCATGTTTAAGGTCACTTAGTGCTCATAAACTTAAGCTTACAAAATGAACTTCCTAGGCCAAGAAGGAATCCTAATAGCTTTCAGAAATTGAATTCCTTCCACTGGCATTTTTAAGACAAACTTGTAGGTATTAGTTGGATTTTACTGGCTTCTCTAGACAATTTTTTTTTTTTTGTAAAATTTATCTAATACAGAGAACAGATAATGGTTGTTACTGCTCAGATAGATAATGAAACATAAAGCTTTGTTAAGAACAGACTAAGCCACAAATTGACTGTTGTCCTTGAATTTTGTTGGCCTTCCACTGACCAAAGAGGTCAGATGTCAGAACTTGGAAGCACTTGAGTTAAATAAGAGATTGACATTCTGTAAAATAGGCAAACTAGAGGGTATTCTGAAAAACACTATATTTGAGTGAAATTCTAAGGAAAAAGTTGAAAATCTACTATGGATGTATAGAGTCAAACCACTAAAACCCCTAACTCCAGTGAATTAGCAGTTATTACATGTGGAGGAAAACACAAACTTTGTTAATAATTTTCCTATCCACTGTGAAATATCAAAACTCAGCTGTGATGTAGCATTTAACTGCACATCGAATCAAGAGTCCAGCAATAGAAATTGCCTTTTTACAGTAGAAAACAGGGTTAGAAGCAAACCAAAATAACACATAAAACAGATCTCCATGGAGAAAATTGAAGACTGTTTCTAGCATGTAAAGATCGAGGATGCAATTCCTGTTCTGTGAAAAGCTTTTTTCCTGGGGTTTTAAATTTTTCTCTTGATTATGTCTGGAATCAAGGGGTGTCTGTGTGACTGTGGCCATGCTTGACTCCAAGAAACAGAAATGGGGCAGACACAGACAGATGGCGACAGGCTCATTTTTTAAGCCCAACCAGCAGGAATAGAAGTCAAGAATCTAAGGCAGATCATCAAAGCTGACATCAAATTTTAATTTCCAAATTCTGTATCCTCAGTTGGTTAAAACTAAATCTACTTCACTAATAAACAATAGATTCGGAACAAAATAGTAACAACGAATCTTTTCTGGTTTAAACTAGCTAATTTATACGTTTAAAAAAATCATCCATGCTCCGTGTTAGCAAAGGTACAGAAAAAAATAAATATATCCATATATGGTTACTTGATATATAAATTGGAATGGCCTTTCTAGAAAACAATTTATTAGACAAATAATTATTTGTAATGCAGAAGAATTAGAAACAATCTACTTTTCCAAAAGCAGAAGACTTCGATATTCATTAGACCACATCAATACAAATTAGGTTTTCAACTAATTTTGAAGCTAGAAGAACCTGGCCACTATACCATGTTTTATAAACAAAATGAGATACAAGTTAAATATCCAGGATAATCCTCAGAGATGGCTGTATAGTGAAAGTTTTTTTCAAAAGATTTGCCACACTCCCAAATGTTATCAATCATAATCTCACAGTATTGGACAATAGGTGATTTTATTTCTTCTACTGCTGCACATTTAAAAAAAATGTTTTATAATAACCATTATTTCAGTGAAAGATTTTTTAAAAAGCAATATACTGCTTTCTTTTTAAGTGCAAATCTTTTTGTGTCAGCCAATGCATTTTTCAAAGTATATCCCTATATAATCTTAGAATGAGAATCCCCCTCTGCTAGAAGAAACACATCTATATTGCTTTTGTTGAGTCTAGGCTCATAATCCTTTTGGTCTACTGTGTGATATAACCAGAGATAGATGTCAGATTCAGGATCACAGACTGTAAAAAAATGTGAATACCATAGCTCCATCTCTCAATTACTTCAACTCTCTACAAGACCACATACAGAGGAAAATAATTACTAGGCAATCAAGGGGTGTATCCCTTGAGTATGCTCTCCAAAGAACAGGTGTTTATCCATGAATTTGCAAAGGAGAAGACAGAAAAGGATCAAGATACTAACTTTCATGAAGATAAATTCTTTATGACTTTGTCCAAGGACTTTCTCTCTTACACATTTTGTTTCCTTTTTAATTCATGAGAAAAATTTCCTAAAGACTTCTTAGTCTCTTCCTTTTTGAAGTCCCTTCATTTGACCCAAAAAGGAAAGGAAAAAAAGGAGTTCGAGTGAACTCTTCCGATATTTCCACCTGCATTTGTATCTCAATTTAGTTAATTTCTATATTACGTTAACACTATATACTATGGATTTACTATGTGGCAGATACTCTTCCAAGTACTCCTCTCCTCTCTCTCTCTCTCTCTCTCTCTGCCAGTTACCTCTCTGCAGGTGCTATTGCCCTGTTTACTCCAAACACAGGACAATTCTTCAAGCTTCAAGGAAATCTCTGATCCAATGTGCCTTCCCAAGTTAGCAAAACAATTTCAAGCCTAGAAGAATAATCCTCGAAGTATTTGCAGATGAACTTTCAGTTTCACCTGTGTGAAATGTGAAAAATACAAATTTTTACACTTCACTCACAACACCACACATACCGTGAATCAAAGTCTCTGCAACTCATTAATCTAAGGAGTTGAGATATTCCATCTGGGTCAGCAGTGACATGTGTATGTCACCAGTAGGTAGAACAAGGCTGTTTGCACTTAAAGATTTTGTGACTCAAGGGGAAAACAAGGATTCTTGGTTTATGACTTCATTTAGCAAGCTGATGTTTGATCATCAGACCCTCTTCCCCTAAAATTCTAACCACTTTTCAAACATCAACATGTTTTATTGCAGGACATTTTAAACACACGGGTATATGCTTTTTTGGATAGATATATAAATGAATGGATGAAAATATCCATAGGTGCATTTGAAAATATTTACATATGGTTTGAAGATCTGGAAAATATTAATCATGCTTATTCTTTTTCTTCTATAAAAATAAATGTAATGTTTGTATGCTATTGATACTTACCTTTTCATTGCTTCTTAACTCTATCGACAAAAATTCATATCTTCATCTATTTTATTATGATATCAATTTTGAGTTGTGGTTCATTTGGGTGCCTTCAGTATGGCAGCTATATTAAAGTAAATTCTGCAGAATTGATCATTTCTCCACTAGTTTCTAGTGAAGTTGAGAGTATTCTGGGAAGCCTAATTAGAATCACTAGAAATAAAGTTTGGTCAACATTTAATTAATATACCCAGTGACAGTCCTAAAGTGTGGAAAGAGTCCATTCCTTATGTTTGATGTATACTTGAGTTCTTTGAACCTTGGCCAATCACTTAAACTTCCTTGGCCTATGTGTTCTCATCTCTAATATGAGTGGCTTACATTAAAATGTTTTAACTTCTGACTTTTATGATTGTGCTCTGCTTGAGTCTGTCTGTTATCGCTGCCCATCCTGAAGTTTATTCTATTCTAGAAGCTCTTTATTAGTCAGTGGTCAGATCAACAGATGGTAGAGAAAAAAATGTAGAAATACAGCCAATCTGAGCACTTTATCTCATTTAAGCTCATTCCTATGGGGATGTTTTCCAATCAGCTAAATAAGAATGATAGGCAGCCTGTGAATGGTTACTTTCTTTAGCCAAAACAATAAAGAATGGATTTATTATCTACTTTCCCTTAAAAAATGATTTTGTTTAAAAAAAATTATTAGAAACTCACATAAAAATTGTTCATGGGGCCCAATTTTCAAATAAAACTCTTATTATATTGATAGACATTGAAATTGTTGCTCATTGTGCAGGGACATAAATATCCATTCTGCTCAAAACAAATTTAGCAAAATCAAAATACGTAACACTAAGACTATTTCAGCTTTTCTCTAACACATGGAACCAGCCATACATGCCAAGCCGATTCTATCGCCTCTCCTCATTAAGCTTGAAAGCATATTCTGTGTTGCTTTTAGCAGCTCCTAAAATGTCTTGGTCTCTTAACACGGAACCATAAAAGTTCCCACCTGACAGATCATAAATTGTCCTCACAGAGCAGTCTGTCCCCTGGCACAGCCTGGCTACGTCCTATTCTCTAGATACATGACTAACAGCATTTATGCACTTTTGAGCAAAACCCTTGTTTCAGGATCAGGAAAATGCTTGCCCCTGTCCTAGCAATTCCTAGCAAGACATGGTCTACTTTAGACACAGCACTTATTCTCACTGAGAGTGAAAGGAGAGTTTCCTCTGTGATGAAACATATTCAGAATGATAAAGAGCGGGTTATCTGAGGTCAAGGAAATCTGGTCCCACTAATGTAACCTAGATATTTAGGATTCTCTCATATACTATAGGATGCATAATGGGAGGTTCTTCAACCTTGTCAATAGAGGAAATTTAAAGACATATAATTTACATGCCATTCTGTTATTTCTTTCATTTCCCAAGCATTTATCAAGAACCTACTTGATTCTTTGCTAAGTGACACAGCCTTAGAGATAGAGATGACATGATCTCTGCCCACAGGTGCACACAGATTTGCACCTATGCAGGCATTTTCAGTAAAGTGTAATAGAGGTATTATTATGCAAGGAGAAATTCTGTGGCAAAGAAGGAGGGATCAAGAAAACCTTTATGGAAGAAATAAGTGTGAACAGAATTTTGAAAAATAAATGGGAATTTCTTAGGTCATCACTGGGTAGCAAGTAATATATAAAAGGCACACAATTTCGAAAGTATAGCATGTTTGGAGATAGTGAGTAGTTCATAACAAGTGGAATCCATGTAGTATGTGATGAAGAGGGGCTGAGACTGGAGAGGTACAAAAAGTCAAATCCTAAAGAATCCTGTAAGTTATAGTATAAAGAGTTTATAGAGCTTTTTTTCCTGTGGTAATGGAGGGCCAATGAATGGTGTGACATAAGGAAGATAATGGTCAAATGTACAGACATTCTTATTTAAACAATACTAAAAACAATAACTACAAAAGCAAGTATGGTAGATGCAAAAATGGCCACAGAGTCTCTCCATCCCTTTCTGTGAGTCCCTTTGCAAAATGACTCTGCAGCTGCTCCCATTAAAAGGTGGAGTGCGTTTCTTTAATCATTGAGTCTTTGTGTAGATGTAACATGTTTCAGTAAATGGGACAGGTGCAAACCTATGCCATCATAGACTTGAAAATGACTTTCATTGAGAAGCTGGCTCTCCCCTGACGCTCTTGAAAACTTCAAACTACATGCGAAGCAGTCTGGGCTGGCCTTTTAATAATGACAGATATATTTCCCAGTTATCTGACTGCCTTGGCTATCAGCTTATTAATACAAAATATTTTTGCTAGCTAGAAAACATTCAGTTTGCAACCCATTATCAATATCAATTATTGATATATTTTGGGGGTTCATACGTGTGTGAAGCCATCCCAGATCATCCAGCCACCAGCCAGTCTATGATGTGACTCAGCTGATGACGGAAGCATGCACAAGTCCAGGAAAGACCAGCTTAGCTATCCCGAACCAGAAAAACTAGGCAACCTATCTAAGTAACTGTGAATTAAATAAATGATTGTTCTAACCCATTATGTTCTAAAGCAGTTTTATTTTTCTAGTGGAACAAAGCTAACAGGTACACCAAGACCACAATTTGATACTTATGAAATTATAGTACTATTCCAAAAATTTTATGTGCATTATTTTATTTAATTATGTAACATTTTATAGTTATGATGTGTGTTCTTATTTTATGGATGAGGAAACCGGTCTGTAGCCATTGCTTTTAACTATTAAGTAAACTGAAGTACAGAGAAAGTAAAATAAAACAAAACAAACAGAAGAAACAAATAAAACACAAGCTAAAAAGAGAGTAATTTCTTGATTAGGCATTGTGATGTTTGCTTGTGGAAATTCTATTGACCTCCAGAGGTTTTATGACTATCAACACAAGCTTTCTGATACATATCAACTTTAAGAATTAGTGTGTGCCTGCCTGGTTTATAAACGAAATTTATGATTAGACCTGGCCAATAATATAAAAAAATGGAATAGAAATATGCTGAATATAAAAAAAAAGCAGTGTATAGAACATTCCACCTAATCACTGTCATAAAAAATAGTATTTAAATAATTGAACTAATTTATAATCACGTAAAAATAAGGTATGTTACCTATAAAATATTTTTGCTAGCTAGAAAACATTCAGTTTGCAACCCATTATCAATATCAATTATTGATATATTTTGGGGATTATCCTGTGAATAATTAAGTTATTTAATTCTTCAGCGTACTTCTGAGTTCAACAGAATTGCTGGTCATAGAGACAGTTTACCTGGAGGTTCTAAACCAGTTGGTTTGGTTTTTTGACTCAAGAAAAATATTTAGCAATTGGGAACTACCTTGACATGGAAATGGGAAAAACTTAGTACCTCTGGCTACTAATTTTGCCTCCAAAGATTTGATATAGTAAATCTTTCCTAACTTTTGGCCAGGAAACATGCACATCCTCATCCTAAAAGAACCCCGCTTTATATCAGCAAGTCCCTTCTCCTCTCCCATGGTACAAGCAGTCAGTCCTTGGAGAGCAACCTTCTCTCTCATTTATCTGTAGAAGCATGCCTAGCCATTCTCGGTTTTCAGTCATTTGATCCTAACCATACTTTCTAAAAAACTGTCATGTTATTTATTTATTTATTTTTTGGTTGGGTGGCTCTGCCTGTCTCTCTCTGGCTGGTTCTCAGAGCTCTGGCCTGTCTGTGTCAATGAAAGAACTCTGGATTATCCCCCTCATTCCCCGTCTCTGCAGGGACATGGGAAAAAGTAGGGCATCTAAGTGAACCCAAGTTCTGGGGAGACACACTGCAGGTCACATAATGTCCAGCATTGAGAAAGGGCCAAACTGCCATAACAGGTACCCTTCAACTCCCTAGAGGACTCCTGACTTGACAGACTTTTGTTTCCAACTTGTTTCCAGCAAATCTGGCTTCCTCTTTGCTACTAGGCTGTCTGCCTGTGTGGGCGACAGTGGCAAATGGGCCAGAATTTCAATGTCTTCATAGTATCGATTTCCATTTATTTTGATCTGTACAGTCTTTTCTCTTTGCCAGAGAAAGTTTTTGACCAAGGGAAATACTATTCAGAGGTTGCTTCTTTCTAAGTTGTAGTGCTTTAAAAAATACTAGTAAGTAATAAGACAAGTGACAGATAAGGGTCAAAAGACGACTGATCGAGGATAAGTTGTAGGAAAGCACATCAAGGCAGAGTTAGGGAGAAAAGCAAAGCCTGCTCCCCAGGTCCATGTTTTTTACTCTCACGTCTGTCTCAGGCTCTGAGAAAAATTGTACCTTTGGACAAGAGAATTTAGCTTTGCAGAATTTCAGCTAAAGTGCTCAGAAATTTTAAGATTAAGTCAGTTATATCTTGATTCTTCTCTGATCTACACAACAGTGCTAGAAGCATGGCTTATGCCTTTAACTCCTGTTCTAATGACTGGTCCTGCTTCTATCATTTGCCAATATTTCAGTTGGCGTGAGGTCACAACTTTCTTATTCTAGATTCTTCCATGATATGAATATGCCCAATATCCAGCCAAGTTTTTAGAGCTTATTCTTGAGAATTTTTTCTACAATTTTCCTTTATATTACGCCCTGAAATGCCTTATCCCTGTGTAGCTAGCTCTCTTTCCATTTTAACACTTGTCCATAAACTCTCATTGGATTTGTTCAATGATAATTGACTTTCAATAGCTTTTCAAGAAACTGACTGTGCATGCATTTATCATTTGGATATGCTCCACTTGATTGCAGGGCAAGCCCGTAGGTGAAAGACCTTCCTTCTCTGTTTCCATTTTGCGTTTTTGGTCTGTTGCTATCTCCATATGATGTGTAGAATTGTGTGTGTGTGCTTTTTTAACTAATCTTTTTGGGTAGAATGCAGTAGATCACATCAGATCAACAAAGTTTGTTTGCAATACCTTAAAAAAATAGATAGCTTACAAATATTCTATTTTAAAAGACATAAGAGAACTGTGAAAGTATTGAGGACTAGATGCATTAAAATTCAAGAGAAGAAAGAATAGGGTGTTGGGGGAGTTAACACTCACTGGCCATTTTTCTCTACCGAAGGCATTCGCCTATTCTAGGTATTAGTTAATGATCGAATGTGACCTGGGCAGAGGGATTCTGCTACAGGAAAGAGAAAATGGTGAGGTTTTTGAGGTTTATTCAGGCTAGTGAGAGAGATTAAAATGTAATGGGGTCTGTAAAACAAAGCTGGTTTCCCCACAGAGCATTTGCTGGGTTCTGGGTAGCATGAGAGCTTGGGAAATAGACTAGAATCTTCTTAAAGGCAAAAAGAAATCTCTTGTAGTCTCCCAGTATTTTGAAAACAAAGTTCAACCAGAAAGACTCAGACTATGATGAGTTTCTCCTGAATACTTTGGGCAGGAAATTAAAGAGCTAAGATTAAAACTCTAGAAGGCAGAAATGAATCTCTCAATCTTTCAGCTAAATCAAAACCCCAAGGATTCCATATTCTAGAAACAAAATTTCATCCAAGTTGGACAGGGGACTTATTAATGCTGAAGCTCAACACAGAACATTCTAATCCCTAGCTGTTATGATTAGTTGCTCTTACTCTATGCCTAACAGAGAACAGGATGGATATTTTCTGGGAGAAAGTGGCATCATTCACAGTCACTGTGCTTGCTTATGCCATAAAAGTCAAGAAATGTGAAAAGGCAGAATTGTATCTAAAAATCAAGACAAATGACAGAAAATAAAAAGCAGACTCCCAGGTAATCTAAATATTGGTTTCAGCAGACAAGGATACTGAAATAACTATTTTAAACATGTTAATTGTCTTAGAGTTTACTAAGCTTCTTTGAAATCTATCTATATTTCTGGAATTTTTCTCATCTTTATCATTTTGAATACTACCTCTTCCCCATTGTTGTCTCTGGAACTTTGATAAGATATCTCATGGGTATTATTACCAACCCATCTAGTATACTTTGAATTTGGGTCTTTATTTTATTTTTATCTATTTCTCTTAAATTAGAATATATGCTTCTTTAGGACATAGACTTTGAACTTTTTGTTTATTGCTGTATCTTTAAGCCATTAAAAAGTTATTTAATATAATAAATTCTACAGAATATTCTGAATTGGGGAAAAAATAATTCCTCTGAAAATATAAAAATAAAATACCCACATAAAATTTTGAATGACATATACAACAAATTCAGTTATATGCATGAAATTAAGAAATAAAAGCTATCAAAGTATATTAGTGAAAGACCAGAAATGTATCTATTAAGGTAGAAATAAATAAAATAATAGTTAATTTTATTAAATGCTTACTTTGCACTTTTTTTTTCACCTCTCAAAATACTACTCTTTTCTGCTTCAGTAGTATTACTTAATATAATCTTGGAACATCTATTTACAGCAAACATACAAACAAAAAGAACTTAATAAAAACAATTATTTATACATATTAAAGTTTTCAACTCAGAAAACTTTGGGCTATCAGCTGAAAAGTCATTAAAATTAGTGAGAGTTAAATAAAGTGGCTGAATACAAAATTAATTAGACAATATTTTCTATATATAAGCAATACTTATTTGGAAAATAGATTATAAAATGTATTCAGAATAACAGATTCAAATAATATGTTGGAATAATTTTAAGACAATTTATGGGTACCATATATACAATAAAAGAAAATATTGTTGAGACACTAAAAAAATAAAAGGAAGCAAATGATGAGCAATTATAAACATCCCTGGTTAAGAAGGCTGGGTTTTATCAAGATGACATTTATTTTCAAATTCATTTATTGCAATATTTCTGAATGCTAATGCTTAGGACACTGAATAAGAGTATGTCAATATAGATGGCATACATACACACAAATACACACACTGATCCAAACTTCTTCTCTTGACGAAGAAGTTTGGGAAATGCTTCTTACTTTCTTTCTTTATCGGACTACCCTGTAGAAATTTAAACTGTTGGTAGTTTTCAGATATTCTGCCATAAATTTATCTCCAAATAAATACAGTTTTGTTTAACCAAGACTTATTTGAATACTTGTCTTTGTTAACATCTCATTAACCTATGACATAGTGCTGTGCAGAATAACATTTTGAATAAAAGTGCTAATTAATAGGTTTAACCTAATTTAAGTCAAAATTCCAGTAGCAATTTAACATTAATCTTAAAGCGATCCTAATTTTTTTTTTCTGAATGAATAGCCAACGGTCACTGGTATAAACCATTTTGCAAAGGTATTATCAAAAGCAACTTCTCCTTTCAGATATTAAAACATAGTAAAAATTGGTAATAACTAAAAGATCATTTTGGAAGTACAAGAAAAGATATATCAACAAATAATACAGAATAGTACAGGAATTCCCATGCATTAATCTGTCCATTAATAAGTGTTTATTGAAGAGTTATTGTGCCAAAATAGTGCATTTCCTTTTGTGTCTTAGTTTATCTAAGAAGTTCATATTCACAGAAGAGAAATTATAAATCATTGGAAAGGGAAAACATAATTTATTAAGTGATATTTGAAAATGATCAGTTATTTAGATAAACTATCAAACCTTATGTAAAATCTTATATAATGTACCAAAATCTTATATAATGCCACCAAAAATTCCATACTGGCATTCAGACTAGCTGTTTTTGCTGTTGTTGTTGTTGTTGTTGTTTTAAAAATTATAAGACTATATAAAGCAAAAGTCAAAAATTACATTTGGATGGGGCAGGATAGTCCAAGTTTAAAAGTAATAAAGGAATTCACACAGTAAAGAATCAATAAATTTGACATAATACAACTTTTATTTCTTAAAAATTATAAACAAGAAAAAAGAAAAGTAATTAAATTAACTATAAACACAATAATTACTCATAAAAATTATAAATATTGATATTTAAAAACCTTATGATTCCATTAGATAAATGTTCTAAGAGCAGAACAAAATGTAAATAGAAAAATTTAAATAAATAAGTACAAATGCAAATATACAAATCACATGCACATTTCTGTTCATGTGATGTATATGCATATCATTTTATAAAAATAATGTACAGATCACATGTATTAGAGGATGATATATAGCCCACTTCTTTAAGCTGGAATCCGGAAAGCTTGTCTTATTGTCCAGGCATATGTATCCCATAATGCATAATGCATCTAATATAAAGAAATATATTAGATCATGTCAAAGAATTGTATAATAACTAACCTCAGTAGCAATGCAAACACAAAATAAGGGCCGTTTCACTTTTGTTTTGAAACTGACAGTGAGCTGAAAAAAAGCTGAGTGGAGAAAAGCAGCCCATTGATTTTTGTAATTTTATTTGCTTTTTGTTTTTTGAATTAACTAGCTGCTGATTTGACCAGTTCTGCAAAAAGCTAGAGCTTGAACCCAGTGATAGGTATAGGAACATTTGAGGTAGTTGGTCAGTAAATTTCCCCAAAGAAGGTCTGTGCATCAACCGTATCCTGCCAAAGGAAGAAAAGAAAAATAGACCTAGAGGTTTTCTTGCCAAAGTAGCACAAAGAGGGCCAACTGTCCTCAGGATGAGAGAGGGGCAATGTGTTTGTCATAGCACCTCCAACCAGACGCTACAGCTCATCTTGGAAAAGAACACTGGGGAGACGTAGGAGGCTTATGGGTGCCCTGCACATCACCTTTTTCAATAACATGGGCATTAAGAATTCCACCTTTAGTTTGGCTTTCATAATTCACACTGTTTATTTCACAATAAGGGCAAAAATTTTGGAGCATAGTATTATAAACAATTCCAACTTTCCAGAATTGTCCTGCGAAAGTGAACCCATAGTTGCCTTAAGTTTGAAAGCAGCTCTTCAATGAGGTAGTCTCTGGAATTCTTAGAACTATTGTGAACAAAATGGCCTTTTCACTGGAATATATTAGGGAGACTATTCAATTTATAAAACTATTCAATTTTTCCTCATGCCACTCCTAGTGATGGCAGCCACCTTGCCTAGAATGTGTTTCATAGAATGGACCTACCCAGGGAGGAATTCAGGTTCTTTGCAAACATTTTTGAGGTGAGACAAGGGTTGTACCTGGGGACATGCATATCAAGACAAAGCTACTATCAAAAAAACAAAAAGATGAGAAGCCTTGACAAGGATGTGGAGAAATTGGAACCCTTGCACAGCTCTTGGTGCAGCTGCTATGGAAAACGGTGTTGAGAGTCTACAAAAAATTAAAAATAAAACCATCATGTCATCCAACAATCCCACTTTTAGGGATTTATCCAAAATAATTGAAATTGGAATCTCTTTGAGATATTAGCGTCCCTGTGTTCACTGCAGTATTATTCATGGTAGCCAAAAATGTGGGAATAACAATGGACATAACCTCAAAGTTCATCGGCAGATGGGCGAATAGAGAAAATGTGGTTTATAAATACTATGGAATACTATTCAGCCTTAGAAAAGAAGGAAATCCCGTTTTATGTGACAGCATGGATAAACCTTGAAGCTATGATGCTGAGTGAAGTAAGCCAGTCATTGAAAGACAAACCCTGCATGATTCCAGTTATAGAGGGTATCTAAAATAGTCAAATTCATAGAATCAAAGAATGCAATGGTGGTTGCCAGGGGCTGGAGGACGGGGAAATAGGGAATTAGTTACCAATCAATGAACATGAAGTTTTGATTAAGCAAAGCGAATAAGCTCTAGAGACCTGTTTGTACAACATTGTAACTATATTCGACAATAATATATTATACACTTAGAATATGTTAAGAAGCTAGATTTCATGTTAATTGTTCTTACCAGTGTAAAATAAAATTTACAAGAAAAAAAGGTCTAATTTGCTCATTTTCATTAATCAGTAGCCAGATGTGGTTTTCCAAATAGGCAGCTCTATGTTCTCCCCATAACCTTCTCACGCCTTTCTCTCTTTCTTATGGAGAATGTTCTTCTCCTGATTACAACTCTCTGTAGCCAAAGGGCCCTATATATCGTTCCCCTCCTTACTTTGTACCTCCAGCTGGACAAAGTTTATTCTGTTTTACGTACCATAATCTGTCATGACTGATTTTGTTATAACGAGATCTGAACAGATGGGGAATGGTTTGCTCAAGAATTACTTGCAATATGAGTGACCTATAGAAAAAATTGAAAACTGGAATGCAATCCTGCAATAAAATCCCAAACTCGTTATCTTCCCTGCAGGATGCCCATGTATCTGTCCCCCACATAAAGGTGTTAATGACTAATCCAGAGACCTATAAAGAACTCCAGTCCTCTGGCAAATAGCACATGCACAAACAAAGGAATAAGATAGCAACAGAGAAAAAGCAGTGACAATTCTTTGTCATAACTTGTCTGATTTTTTTTTTCCTATCAAGTGGCATATATTTAAAAGATGCAAGCACAATCAGTTAACAATGGAATGAAAATGCTACAAATAAGGCAATTTCCTTAGAACTGGAAAATCTCCAGAATTAGACAGATTCCCATCAGTATTTAATAAACTTTTTTAACACCTACTGAGTCCAATTTCATAGTTCTTCAAAGTTCTTGCTAAGCATAACAGGGAAGATAATCAGAAATCCTTATGGACAATAGTCTGTCTGAGAAGAGTGTTAAGAAAAAGATCAGGCAATGAGTGTGCCATTAATCCTCTAATCCAACTGCCCATATTTATGTTGATTTTACGGGGGAAAAAAAAAGTCATTCTAGGTTGTTAACGCCTTCTCCTCCACTCCAAAGAGATCATGCAAATAAATTAAAAAGTCCTCTGCATAAGTTCTCTGTGGTCTAGTATGTTTCACAGCGAATGCTCAATTAGAGCCAGCCCGAAGCCGTTTCCACATTTAAAAAATTACAACATTAACCATATGATCTTTGAGCAGCATTTGTGCTCCAACTACACATTTTCAGTAGTTCCTAAAATAACATGAGTGGAGAAAATAAAGAAAATGAAGAGAAAAAAACCTCTCACTATTTATGTTATTTCGTGGGCTTCTTCTTTTTTTTTCTTTTTTAATGTATTATCCCTTTTTATCTACTTACCCATATCTTAGGCATTTTCCATTCTCTACTAAGCCTTACCTAATATCTTGAAACTGTACAAAAACTCAGGCATCATTTTTAATATCAAAAGTAAACACTTGATTAAACTGTGCCTCTATTGTTCTCTTTTAGGTGAAATAGTTTTTTCTGTGCAAGGAAAATTAATTTTTTGAAGGTCAAGACCACTGACTTTCATCTTCCACAGTTAATACTAAATAACACTAAATAAAGAAGTGATAAATTCCACAGTTAATTCTTAATAGTTGAGTATCTAATATCTAATTCTAAATTTCATTTTTTATGTCCAAACAATTCACATCATGCCTACTGAAAAAAGGCATAAGGAAGAGAGATTATTTACTGACGGACAGAGCTGAAGCCATTTCATTAGTTTGGGTAACAGCAGATTCGAAGAAGCCCCTTGTGTTTTCAATAGTCTTCCATGGGCAGCTTAATGTCTTCAGAGAAAGTGACAGAAGCTTCAAACCTTTCATCGTTAAGTTTTATTTGCACCCTGCACCCCCAGTTTAGCATGGTTAGAAATTTAGGACTTACTAGTCTGGAAAGTTTCCCCACCATGACTCACAAACTTTGCCAATCACGTTCCAAAGCTACTCTAAAAATGAGTCACTGGGGTAATGACACTCAACATTTCAACAGCTCTTTATCCCTGTTAGTTAATTATCCTGCAATGCAGAAAATGACAATGGCTCTCATTTAAGAGAAAAATGAATGGTTTTGCTGAAGTTGAGAAAGTCAGTGAAATTGACGTGTAGAACACTAAGCATTTTGCCTCATACACCTCGGTTATACCGGTGTCCCCTCTCCCCTATCCTCAACGCCCCAGCAACAGAGACCTTCTTCCTTTCCTGCTAAGCTGCCCTCCATTTACCAGGAATTCTGGCAACCAGTCTTTCAGCAAACTGCACCCCTTCCTGAACAACACGAAGGTCAAGGGACACTTGGCGATCATCAGGCTAATGGTCCCCACTTTATTTAAAGCTAGGAAAATGTTCATGGCCTGAACACATGAAGAAGCTGGAGGCTAAATCCACAGGATGCTTGCTGCTTTCCCATCAAATCCTTTCATCTACCTTCCCTAACACACTGTCATTTACTCATCATTCCCACCCTGTCACCATTATCACTGTCACACACACACTCACAACCACACCCATATCCACTGCTTTCCTCGGTCTGAAACTAAGGCTTTTTCTGTCTTCTTCAGTGCGAAACAAACCCAAATCCTTTTTTTCTGATTCTTATCAGCATAGCTGAGATGGAGTCGGATTTATTAAAGGCTTATTAAGTAGCAACTAAAAAAAAAAAAGTAGAGGACATAGTGGATGCCTGCCACTTTCCTCTCAGCAATTCCTTTCTCTGCTGCGAGGAGGGGAATTTAGAGTAAGTTGCAAGAAAGTTAGAGTAAAAGCAATATTTTCTCTGCATTCCATGGGTTTTGAATTTACCCATAAATCTGGCCGGCAGTTGTGCATGTGTGTGTGTTGTGTGTATGTGTGTGTCTTTTCTATGATGGACGGGTAAATGAAAATCCAGCTCTGCCAATTGGAGGACAACACGCAAAATATGAATTCTAGTTATGAGGTAGGTCAGCAGTAACATTTTTTCTCTCTTCATTGATGCTTATTTATGAGTATATGTCACATACCCGGTTATCAGAAGGGAAACTGTTTATATTTTGTCACATTGACTATAAACTTTCTTTAAGGAATAAATATTATCCTTGATCCCACATACCCTGCCCTGTTCTTTGCCCTCACTTGCTTGATCTTCTTCTTTGTTCATTTTACTTACACACATAAATGCACACTATTAATACACATAAAGGGCTTTTGAAATGTGTGTTAAATATACATAATTAGTTCAAATTTTAAAAATGGTTTTAAAACTTTCTTCAATATCATGCTTTCTAAATTTCTCTAGATAAATAGATCACACATACATACATACTCACATGCATAGATAATACAGAGAGAAAGAGAGAGAGGAGAGGAGAAAGAGGATCAGAAAGACAGAGAAAGACATAAAAGAAGAAAGAGAAAAAGAGATAAAGAAAAAAAAGGGAAGAAGACAGGGAGAGAGAAAAGAAATAAATCCATTACTTTCGAATGCTGTAAAATATTTCATCATGAGGATATGTTCCATTTTGTTACTTATCCTAGTGATTTATTATCCTAGTGATTGGCCTTTAGGATGGTTCCAGGCTGTGATTTTCATGGCTGCCCACAATGTTTCTATGCTGTGTGTAGTGTGAGACTATTTTTTCCTACATCATTTATTGAATAGTTTATCCTTAACTCATTGATTTGTTTTTGGTGGGGTTTTTTTTGTACATTTGCAAAACTGCCATTATCTCTTCAAATATTCTTTCTTCTACATTTTCACTTAACTAATTTTTTTAAATTATTATGAGTATTTTGGAGTTTCCTAGATCATCCTCAAGCTCTCCTAACTTCTTTTTCATTTCTTCCATCTCTTTATTTTGGAGACTACATTGTTGATGATTTTCTCATATGTATAATTTAGTTGACTGTCTTTCTCTTCAGATATGACATTTTCCCACTTAATCCATATACAGTTATTATTTGTTTTCATTTCAATGGCTAGATTTCTTGTGTGAATTTTTTTAAATATGCTTTTTTTCTCATAATATCCTATTCTTATGTTAACAGATCGAATCCTTCTCTTTATTAAAATAAAAATTAGACACATTTTTTTATTTTCTCTTTCATGTTGTTCTTTTACATCTAATCTTTGCTTATAAATTCTCCTATTTGTTGAATTTATATTTTTGCCTGACAGTAGGCTTTCTCATGTGTTTGTAGTTTTTGCTTGTGAGTTTCTCTTTGGTGGGAGATAATCTTGCTTGAGAATCTTGTGCTTGTTCAGAGTTGTGAATTCATAACTCTGAATCAGTATCAATTTTTGAATCCTGGGAAAAATTGTATTTGTTTGAACACAAGTGACCCATTTTCCACTCCTAGCCTAGGGCATGGGGCCTGCCTTAATGGTGTGTTCAGAGGTCAATGTTCCCTGTTAAACTTTATGCAGTGAGCCTCGTTCCAGCTTCTCCCCTTGTATGGAGCCTGCAGCCATGACACCCACTCTGGAATAGGCTTACAACCTTAAGTGTACATCCATTGGTCTCAGTGATTCCAGTATCTGGTTTGAGTTCCTTCTTCCCTTCCAGCACCTAGAACATTCTCTTTCTTGTTTTTGATATCTGCTACGAGTTTAAAATTGGGCATGTAATCTACTTAGTCAGCTCTTAGTCTGTTCTGTGACCAGAATTTTACTTCCCTATTGATTTGTAACCACACTAATCATCTTCCATTTCCCCATAGATGGCTGGATCAGTCTCTTGACTCTCTTTTCCATTCTGCCTATGTATCAGTTACCCCTACGTCACTACTGCACTGCTTTTATTACTACGGTTACATAATATCTTAATTGTTACAGAGAGAAGATTCATTCGCCCTTCTTGTCTAAAATTTCCTTGGCTATTCTTGAAACTTTACTTTTCTGTGGAATTTTAGTAGAATCCGTTTGTGGTAGATTTGTTATGATTATGGGACGAACTATTACCATAGAAGAATAGAAAAGCACACTCATTCCACAAACAGTGTGTTGATGTCCATTCCCACTCATCAACTGCCTTGTCACTGAACAACAGACCACCATGTGCAGTTTAACTGTGATCTTCTAGAGCAAATGGTTTAACTCCGGTTCTCTTGCTCCTTAGACAAGCAGCCGTAATAGCAATGAGGCCAGCAAGCGGGCAGTTATCCACCCATGAGAGAACCTTTCTGAAATGCACAAATTCCTCCTGTGGACTAAAAGATCAAGTCTGGAAAGCATCAAGGCCTGGAAGCATTAACTCTGTAGAGGAATTATTCCCATACCTACTTATTAAGAAATATCAATGGCCAGGATAGCTTCCGTTAATATTTATAAGCATTCAAGTTAAAGCGGAAACTCTTGAGATTTTTTGAACCCAATATCAACTCCCATTACAGACCTGATCATTGGATAAAAGAAGTTTGGCTCAAAAAGCATGGGAAGTTTATTTTCTTCACTGTGTCATGCCCTTTCTTTCCTGCCCTCATTCAACCTTGGTGGTGAAATACCTTCCAGGCGATGACTTCAAGAAAGGTGCTGTGAGCCCTAGGGAAGCCAGGTGAAGGCTTTGTTCAATTCCCAGAGTCTGGTTAATGTTGTGTTTCTTGGGAGAGGAGGGGTGTGGGGAGAATGTCAAGAAGTAAAATGAATCACCACACAGGATCTTCATCAATCTTACCCATGGCCTTTTAGCACAAATAGAGGCAGGTAACTGTGGTGACTCCAACCATGTCACAAGGACAGTGTATTATCACGAAATTACTAATTTGTTGAGGCGACAGTACAATTTACACATCTCCAGTCCCATCTCTAATTGTCTGACACTTACTTGGTGCTGAAAAGCAGCACACAGCAGGAGAGGGTCTGAGAGGCAAGCTAATCAGTTGAAGGCTTTCAGAAGCCACGATGGGCATCCTCCAGGCTGGTAGGACTTCACAAGGAAAGGTTTCAAAGGGGAAAGAAAGCCTCATTTCTGACGTAAAAAGAGACTTGAAACAGAAAACATGTTTTTGATAGAGATAATATAAAACAGGAAAATTTCTGTTCTTTCTTACTTATAAGGCTGCTGCTGTGAGGGAATTCGAGATCATGGAAAAATGCTTTGTAAATACAGTGTTGACAGATGTGGGGGAAACAGACATGTACTGAAGACTGCCATTTATCAGGGCTAGAAGGTTAGCTGATTCTCCAGCTCGTTGAATAATCTACAGGCTCCATTTCAAAAGTAGCAATCTCCCTTGTGGGAATTGCTGCTACTTGTCTTTTTTTTTTTTTTCTTTTTAACCTCTAGATTTCTAATCCACCTTATGCTTTCTGCTTTTACCCTCTTTAAATATTTTGGGAGACAGTCAAGGAACGACAAAGGTGGTGTCAGCTGTCTTCTATTGCCACAAATGCAACTGGGAGCCCCACCCTGGATGGATCAAAGTCAGAAAGAGACAAAAGTAGCAAGAAAGGAGGTCACTTTCTTAGTCCCCAAAAGCCCACCAAAGTAAAGATAAACGATCAGCTTGGAATGTCCCACCTTAGAAGTCAAATGCAGACAACCAGCCACTTGTGTTGCAAAAGCATGTTTTGAACATGAAAAATATTCAAAAACCTGTGAAGATGAATTGCTTGAATACTTTATAGAGTTAAAAGATAGCTCTGTTATCAAGAAAATTCAAAATGTCTTCTAGGAGTAGATACACACAAGGACACATGTGTTCGTGGAGAAAGAATTAACATTATAAAGTAATAATGTTGGATCAGCTGTCAAATATCAGATCACATATAAACATGCTGAGATTTCAGAGAATGAAGAAATTCCTTCCTGCTGTGAGTAGGTAAGGCTCCATGGAGGAGGCCTCAATTAGGTAAACCCTGGAGTACAGGAGGTATATATGAAAAGGGGAAGAAATATAGAGACAGATCAGCAGATCAGCTGGGAATATCATTAGTGAAGGCTTCCAAGTGAGCGATTCTTTAAAAGAAGACAATGGGATCACTTAAGTGGAAGCAAAGGATCTGTGGTGTCAGCCATCTTCTGTAGAGGAGAGCAGATAAATCTTGAAAAAAGTCATTTAGTGGGATTGCAGAGATTCTTCATTACCAGAATAAAAAGCAGCATCATTCAGATTAAGCAAGAGAGCTTCAGTCTTGTTCTGTGCCATAAGCAGTTTCAACACTTACCTCAGTAACAAAACAAGAGGAAGATTCTTCTCAGGGAATATCAAAAATGTTGGTTTCTCAATAAAGACTTTGGAAGAGTCAGCAATGAATTGCCTTGCCATTAACTTTGACAAAATTTTAATTATTTTTAAATGAAACTATCAAAAAGCTAATTGTAAAAATATTTTACCTCTATCCTATATCAAATCATTAGTCATCAAAATCATTGGGTCCAAAAGGTCAGCAGGATATGTAATCTTGGGTCACATAGGGGACATAGTAGAGCCCAAGCTTACTTTGTATATTACTGTGCATATCAGACTTTTTAGTGACCATGAGAGAGGGCCACATAACCAATCACATGGCAAGTGATGAATCAGAAACCACTATCTGTACTGATAAAATCCTAATCATTAACTTGGTTCACATTTAAAAATACAAGACATTTAAAGAGTTAAACAGAAGAGAAAACAAATACGATTTCAACAGTGAAGAGTAGCACTTAAATGTTAATTCGTTGGGATTGTTTATCTAGAGAGTTGTCCACTAAACATCTCTCAAGAATATACTTAAATTTACTTAGAGATTATGAGCAACTGATGAATAAGAGAAAAAAAGATCATATTAAATGTTGGGAACCACATCTTGAACTATATACTCACTTTATCCATAGATTAATTAATCCAATAAATATTTATTGAATGCCGATAATATAGTAAGCACCATTCTGGGTATTGGACATATAACAATGAACAACAATAATCTCTGCCTCTATGAGCTTTTATTTTAGAAGGAAGCACAGATAATAAGACACAAACAAAAAAAATATTTAGTGTTATGTCAAAGAATGTTAAGTCCCTTAAAGAAAAATCAAGCAGAGTGGGAGGATAAAGAGTTTTCGAGGTGTTTTGTTAAATAAGGGAATTTAGGAGAGCCTGTATGAGAAAGAAAGAAACTCGACCCAAGAGAAAATAATGACTCCGAAAATATCTGGGTAAAAATTACTAAAGGCATTAACAAGTACAAAGGTCTTAATATAGAATCGCGTTTGCTGCAGTGAAGGAAGAGAAAAAAGTCTGTGAAGCTAGAACAGAGTGAGTGAGATATAGAGAGTGGATAATGAACTTAGGGAGTAGCCAGAGACTCAAATATAGGGCATTGGTTAGTGTTAAGGACACTGAATTTAAATCAAAACATGGTGGTCTACAGGTATGCCACCCTGAATGTGCCCAATCTCATCTGATCTCAGAAGCTAAGCAGAGTCGGGCCTGATTAGTACTTGGATGGGAGACCACCTAGGAATACTAGGTGCTGTAGGCGCTAAAAAAAAAACAACAAAACATGATGGGAAGTCTTAGAAAGGATTTCTGTGGAATGCTGATTTCATTTGATTTTTCTTTCAGAGGGTTTATTCTAGCTGCTTTGTGAAGGATAGACTGAAGAAGAAAAGTATAGATGTAGAGAAACAAATTCAGATACTATTACTATAGCCTAGGTAGCCTAGGTAATAGCTTATAGAAACTTGATCTATAGTGGTAACTATGGATATGTGGAAAAGCGAACAGTTTGGGGATAGATTCTGAAGTAAAGATCAATGGGATGGTTTGAATGCTGGGAAAGTGAGAAAAAAGAATCAACGATTATAATGTAAAGTTTTTGGCTTGAACAGTTGAGTAAATGGTGGCACCATGTCCTGACAGGGACTCTGGAGGAGGGACACGCTGGGGATAGGGATGCAATTGAAAATTTTATTATGATAATATTAACAGTGGTGATGCCTGTAAACATCTAAGTGGTTACACTGAGTAGGTATTTCATTGTAAGTCTGGAGTTTCTGAAAGGTCTGGGCTGGAAAAAACATTTTAAGAGCCTTCATCATGGGGAAGGTTACTTAAAACAATGGAACTGGTTAAGAATGCCTCTAAAATGAGTATAGATTGAGAAGAGATTATAGGACTAAACTTGAGGCATTCCAATTAAGAAGTTGCAAACTGAAGAGGAATCAGCAGTGTTGTAGAGTATTCATTATGTTATATGGATATATAAATATCTGAGTATTTTATTGCCAAGACACAATTTTCAGTTGCTTCTAGTACTCTGCTCTCAGCAAATGCTGCAATGTACTTTTTTTATACATAGCTCTTAATACACATGTACTACCTTCTCTTGAGTATATTCCTAGGAATAAAATTTATCAATCACAGGATTCATTCATCTTCAATGGTATTTAGTAATGACACACTGCTTTTCAAAACAGTTGTGCTAATTTACACCCCTTCTGGCAGTATATGATGGTGCTCATCACTTCGAAATCTTGTCAACACTTGGAATTCTCAGGCTTTAATTTTTATTCATTTTGTGGGTGTGAAATGGTAATTCGATGTAATATAATTTGCATTTCCCAGGTAATTATGTTAAGAAATTTTTCATATTTTTACCTCCCATTCAGGTTTTCTCTTTTGTGATGCTTGCTTTTTTCCTGTCACTTTTCCCTTGGGTCGTTTGCCCTGTGAGAATTTCTTCAATGGCGGTGTCTATCTCATTATAAACTATTCTGTCCCCTAGAACTTCTAAGCACAGTAGGTAGCAGGTTTGACTTAATCTTACGCTGGAAATAATGGCACTGGAAGGTTTCACTTTGCTGTTTCATATTATAATTGGGATAGTTCCAACTCTGAGAAAGAGAGAAGCATGGCATAAGTGCTCACTCATGTCTATTGACGTCATAGGCTCTAAGTGCCATGTATATTAACTGAGCACAAGACTGCAGCTTTCTCTTGTCTTGTACTTTGTCTCTCTAGACGATGTCATTCTCAATGCAGGACTGACAGGCACTCATGTCCAGCCTCGGGTCTATATCCCAATCCATTAGTATTGGCTCAAGGTCAGCTTTTTGAATACAAGATCAATTCTAATATAGTTACATTGACTTCTCTGTCTATCAGGGAGTAGATAGAAAGTTGAGAGGAATCAATAAATTCCAAACAACAAGTCAGAAAATACACAGTGTATATGAATCAGTTAGCATGCATGGATTTCTCTGTGCTTTGATTCAAATATAGGTAGTCCAGAAATAATGTGTTTGTATCCATATAGCAAAGCCAAAATGGAAATCAACTTCTCAAGCTATGTCTTGAGCCGAATAGAAAAATAGAAAATGACAAAATTCTTGGCCTTGCACTCAAAATCTCACATTTTCAGGGTCTGTGCTACCACTTCAGACTTAGTCATATCTTCTCTGCATATGTTTCTGCCTGGCTAGTCTAATTCACCTTCTCCTACAATATGGGCTCCTTTGAACATTTTTTCCAGACTCCACAAATAGCACCTCTCCACCTCACAACTCCATCACCATTAATTTCCTTCCCATCTCTTTTCTACCTATAAAAACCATCCTCTAACCAACACCCCACCCAAATCGCTCTCTTCTATTAACCCTTTGTCTTTATTGCTTTGAGGAGGCCCACAAGCCGCCAAAATTCTCTAGCACTTATTCCCATTAGCACTAATTTACTGTTTTATCATATCTTCCTAGCATGATTAGTTTTCTATGTCTTTGCTGCCCAACTAAATAACAACCCCTGAAGATGTAGGACTATGTTCAGGGTATTGATCTATGTCCCATCCATGCTGTACATTGCCTGCCTATAATCCTTAATTAAAACTGATTCATTAGTACAGATATGAGCTTGCACTTCTACCTCTTGCTAATGTCATGTTAATTAAAATTGACCAATCTTCACTAGGATCCTGTTCTTCTTTTAATCTGAGACACGAAGTCAGGCAATTTTTATATTTCCATCCTGTTTCTCCATCCATCCTGACTGTAGTTTCATCTTTAAGATGAGTATCTGCTATTAAACAAAGAAAAATCAAGCTTAAATAGCCAATGTAATACCAGCTGAAATATGTGGGCTAAGGGGTACCCTATTCTCGTCTCAGCTTTATTGGTACACCTTAGTATCTCAGAGACTCTAGCTTCTTGTTTCTAAATTTATCTAGAGATTTAAATTTATTCTAAAGGTGAGACAATCACATTCTTATAGAGTCTTGAATTGTGTTTGCATCTGATGACTTATGAAGATAATTATTGTATTAGTAAATATTTTTTTATTTAAAAAACCCTTCTATATCTTACTAAGCACAATTTTTAGTGATTTAGAGGTATAAACTCATTTAATTTGTATAAAAATTCTATGAGGTAGGTACTATTATTCTGCCGAATATTCTCCCTTAGCCACTCTATACCCAGTCTCCTCCATTCTTTACCCTGTTCTGGGACCCAGGAGCCTGACCTGACCAATCAGGCTCCTTGCCCTCTGGCTCATCATTAAATTCAGCTAGTGAAAGATGCCAGCAATGCAGGAGGGAAAGGAAGGAGAGAAAGATCAACATTTTTACAGCTTCAGCTTCCATTCTGCCAGGCTGTGTTTCAACAATGATTACTTTTCTTTACTAAGGTTCACAGCTTCCATAGCTAACCCACTTCTACAGCAATAACTTGCCTAGGATTCTATTAACTACACTCTCCCCTTGCCCTTTGGACCTATTAAAGGTAAGATTTTTTTTTTTTTTTTTTGGTCGGAGTACTTTACTATTCTTTTATTAGTTTTCTTTAAGTCTGCTTATACCTTTGTAAATGTTCCCTTTACTAAACTCTCTTAAATCGTCTTTTTTGAGTACAGCAGGACCTTGAAGAACATCGTATTGCTCAATGCCATTTCCTTATAATGTTCATGAGATATAATTTCCATTCCCAGCCAGGGCCGCTGTCTGTGTGGAGTTTGCACAGTCTCCCCATGTCTCCAGTTTCCTCCCATACACCAAAGGTGCACCCATGAGGTGAAATGACATATCTTCATGGTCGCAGTCTGAGTGAGTGTGGGTGTGCGTGAGTGGCCCTGTGATAGACGGGCATCCTGTCCAGGATGGGTCCTGTCTTGCTCCCTGAGCTGCCAGGAGTGGTTCTGGCCACTCGTGACCCTGAACTGGAAGAAATTATTTGGAAAAGAATTCTCTTACTTGTTTTTATTCATCTTACTTGTGTGTATGGCTCACATTTATTTTAATGTTTAATACTAGATGTGTTCGATGTCTCTATTTAGAAGTTTGGTTATATTTTTGTGACCAGAAACATGTCATTGGAACTTAACTCTGGTTTATATCAATTAGCCTATGGAAAAATCTGTTTTGTCAGACATTGTTTGCTTAATGTCACAGTTTCTAAGAACACATCCATGATGACTTTATGGGAGGTCTTACCTCACAGCACCTTCCTGCTCGGACTTCAACCTTTACAAGTGAGGAAACTGAGGCATGATGATATTAAATTAATATTCAAGTTCATATAACTAGCAAGTAGTACAGTTGGGGTTCTAATCCCAACTGTTGGTTGTCCGGCTCCACAATCTGAGCTCCTACCACTATACTGTGCTGTCTCTAGGCCCCCAATTTCTTCTCGTCAACTGAAGCCAAGAGCAAAGAGCCATCTTTCTTTGCCAGAAAAGAAAGATAATCAGATCATTCAGAAAGATGTGGGTAGAGTTAATTTTCGAAAAGGAAAGTAATGCATTTGGCCATGGTTTTCGTATAATCTTCTAGGTTCTACTGTTGTGGGCTTTTTTGTAGTTAAATGATAGAGATAAACAGGTATGAATTTAAGAAAAAATAAAAGTAGTAAACAATTAAAAACAGGGACAAGTGAGTAACACAGAGCCATAGCATAAAATTAAAATCCCAACTGGATTTTAGACTCAAGCCAGTCCTTTGCCAAAACTAAAACCAAGAGTAAGGTTGAATTTTAATCCAAAAAGGAACTTTGGAAACTCCCATGAAGTTATTCAAGGTGGCTGATAAAATATTCCACTCGAATTCTACAATAAATCAGCCAGTGGTTCTTCCTGCAATTTACTATGAAGACGGTATTGTTTTAACGCCATTGTAAATTAGATGATTATTGTATGTGAAGGACTTTACCCACATATCATTGGTAAATTTCTCCATACCCTTGAAAGGCAGATAATACTAGTTCCATTTATCAGGTGGAGAGTAGAGGATCATACTGATTAAATCATTTGCTCAGAATCAAAACATGAGTGGAAAACCAAGATTCAAACTCAAATGTTACTCTCAATATTGTGTGTTTTTTAAATTATTATTATACTCAAAGGTGTAGAATTACACAGTAATTCAGAATTCAATGTCCTGGGAAAGGTGAAAACCACCTTGAATAAGGCTTAAGCTTTTCTCATTTCTGTAGTACATAATTTTTTTGACTGACTTTTGAGAATATGCAGATACAATAAATGCATTTGTTTTCTCTTTATAGTTTTCTGAATGCAACCACAAGTGAGGGAAGAAAGGAATATAATTCCAAGTATACAGCTGGAATTTTTACCTGATAGCTGTAATAATTGAAACTTGTTAGCCCTATCACATTCTGTCAATAGTCAAATATACCTGGCTTTATGCAATGCACAGGTCTCTGAAATCTTTTATAATCCAAAAATATGGGAAATCAGGTTCTTTTCCTGAGGATTTGTAAGATCATTTAACAAAAGGGAAATCTCAATTTTAGACGAAGTTCTTCTCATTTTATTCTTTTCTCTTTTCTTCCCCATCCTTGACGATGTGCTCAACAGTAAATCAAGTACTTTATCTAAAAGTAAACTTTAAAACAACGTGTGCTTAGGGAAAATTAAGCCATGAGTGTCTATAATAATTATTCAGTTTTGCAGGGCTGCAATAGACATAATCGCAGGATCTGGTCTAGGTGCTTTTCCTTGCTGCATATAATTTTCCACCCAGAGGTAGAGAGATTGTAGGCTTCTCCTGTTGTAGGATGTGCTGCTAACAGTGTTTACAAAAATGGTTGAGAAAACCCATGTCTGTCTGACAGCTTTTTACCACATCAATTATAAATGCATTTTCCCTTGGGTGGTATTATCTCTCGCCCAAGGAATTTTCCACTGTCCTGAAGCATTTGCTGAGGAGAATTGATTAGGAAGGCGGCTTCCCAGTATATGGAGAGAAACTGCAAATACTTCTTTTCGTTGATGCTGCTGCCCTCGTAGCGTGAGTACTGCAAGAATGTGAAAAATTATAGCTGAAAATTTCAAGCGGAAGCTGCTATGATAGGATTGGCAATTCACCCCTGCAGAGCGGAACAGACCCAGGTCTGTGCGCCTTGAATATATCTACCTGGGCAAAGTGATATTTGCTGGTGAGGAAATTATGAACATCAGCCATCGGTAGGAGTAGGAGGGAGACACGTGTTTTGTTTGGGGTGGGCTGGAATTATCTAGATCGGACATCCTAAGTAGTGTTTCTCTAATTATGTTTGTATAGCCACAGTTGTCTCATTTTTATTTTAAACTATAGTAATGGAGTATTAACTATTAATTATCAGAAAGATGAGTGTATATATACAAATACTTTAAACAATTCTGGTATATTTCTCAAAACCTTTCACTTATAAATGTGTCAAACTTTTTTTTAATTAATAAATTTTTAATATGTTTATTTTATTTTTACAATATAAAACTTCATCGTATTTGATTCTAAAGTTAGGCAATTACATCTTATTCTTCTTTTGGGTGTTACTTTATTTTGGGATTGAATGGGAAAATTTTGTTTTAAGAACTTTTTCTGTAACATCTGGCTTTGAATTGAATTAATTAGCTAATTAAAAGAAACAGCTTAAGTTGATTCATTTATTTGAGAAACTAAAATAACTACATGAAGGAAAAGTCTTATAATGTTCAACTTTTTGAATCAGTAACACCATGACTACAAATTACTTTTTAGAAAATACATCAAAATTGTGCTGTTCAACACAGTAGCCACAAGCCACACTAAGTACTTGAAATTGAGCTAGTCTGATCAAGATTCACTATAAGTATAAAATACACACTGGAATTTTAAGAGAGTACAAAAAAAAAAGAATATAGGATATCTCTTTAATAATTTTAATTTGATCACATTGGAATTTTAAGAGAGTACAAAAAAGAATATAGGATATCTCTTTAATAATTTTAATTCGATCATATGTGGAAATAAAATATTTTAATATATTAAATCAAATAAAATGTATTATTATAATTAACTTTGCTTATCTCTTCTTACTTTTTTAATATGACAAATGTAAAGTTGTGTATGAAGATTGCATTTGTGCCTGGCCTTTTATTTCTGTCAGACAGATGTCCTAAAGAGAAGAAAGGACTACAGGCATACAAAGGTGGCCTATGACACAGGTATTTTAGTGTACAATTGAAATATTTATCAAGGAGAGAATGGCTGTTACGTATTATAATACAGATATATGATTCAACAGTAAGCAGATGATAGAAACGGTGATTACGGAGACTGCAGCAATATGTAGAATACACATATAAGTAAAAAGGTAGGAAAATAAATTGCAGGTACAGTAGATACAGTACTTTAAAAATATGTACGTGAACAGAAAAAACTGGAAGACAGTAGAAAAAATAATAATTTTGATAAAGATTTTGAAAGAATTGCTTTTTTTCTTCAAAACTCCACTATTGGTATTATAATATTTTTTTCAAAATTAAAACAACTAGAATAAAAAGACAAAATTGGCATAGAAAGTTGTCTTGGCTACCTCTGAGTCTTCCAGGCGATGTCCTGTAAGAGTTTGCAAGTATCTCACAAACCTGGGTAGCCAATCATGGCTGCCAGGGAGTGTCCGTGCTTCTGGTGTGGGAATGTGGCTTACATATGGTTCACCCTTGGGCCTTATAATGGGATTGCTAAAGCTGCACAGCTCTACCAGAACACAGTTTGGATTTTACGGAAGATCGCACACACACACACACACACCAATTTAATTCAATCACTAAATGAACAAGCACAAGTTCTTAACACCAGGCCTGACTGCCCATTATTTGTATTTTTATTATTACCGCCCACTTTTAGACTCCCATTATCTTTCTGCTTGAATGTCTCATATTTTATTACTTGATAGTAGCCTTCTAACTGAGGTCTCTGCCTCCATTCTCCCCATTAGACATGGGACAAGACACTTTCCCAAAACTATTTCTCTTACAGTGTCTTGCCCTATTGATTAGGGAAAACAATGAAACCCTAAATAAACAACTACTTACTTATTGAATGGGATTAAATACCCATTGCTTTTATCGTGGTCTTTATTTAATATCATCACTCCTGTGCCCTCTCATCATGACTACACATAGATTTTAATCTCCAGTTTACCTGGTCTAATCACACGAGTCTAAACAATTTCAGGCCTCCATCAATTAACACATTATTCATCCTTAAAGACTTAGCCCAACATTCATTTTTTAATTAAGTATTTCATGCACTACATGTCAGTTATCTGGGCAGAGATACAAAAATGAGGTACCTAACTTGAACACTCTATGTTATATCTGTTATCACTGAAATCTGTTTGTTCTCATGCTAGATGCAGGAGCTCAAAACTTCACTCTGCCTTCTTCTTTGTCAGTTTTATGAAAGCACAATTTTCTCTTGGTTTTTCTTTCTAAATAGCTCTTGATTTCCTCTTTTCATCTCTCTACCTCTCTTCCAGTTTGGGCCCAGCATCTTCATCATGCTTGGATTTGGGCACCTCCCAAAGGATCTCACCTGTTCTGATCTTGTTCCACCAGTCGAACCACTCTCCACATAACCACTAAAGCACATTATTTCAAGAACACAAATCTGATTATTCACTCCCCTGCATGAAAGCCTCTACTTACTCTAAATCGCCTTCAGGGTAACAATTTAGTAGTTTATAAAGCTCTCCATTTCTGGCCCTATCTACCTAGCAATGTCTCTCAGTATTTATTATTTAATGCTCCGGCAACACCAATCTGTTTGTTGCTAAACACAGCACCTTTTTTTTTTTTCTTTTTAGGGTTTCTGTCTTTTCTCTGCTTCCTTGACCCGTCTTTCCCCTACTGCGTATTAGCAGATTGCACATTACTTATTCCTCCTCTTCCCTTGAAATGAAAATGAGTGTGGTTTTCTCTAGGAAGTTATTAGAGAATCAGTTCAGAGTGATACTGACAGTTGGTTTCACTGCATTTCCTTTATTCTCTCCACTCCTGTATACTTTAGACATATAGCTATCTATTCATTTTCACAATGTTTCAAAAATATTTGTTTGTCCTTCTCAGCAGTGACCACCTAGAGACCATCTTATCCAGTTCTCTCTCATCAACTTCTAATATGTGGGGGCCACTCAATACCGGTTTACAGAATGAACTAGCAACCAAGTCCAGCTTAGCTCAATGCTTTAACCCAGTTTTAATTGTATTACTACCAGTGATCAAATTAATATTTAATTAATCTAAAGACTCTTTTCTGTTCTAGCCAAAATATCAGTGCTAAGGTGAACAATTCTCTTGGCTTCTATGGCGTGTTTGTTTCCACGCAACAAAAGATCTTTACACAGATTACCTAGAGAGACAAAGAGGGAAGGATTGTGCAGGCAGATGCCACCTTGAACTTGTTGGGCACATTTCAAGTTTATAAAATCAGTCAGTTACAGCTTGCAAAGGTGAATCCAGGTCCAGGTAAATGTTAGTATTAGATATTTGAGTTTTGCAAGAAAAACATTTTCCATTGGGTTGTTCCTTTTAAATACCATGACCAGAAGTGTCCACAGGGAAATCAAAGAAATGTGTTTGCCTTTACTTCTCCTTGTTATATGTGCTATCTATTCCAGGATGTGACTTTGTATTTCCTTTGTTTGGCAAGTATGGATTTCCTGAGGGGCCCTGAAGTATCTTTTGAAATATCTGAGAAATAAATTGTCATCTTATACAATTAACTGAATAAAAAATTATGTTAAATTTACAAAATCCACGCTAAGGGACTTTTAAGAATCTGGCCACATTTGTATATATTTTATCTCTTATATGATTTATTATAATAGGAACTAAAACAGAATATGTCTTGTTAAATAAAAATATGTTTTGGCTATAATTTTAAAAGCTACGTGAAATGGCAAGTTTTGATAGCTTGATAATTTCCTTTGTAATTAATTCTCTACTAAAGAAGAAGACCATTTTTGGTTTTATCAAATAAAAAAATAAAGTGAAACATTTATTGAAAATGTTGTTAGGTTATAATAATCATTTTTAAAAGAAGTATCTTTTAAAGTCTGTGATCTTTTACTTCAAAAATGAGCTTCCAATGGCCATTCTTGTGTTACTCTCAATGAGCTTTGTCATTGATGAGTTAACAAACATCTTCTAAAAACTTTATGTTATCAATCTAATATGCTCAAATGTAAGCATTCTAAGAATACATAAAAGTTCAAAGAATCCTCTAAGATGAATGAGACAAGATTCCAGTGCACATAGTCAGTAAAATCACAAAGTCCATTTGGGAGACTTGTTTTAAGGCCACACCAGATCCAGATGTCCAGGAAGGGCAGTCAGTGAGTAAAGCACAATTTCATCATTCAGCAAAGATGTAATCGGAATAAAAGATGTCATTTATAATCACATATCCACACTTCCCATAGAAACGTTTAAAAACTGGAGATGGTATGGTGAGGGGTAAAACATAATGAAATAATTATAAAGTGTTCCTTTGCCAAGCCCAGTGGGTAGAGATCACATGCTGTGTGCGAAGCTTGTATCAGGTGTATAAGGGATTGTCTCCACAGCCCCCGTTTCTCGTTGATATTATTGTGTGTGTGTGTGTGTGTGTGTGTGTGTGTGTGTTTTGCAGATGGCCCATTGCAGAGAGAGGAGCAAAGGCCACCTTTCTGGCCAGTAGCCACTCCCCATTCTAATGTCATTAGATGGCACTAACTCAGGCTTTACTTAGCAGCTGATGGCCAATAATCCAAGTGTAATTAAAAGTCATGTTCAGAAAACAAAATGAAATCCCCACAGAGCAGTTTCCAGGAAGAAAGCTATTAGGCATCCACACAGGAGGCCAAAGCCGAAGCCAAAAGTGACTTAGGAAAGAACAGGAACCAGGTAAAGATGGAGGCACAGAGGAGGGAAGCTGGTAACTCAGTAGCTCCAAAAGCAATGGCTGCTCAAAGCTGATTAGCTCACCTAGAGGTGACAGGAAAGGAAAATAAGAAAAATCCCTGCCTTGGACCTAAAACAAGAGAAATGTCCTAAGCTCATTAGCATCAGGGAGCCAAAAGGCTTTGTTCACACACAAAATTAGCAGAGAGAATTACAGAATAATGACAGTCTTTGGTAAACAGACTTAATTCTTGGATGTAGTAATGATGGTGCCCCCTCCCATTATTTCTCCTGTGGACAAAAGGGAACATTTGTACTGAAGTCTCTCACATCAGCAAACAAGCGTGGCTGCACTTTCTCCATGGGGCATGAGGAACCTCTTAAAGCACTGAAAAATTATAAAGTAAAATATGTTTGACAGAAAAATCCTTCGGGAAAAAAATAAATTCTTCATCAGGGCAAGTTTGTGGGATTTACTTTAGGGAAAAAAGAAAGAAAACATGTCAAAGGTTTACTCCAGGAAGATTGTATTACCTGGGTCTCTTTGTTGGGCAGGTTTGTAAATAATACAGAAGGAAAGTTCTTCTGGTTGACACATTTTTTTTTTCTGGATTATCTCTATTTGGCAGAAGACATGATCGCTTAATGAAGTAGTTATGCTATAGGAGGGAAGGTAAATTTTCCTCTGTATAAGCAGAATCATTCTCTGAAATTATCTTCAGACACCTAATTTCTGCCTGTCGAACAGTAAGAGGTCATTATTTGGAGAGCCAGTCTTCCAGAGCAGAAGCCCACAAAGAGCCCGAACCGTCTTGTGAAAAACGCAAGACAGGGGAATTTTGGTCCTTACAACGGCCGCTTTTACATATCTAGAGAATGCACAGAAATGACGCTGAGAAAATTACTTTTTTTGTCTAATATTGTTTCAATTCAAAAAGCTGGATAAATTGGCACCACATATGGAGCATGTGTTTGGGATGATCTGGCTTAAAATATAGACTATGTGGTTTCACGAAATTCATTTTGGAAGGGGGGCAGTGCTCTGGAGGATTTCAAAAATATCACTTATCTCCACAGCAGCTAAAAGTGAGGCTCAAGGAGAGGCTTCTGTGACTATCAACCAGGAGGGATGAATCATACATAATAAAATACTTTGAACGGGAAAAACAAACAGCATAAACTCTAAACTGGAAGTTACACGCACAGATATTTTAAATCGTGGCAGTGATATGTGATTCAGCTGCTTCTCAATGGGCAACTAGCAAAAATATCTGCAAGTTTTTTTGAGTTTTAACCAATACTTAAAGGTCCGAAGAGATCTTAGGAGGATCATATCTTTTAGAGCAACTGTAAAGATTTTTTTTTTTTTCAGAAATATATTTGATGGCACCACAGGTTGCTTTGGTGTAGGTGGCTAGCCCCTATTTTTTTGAATAATAAATGGATACAGATGTTTTCATGGGAGACAGTGATGTGTACAGTTAGGAATGATGACTACGAAGGGAAAGAAATCTAGAACATGATCCTAGTTCTGCCTGTACATCACTAACTGTTTCTGAAGTCTATTTTCTTCATTTATGAAATGGATATGATAATCATTGAACCTATGTCAAGAATAAGGATTAAAGATGTTTGTTCCATATTTAACACAGCATCTGACATCAGATAATTATTTCAAAATCACACAATAAAATGAAATAAATTTTAAAAACTCAATAAATGGTGGATGGCTTTTTATTTAGTGAACCACTTTAGAGATTCACAGTGACTGGCATCAAGTAAAAAGTTTTTTTGACAAGAGAAACTCAGAGAAGTTAGTCTTATTACTCTGCGAAGAATTGATTATGGCAGCTACTATTACTATTAGGACACCCACGATCTGAGCAGAACAGAGTTCTTACACCTGCAGCCCCTCCATTTTGTCTCCCTAGATTACTCAGGATGGTAAACGACAGTGGTTCCACGTGATCTTCCTTTTTCTTCCCGTCGTTTTACAAATTAGTTTAGTGTACCTCTTGTATTAACTTGACAAGACCCAGGCCCACCAAATGTAAACTTTAAGTTATTTATGTCTTCAAATCTCAAGGCCGGTTTTGAATTATTGGAGTGGGGGATAAAGAAGCTCAAAAAAAAAAAAAAAAAAAAATGCATGAGAAGTCTGTTTTTCATTGCTGTGATGAGGGTGGAGTTTGGAAATTGAGTGAATTGGGAGAAGACAGAGAGAGTTACCCCCTGTAGGAGCTCATAAATGCTTAAGGAGATTTTTGTCAGACAAGGAGGTGTATTTCCTGACTTCCTCTAGCAGCCTGTTGAGTGTCATGAGACATTATATTTCTCTAACCAGGTGGATTCTTCTAAATGGAGCCAAGATACCCCCAAATGGCTTTCCACAGCCACAAATACGTGACTCTTTATAGTTTAATTTTAAAAAGTTTAATTTTAAGAAATCTTGGCTTATTACCATGCATACTGTTATCTTCACCAGTCCCAGAAACTGAATCATTGCTATTTAAGACAATTTTCAAAAATTAGAGTAGAATCTGAATATCACTTCTCTACAGAAATTATTTGGCGTAATGGGGTAATTCTTAGAACACCTGAATAAACTCCAAGTACACATTTTACTTTCTTTGTATGTGAGAGAGAGAAAAAAATCCATCTCTGTAGGGAATTTAGGAAAATTCTCTTCATTCATGGACTTACTTGAATATATTTAACCTTATCAATAGAGAAAAATTTTCAATATATAACTTGCTATATTGTTATATTGTTATGACCACAGCTGGTGAAGGGGGAGGGGGAGTGAAAAGTGAAAAACAAAACAAAACAAATAAAACAAAACAAAACAAAATGAACTATGACCTTTCTTGAACATTTAAGTTCCATTCTGGAAGGACAGATTGTGCTTCTATAAAATTCCAAATATTTGAAAAACCACTTCTGTTGGCTATAGACAAGAGTAAAGAACTCTTATATTTACTTTTCTTCTCATCAATCAGTTATAGCAAAAAAAAAAAAGAAGACAAACAAGCCCCCCACCCCCCTCCAAAAAAACCTAACAGACTACAGAATTTCACTTGGAGGTTAGTTCTGTTCAATAATTTCAAAATTGAGGTAGATTTATAGAAGTAATAAATTCATAACCTTTCTCATGCTCACTTAAATAACACCAAGGATACAGACTCTGACAAAGATTGTCTGATTGACCCGAGGAAGAAAGAAAGAAAATATTGGGGCATAAATTCACCTGAAGGGCATTCAAGAATTCTCTTGTTCTGTATAGAAAGTCTGCTTTCATCTGCAGTGTGAGCCACAGGGACATACACTCTTTGCTTATCCTTACTTTTGTAAAAATCAGAGCTTTCAGCACTTGGAATCAAAACAAAAAGTCACAGTCCTCTAGATGTTAAAAGTTCACAGCTCATTGAAATTTACATCTGAGCAATAAAACTGTGTATATTCTGTTTATTTTGTACAGTTGGGACTTATTCACCCTTTTTCAGGAAGAAGGCATTCGTTTTGCATGAAAAATCAGAGGCATAATATTTGTGAAGATTTTTATAGTCAATATATGTGAAAGAAATACATTTCTAATGTAAAAATAAGTTGTGTGGGAAAAAATGCTTGCTTGTGTTTATGTGCATTTTTTTTCTGTGACGGAATTTCATAGGGTTTATCATATTTTCAAGTAAAAACAAACACCTGATCTGTAGGGAAATTATTCTTAATTATTAAAAATAATAAAATAAATGATTAAGTACAGGAAGTGTAGATTTTCAAGTTATTAGAGTTGTAATTAGTCTTTTAGATGTTCTTATTTACAAAAATAAGAAGAGGGAGTGAAGAGGTTATCCTTTCTGAAGTTGCTTAGAAAATGTCAAGGGTTGGGGCCATATGCATCCAATATTTCAATCAAATGAAGCCAATCAGTTTCCTATAAAAGAAAATACATCCCTCACCTGCAAGGCTACTTTTGAATTTGAAAATAGGTCCTTTATAAATCAGACACACAGAATCACCTAAAATTATTAGAATGCAGATTGGAATTTAGTACAACTCCAGTGGAGCCTGAGATTCTGCATTTCTAAGAAGTTCCCAGGGCTGAAACCATTGCGGCTGCCTGTCACACATTCAATAGCCAGGCCTAAGGCTAACTATAAATGCTGTGGTGAGCAAAGAAAAGATTTCCTGGTGTTTTGTCTGACTTGCTAATTTATCTTCCTTTGGCATTTGGTTGACTTTTCCTTGTTACCTACACCCTGGGGCAAGCATCATTGCCTTATATCTGCATTATTTCCATGGCCTACTAACTTAATTGTTCTCCCTGCCTCCTATCTATCCTCCTCCCCAAAATTATTATTATTATCATTATTACTATTATTCACTCTGTGCTTCAAAAGTATTGACTCATTAATTCATCCTGCTGCCACATTAGTCATCTGTTAAAATATTATTTGCATGTAGTAATCAAGCACCAAATCTTAGGCAGTTCCAATAATTATTTTAGCATGGGTTCTGATTTCTTTCCCCTGGACACCCTCATGTCACAATCATTGTTCCAGAATCAGAACTTCCCAGGTAAGGTAAATCTCTACTTTGCACTATTCCGTATTAAATGCAAACTCTAACTTACCATAATTATCTAGTAAACAGAGTCACCTTTTGATAACCTGTACTCTGTGTCTAGAATGCCTTTATCATCATTTACTTAGTTGACACGTAGGACCTTTATAATTTGATAATCCTCTGTGCATGAGAGAGAGTACCAAGGATTACCATATCTAGATTATTCAGTGTTTAAGAGTAAATGTTAATTATAAAAAGAGTCTAAGAACTCTCAAGAGAAAAACAAGAGGGTATCTACTAAGACTAAGGTTACATTGGCAGGTACATTCTAATTTTTCTTGTATATCCTGATAATATGTTCATCCAGTGTGTTTGTAAATTGATGTAGATGGTTATGATGTTATGTTAAGAATATCCTAAAATTGTGAGGGGTGTAGTTTTCATGAGCTGTAGAATTATTGAGAAAAATGTATGTGCTCACAAATATTCATGTCAGCACTATGCATAATAGCAAAAAGTGGAAATAACACAAATGGCTGATGAATGGATAAACAATATATGAGCTATCCATACAACGGAATCTTATTCAGCTCTAAAAGAGACTGTAGCACTCACTGATGCATACAACAAAATGGATGAAACCTGAAAACATGTTAAGTTCAGACCAGACACAGAAGGTTATGTAGTGTATGATATCGTTTATAAAAGATGTTTAGAATCGGGAAATCCACAGAGACAGAAAGCAGAGCAGTGGTTGCCAGGAGCTGAGGGAAAGAAAGATTGGGCAGTAAATTTTTTTTGTGTGTGTGGTGGTGGTAAAATATTTTTGAAATTAGATAGAGGTAGAGGTTTAACAATATTTGATGGCATTGAATAAATGCCACCGAATTGTACCTCTTAAAATGATCAAAATGATGATTTCGTATTATCTGATTTTTATCTGAATTATTAAAAAAAATATACATGTTTGAGAGAAGATTGGGGCATTATATTGTCTGTCTCTCACTGGATCCATTGGTCTCAAGAGGATACTAAAATCTCTCAGAACTACAAGCAGATTGGCCTTCTCCTTAAAGTTACCATCGAAATTTCAAAAGACAAAGAGGACTACGAGGACTACAAGCCCCCAGCACATACTTTCAATTTGTCCATGCTTATCCTATCAATTTAAACCAACCTGTCTAGAATTCTTGACCCTTCATAATATGATTCATCATGACTAGACCTTAGTTAACGTTGCTCCCCAAATTTAACCTCTGCCCCAAACAGATAAATTATATGAATGTATGACCATGATTTTTCACTTCCATACCTTTCTTGATATTACTAACCCCAGCTGAAATACTCCACCATCCCCACCGGACACATTCTATTCATTCTCTAAGTCGTAGCTAAAATTGCTTTGGTTCTTACCACCATCTTTTTCTGAAAGATCTCGTTTCCTTCTAAACTGGTTGGAGGCAACCCTCATAGCTCCATCAAATGTTGACTGTACTTGCCTTGTCTTCCCAACTAGTTCATGAGAATTGGGAATTGAGGCCATCTGTGTTAGGATGATTTAGGTAATACTCTAGGTCACTGATCTCAAAATAGCTTAGTTGTTTGTTCCAGGAAAGATTTGCCTGAAAAAGATAAGCTATAAGCTAATAACTTTACACCTTCAGGAACTTCCCACAGATCAATTTGTAAGAGACATCTAGGAAACAACTCATGTATAACCACAGTTTACTGTTCAAGGCTCATTTCAAGGCCTTCGCTCTGTTATGTCTGTCGTTCTAGCCAATTATATTACAAATTATACCCAATTCCTTCACTTTTAAAGATTTGTTTTAACCACTTGACTCCAACAACAAAGCCCTATAAATACGCAAATTCTGGTTTCCACAGTCCAGGCAGTGCTGACTCTATCACATTGGTCTTCTCCCTTACTATTTTGCTTGATTAGAAACTTTCTAGTAATAGTTTGGGCTAGTTCAGCATCCTGAAGTATGAACAGGGCTCCCTTATACTCACTTCACCCATTGAACCCTGGTGGATACAGAGGAATGAACTCATAGAGAAAGAAAAGCAAGAAGCTCAGTTTGTGTATAAAGTTTGGAAAAAGAAAAGAAAGGAAACAATAGTCCTGGGTGTCATTTTGTATGGAAATCCCATGTGGTGAGCCATCGTCATGCAAACAGCACGTGTTCTTAAGAGCTGAGGTCTAAGATTAATCTAGTTGTGAGTCAGAGCTTCTCTTTTAATTATACACACAATTATTAGCCACCACTGAGATATATTTCAAATAGAAAATTGTTTTCCCTTGAATTTTCAGGTAATTCTTCTTAAATTGGAGCATAGCTCTCATAGCCAGGATCCACAGAAGACCTCCTGAAGTCGCAATGGAAGGACACCTCTGGTTCTGTTCTCTCTTGTGGGAGATGAGGGGTCAAAGTGTTTGAACAACTACGGACACCTATGGAATTCTGCAGAGTGAGTTTATCTCTCAGTTAACATGCTTAGCACTGATTATTCCCAATTACATCCTCTTGCAACACTGGCGATAACCACATGGCTTATTCATTACATTATGAGCAGAAATTTAAGGAAAGAATGAAGGTTTGTAAAGAAAGGAAATAACACTACTCAGAAACTGGTGCATCCGGGGATCCCCAAATCCTACACTCAAACCCTGGATGGAAAAAGCCCTTAATCACGTTCCTGAGAAGACCTTAGAATTATTACTAGAGAGCAAATTATAAAGGATACTGCATTACAGTATTGTGGATTGGGGGGAGCTTTTAAGGCCATAAGCTAAATCTTAACCACAAATATAGTAAGCGGAAGAATGACAGTCTTTCTCAATGAATAAAGCCTTAGCTTGCCATTGACTTTACCCTTGATTACTTCATGGCCTTAGTATTTCCAAACATACTAGGACATTATAGAATTTCTGGAAGACTTGATACCCACTTATTTTCCTAATTATTAATCATGTAGCTGGAGAAATTCTCCTTGGAAGAGCTTCTTAAAATCTGTCTTCTTCCTAGAACTCAAGAAGGGTGGGGCTCCATCATACCAGTACTTTGGGAAAATAGTAAAACTCTTCCTCTAGTACTTGGTCATAAGTTAAATAATAAATCAATGGATAATTGATAAAATGGAGATAGGCAAATCTACATTAAAAATATTTCCAGTCCAATTAAATTTTAAGAGTAAATGAATATTTAACATATTTACGAATGGCCATGGCCAGGAGGAGTGTTGGTCCCGTGAAAGTTTAGCAGAAGGATAGTCAGAGACCAGTGCTGCCTGTGTCTATATAGGTGGAGCTTGGGGAGGATGTTCGAGTCTCACTGGAAAGACCATTCCTGGAAATGTAGAGTGTTCTTCAAGCTACTGTAGCCAAAGACTATGTTCTAAGATTTTGCAAAACAGAGTGTGATAGTTCCCTAATTGTACTCTGGCTTCCCATGCAGGCCTTCCTACCACAAGAAGCTGGTCATGCCCACACGAGTTCTGATTGTTCTGCTCTGTAACTGTCTTATTCTCCATACCTATTCATAGGTTCCTTGTTTAGATAAGTCTCCAACAGCTTCTTATTGTGATATCTTTGAACGATGGAACTCCCATATGATGATAAAATCAGAGTTCTGAGCCTGCAAAAGTGAGGGCCATTCTGCTCAACTCACTATGCCAGTCTGTGTGAAATTATTTTACATAATCATCATTCTCCTCAACATCATTACCCTCCTCAAACATTTATACTCTTCTTTCCTCGCCAGTGTTTTAGAGGAACTAGAAACCACTAGATAAGACTCCCTCCTCTTCCCTATTCTCTACTCCACGCCCACCAACTCAACTCACCTATATCTTCAACCATGTTATCTTCTTTCTCTGCTTCTCTTTCTTTCTCACTATACACGTAAATTAAATATAGATATAGACACGGGTGTGTATCGATCATCGATGTCCTTTAAGAGTACCTTCTTCCACTGCGCTTTGAATTCCATTTCTTAATGTTGCCGACTCTTTATTCAGTATATATATATAGCAAATGCTTATTATATTCCAGACATTATTCAGAAGCACAAATTTTATCTTGTCCCCATCATAAACTTTTAAGGTCGGCATTCCTCTATGAATTTTGCAAAGAAGAAAATAGTCACAACAAGGTTAAGTACAGTATCAGATGGTAGGTGGTAGAGCTGAGATTTGAAACCAGGTTATTGTGACTCCAAAATATATAAAGTGTTCTTTACATTATTAGAATATAGGCTGTATGAGAGCTGTGATCTTGTCTCTATTGGGAAGCACTGTATCCCCAAATCCTTGCACAGCAACCGGCACATAGTATATACTCAATTAATAGCAGTTGAATAAATTTATTTGCAGGCTGAAGATCTGTTCCTTTGACTCGTTTGTTCACTGTAGTCTGATGCTCCCTACCCTAGCCCTATCCACTGTTGTGTAAATGACTTGTGATTCTTTCTTTGCCCTTGGAAGTCACTAATTTTGCCAAAATACAACTTAGTGTTTTTATTCGTAAGTTTCTTCTTGGTTTAGTTCCAATTATTTCCTTTGAAATTATTCCTTCTTGAAAGACTCTGGCTATTGCTGAAAAATCCTGTGCAGAAGGCTGAGGGAGAGCAATTTGGCATTTTTATCAGCCTCTACATGACCTTGTAGTTTCAACCATCCTCAGGCCTACACTAATTTATACTTTGCCTCATGGGTACATATTACCCCAGTTTTTTATATTCACTAGCTTGATGTGGCTCAAATCGAAGTCCTTTAGCTTGCAGAATCTCGTTGTTCAGCTCACTTCCTCACCAGATATTCTTCCATGCAAACAGATTATATTTTAGATGATAGAAATAGCCAGTTGGTGTGCTTTCTCCTTAAACCTCCCTCCCCTACTACTGAGAGTAACTGAGCAATTTTTTCACAGGATTATTTTCCACCTCTTTCTTACCCTTTCCCTGACCCTAGATCTCATAACGTTAATCAATAGATTGTTAAATACGTTTTTTAAGGAAAATCTTTAAGCAGCTGGAAATCTGCAGTTGCATGTTTTCTCTTATTATGCTCTTTCTTTGGGGTCATATTCATTGAGTTTGGCAGAGCAGCTTTAAATTTTTGATACGTAGCAGTTTGCTCTATGGAATTTAATGCCTCGTGCCCACCTGTTTTTCCTTTGTCCTTTTATATTATATCTAGTATTATATCTAGTAGTGAGTGTAAACTGCAAGAAAGTTATTTTTTAATAGCTTCCCAAAACCCGTTCTAGGAGATTCTGATTGTAGGTCTGAAGTTGCATCTGCAAGTGCACATCTTTTTAAAGCCCCCTCAGTGATTCCAATGCATGTCGCAACACCATGTCACAACACCGTGCTAACAAGATCAGTGTTCTTCATAGAATATAAGCAAGAAGAACGGGCCTCTTATTGCTATGTTAGCTAGAAAGGAAATTATTATAGAGGTCGAGGCTTGGATTTATTTATCTTTATTTCCAACACATTGCTTGGGAAATAACAGTTAAAACATCTCATTAAAGCTTTCACGAATTCTTGAGGCCTGGGTTTCTATATAAACAAAGAGCAAAGCTGGAAGCTAAGGAGTTAAGTTGGTTTTCACCAAACCATAAATGAGGTAGAGGAAGAGAAAGCAGATTCTGCCCCTGGAGATTTGAAAGGACTTAAATGTTAGCACTACATATTGAACCTAATTCTCAGCTTCAGTGGTAGTCAAGGCAATCGCCCAAGAGATCAATGCTTGCTCTCCCCTAGGGATGGACGCACTCCTGCCTCTCCTCTTCCATATCCCAAACCTCATTTCTGCCCAACTGCCCAAGATGGAGAATAGTTGTTGTTTTCTTCTCCTTTTTCTGTGAAAAATTCATTTAGGACATAACATCATAATTCTTCACTCCCACTCGTTTTTCTTCTTTTTGCAAAAATCAATAACCTATAGCACTGGATTTTATAAAGGCTGAAGCAGTTAGGAGAAAATAAAGGAATGAATCTTTTGGCTCATCATATTTCAGACACCCACCTGCTTATGGCTTTGTGCCAGTCAGAAGACAGAGCGCATGCACCAGACAGAGAAAGAGAGAGACAGATAAAGAGATGTGAGAGGTGGGGGGGGGGGGGGTGGAAGAGAGAGAGAGAGAGAGAACAGAGCACAGTTAAAGGGACAGAGAGAAAGAGATGGAGACATAGGGAGGGACCTACATGAACTCAGGTGCCTAAGTTGTGATTACAATGCTCATTCTATGAGTAGAAGCCATCCATTAAATATATGTTTACTCGCTACTGACTGACTTAATAAATGAACACACAAATATATATTTAGCAGCAAATGAGACAATTAAATTTAGGAAGATATTAGAAACACAGAAGTCTCTAACTTTCATGGTAATAGTGCTGGGAGAAATCCAACCTATCTGATCATAGGGTGTCATAATCAAAACAGTATTGAAGGTTGCTTCATCAGACAGTGGTATGTAGAGTATATGAGACTAGTGAATAATAATTACAAGCACTCTCATTTGGAGAATAGTGTCATGCTCTAGGCATGTGATGAAGGTCAGTCTTGGAATAAGGCAGTGGTAATGAAGAAAAGAGGACAGTAAAAAGTAATACGTCAGAAAAAGATATGAGAGGGTTTAGAAAAAGATTAGACTGTGAGGAGAAAGACAAAGAATAATCTTAGGGAAGATATTTTCCTGCAATTCAAGAAGTTATATCTCCTGGGATAAACCTTCCATATGGTTAATCACTAGCTTCTCTGACCTTTCACTGTAGTTTGTACGTGTTTTTTGTAGGGTTTGCATTGGGAGTTTTATTACTATTTATTTGCTTTCGTCTTTCTTTATATTGGATTTTGGCTTCTTTGGAAAAAAACATCTACTCCCAAGCAAGCAGGAACCAGTGCACTGGTTTCGAGTTTGGGTTTGAGGAGCTTGACATAGTTGTCAGTGAGGGACAAGACTTGTCTGGTGTCAAGTGTTTTAAAAGGGAAAAGCCAAAAGACAAGTTCCAAGGGTAAGCCAGGTTTTAGAACTAAGCATTATAATCCAATAAAAGCATCACCTGCAGAGTTAGAGAACAAAAGTATGAGGCCATCGTGCAGAAATCAGAGATGCAATATATATGTGATCAAAGGTCTAGACCAGTAATAAGGATAATAATAATAAATAATGATAATATATTCTGTGTATTTACTCTGTGCCAAACTCATGTTAAATGCTTTCATTTGTTAATCCTTACATCAACACTAAGAGGGCTATATTCAAAATTAGAAAGCCTAAATGATCAGTTTTATTTTACCATTATGTGTATCTCCTCTTCCCAATCACATTAAAATTATAATAAATACATTTTAAAATCTGTATTATCTCAAGAAGACAAAGCAAGTAAAGAAGAATGCAACCAGGGGTAAAACTTTTGTATTTTAATCAGTGATGGGACAAGGTTGGCGAAATGAACAGTGATTTAGCCGAATGGAAACAGTTATTATCTAAATGCCTCCCTTACTCCAGAAATCTCTGTCCTTCCCTAATAGAGATAAAGCCTTCTACCAATGATGCTGCGTCCAAGGTTCTGGCCTTTTACAGACATGATTAACTTGGATCTATGGAAATAATTATTTATAGGAGATCCTGCCCTCAGATATTACTGCTCACATACCTACGATCTTGCACATTTTAACATGACCTCTGGCCTAAAGAACAAGGCAGAAGCTTCGAGTCCAATGATAATCCAGTGTACAGAAGGAAGGAAAACACTGAGAAGTGTTGACATACAATTAAGATGACAATAATAGTAAAAATATGAAGATATAATATTAAGCATGAAAGTTCGTGAACTTGGAGAAGAGCTTCTTAATGTTCATTTCCCCAGTCTTGGGTTCTAGACTCCTCTGTTTTTGAATAAATGGTAGACAGTGAATTATGACTCTCTGTTCCCTCTCTCTCATTCCAGTAATTGTGTTTGTTTTTCCTTTTAGGGAAACCAGCTCTCAGACTTTGAGATTAGTCACAATCTTTGTTAACAAGGGCAAAATAGAAAGAGGTAAATTTGTAACTTTCCTCCCAACTAGTATATCAAATTTCAGTAACTTAGGATAGTTTTTTTCTATATTTTTCATTAACACACAAATTATCTGGAATAGGTTATTCGTAATAGCAAAAGATTATACCCCTCCCATCACACCCCCAAGAACAGACTGTGCAGAAAAACAAAGGCTTCTCAGGAAAAACAAACAAACAAACAAAAAACTTAAATTTATCTTTTTTCCACTAAAAATGTCCCTTTCTTTCACCACCCTTCTTTTATCATTGTTAGATGCTTACTCTTCAGCTCTGGCAGAATAGATATAAGCAATTAGACCATATGGGAAGTTATTGTAAATGCACAATATTTGTATAAATGTCTCTGAGTCAGGCTACTTTAGTTGTGTTCACAAAACAGAGTTTTAAAAGCCAAAAATTACAAAATAAAAATAGTACCTAAATCATAGAGTTTCATGCCTGAATAAAGCCTCATTTGTCACCTAGTTTTACCTTCTCCCATCATTCCTGAGAGGTCAGTCATCACCCTTAACATCTTCCAAAGATGAGGAAATCACCCCAATTGGGCTAATGAGTGGAGATGGCTTTAAACCGCACAGTATTTGATTTTTCTCTTGCAACAGAATGATGGAATGGATTATTCCATCATTCAGTAGACCTTGATTAAGCGTGTCCCAAATATCAGGGCTTTCTCTTAGCCTTATAATAGGAAAATCTACACATTTATTCACTCTCGTGAGTTTTAGCTAATTGTTGATTTAATGACAGGGTCAGTATTTGGCAACTCTTCCTATCTAAATGTATACCTTCTGTTCAGAGCAAGGGTCTTAGTGATCTTCAGCTATGCAGAGCCTTCTCTCCAAAGAGATTTTAAAGCCTGGAGTGGTATCACAGTGGTGAGACTAAAGCAATCCAAGCCGCAGAGCTTGTTAACATGTGCTCATTAAACAATACAGAACACTGGAGTAGGCAGAGTGAGTTAGTACAAGCTAATTTACCGATGGACTCTGCCTTTTAGAGGTTAATTGTCTGGGAGAATTCATAATAAAATAATTAAGATTCAAAAGGTATGTCCAATGTGCATTGAGTCTACACACAAAAAAACAAGTTTTTGCTACAGATTAGCGAGTCTTCGGGGCTGGAGGGTAGCATTTGAAAGTCAGGACTGCAAATACGAGTTTGAGCCACTGCATGAACTTGAAAGCTGTGTCTCCACTTTTAAAAGGGAAACAAATTCACTTCATTTCTTACCTCACATGTGATTCTATGATGAAGATGGAGAGGTAAATATGAATATAATAATTCACGAGATTCAAAAGAAGTTTAGATGCCACTGAAGAAGAAAGTCTTTATAGAGAACAAAGCACATCCAGGAATCAGCACCCAACCGTAGCAGAGACTGAAAACATAAATCACCCAGAGGACTATCTTAGAAATCCTTGGATCTTCACCTGGTTGTGAAAACAGTGAGATATTTGATCACAGGCCTAACGTTGGAATACGCCATGTCATCCCTGTCTCTGCCCACAGATGAGCTCATCAAAGCCAGAATACTGGTAAGTATGACCCATGGTGACAATTCTGTAACTACATTCTTCTGTAATTTGAGGGTGCATCTCAGAACCTCTGAGATTACTGTACCCATCAAAGCGAAGGAACTGTATTTATGGTGACAAAACACCCATTTTCCTGGAATGATCCTGGTTACTAGTACTCCCTGTCACTCTCAAAAACACCTCTGTTCAGATAGTTAATTATATGGGCGCCCTAACTATACCATATTTTCCGCAGCACCGGCAGAGTGAGCCACAGATACCCATTTCCCTATGAGCAGAGTCCCAAGAAAAGCCATGAGGTTAGACTGAGGTCTCGTTGTGGAGAACAAAAAAACTGCCAAAAGCAAAAAGCCCTCCCATACTTTGCAAATAGTCAGGTATTATCAATTCACTCCAGCTTCATTCTCGCTTGATATTTGACCCTGCATATATATTTTTTTGGTTTGTTTATTTGCTTCATCAGACTATCAGCTATCTCAAGTTTAAATTAGAAGCTTCGAGAAGCCAGCAACCATGTGGTATAATCAAGAGGATGCCAATGATGAGATGTGGGTATATGCACCATATTTCATACTTTACAAAGTACCCATGACAATTATTTCAACTGATTCTCAAAGTTCTGTGAGTAATTATAAATTTGCAGGCAAAGAAATGGAATCACAGTTCATAACTGAGCATCACTGGTGTTGAATTGATGGTGCTAGGACTTAACCAGGTCAACTGAATTTAAATTCTAATCCCTGTCCACCGGACTACACCTGTTTTTTGCTGATAATGATTATGATTGCAACAATTGGCAGCCTGGCAGAAACAAAATGAGACCAGGAAAGCTATTAGGCATTTTGAAGCTTTTAAATTATCTTACAACTACTTCCCTTGTCAGCCCTTACCTCTCACCCAAGTTCTTTCTGCTGCCAGCCATTTAATATAACCTGGAAAGATCTTCCTTCTCCAGCCTCATACTTTCACAGGTTATTCAAGTCCTCACCTCCTCCAGGAAGCCTTCTTTGGTGCCCCTGGTCCATGAGGATTTCTCTCTTCTCTAAGCTCTTATGACATTAACTTATAGAAATATTCATTGGAAACTCAGTTGCTGACATTTTTTATATAACTTAATATTATTTTCCTAATCTTTTGAACTTGCCATGGACTGAGGCTTACACCTGTTCATTGCTGTATCTCCACTTCCTCTCCCCTTCCCCCTACCCGCATACCCCAAGCAATTACTCAGATTCTTGGTAAGCAGATAGACACAGACACAAAAACATATGGCACAGGGTGACTGAATCTTCCTGGGAATCCTGGCAGTATTTTCTTTCTCTGTGAAACTCATCCCCTTGACTGAGACTGGCTGCACAAAGAAGTAGATCCGGCCGAGGCACCCACACTAGAAGCGCCTGCCCTTTGCCCGCCCTGGTTCAGTATACATCCGGGGTCCGAAAGGCTTTTGGCCAGGGCGGATGGAGGGAGGCATGTCTGAACACATTCCCACCTGGAAACCTCTTTCCCTGAGGCTGAAACATGTTAATAACTGTGACAATTTCTGAGTTCTGACGTGTTCAAGTCTGTAGCCATCGTGTGGACTAAGCCTCATTTCTGCCACAGGCTACAGTGTCCATCCTGTGGGGTTTTCATATCAATCATGACAGCTTCTACCATTTCGAATCTGTTAAATTAATTCATATTTCAAAGTGTTGGAGAAATCTCAGAGGGAGAGACAGGGCAGGCGCACAATTATAAAAGCTCATCATATCGTTAAAAGACAATATATGTGTGTGAGTATATATGTATAGAGTGTGTGTGTGTGTGTGTGTGTGTGTGTGTGTCTGTACACACGTACATATATACAAATGTGCACATAAGTTTACTTGAGAGCTTATTCACTAACCACTTCCTCTGTCTGGAATACTCTTTCCCCAGAAATGTACGTGGCTAAATTCCTCATCTCCTCAAAGTCTTTGCTCAAATGTTACCTTCACGAAGAGACTATCCAAACTATTAGGCTTAAAACTGTCAAAACTGTCATTGCTTCTCCCTGCTAGCCTTCCCCGAACTCTTTATCTTTATCCTGCTAATTTTCTAACATCTTATAAAGTATACTTATTTATCCTATTTATTAATTATTGTATGTCCCCTCAATGGAATGTAAATCGTACGTGGATGGGAATTTTTTATGGCTCTTATTTATTGATGCATTTCAAGAAACTAGAAGAGTGCCAGGCACTCAGTAGGTACTCAAAAAAAATATTTTTATTAAATAGAATGGGATGGAACAAAATGATATGGAATGGAATGGAAAGAATGAATGAATATTGCACCCCTACCAAACCCTGGTTGTCTCAGGAATGGCTCACTGAGAGATAGTCCAGTGAGAGCAGGTGCAAAGAGATGTTCAAGGACACAAAACTATCTGAGAATATGCAAATGAGCACAGACTCTGGTCTCTAGAAATGGATCTCAGAATCCTCTCTGTAGTATGAGACCCAATTGAGATCTTTGTTGCTACAAGCTGTGAACCAAATGCTAATCTTACCGTTTTCTAAAGAAGTAAGAATTGAGAAGTTAAACTTGGAAAGATACACATCATTCCCATTTACCTTGAATGGACAGGGCATACATGTCATGTTTCCAGTATCACTCTTAGCAAGGGAGAACAAGAAGGAGCAAACATTAACCCTGACTTCAGATATCTAAAGTCAGGACCCAGGAGCCAACAAAGGAATAATGAGAATAATGAGAAATAATGAGATAGTAGGACAATTATACAGAATCCAAGCATTCACTAAATCTCTATTATGATTCAAGCTCTATTCTGGGTATTGGAGATATAATCATGACAACATATGGTTTTTGCCAGGGATATAGAGAGGAACTATAAATGCATCATTACAATACAATGCAGTAAATGCTATAAGATTTATATACATAAAACACAATAGGAACACAGAAACAACGATGAACAGTTCTCTATTAAATGTAGGGAAAACTACAGTGACTTTAACATTTTTTAGCCTTGAAGGATAAATCAGAGTTTTCCAGAGGAGGAATTTGAGCAATTCAGGAAAAAAAAATAGGCAGAGGCAAGGTGCAGACAGCAGGATGCCCTGTATTTGGGAAAGGCAAAACCCTTTGCTTCCCAGAGGAGCTTGCTTTACTCGCAGTCCCAGGGTATCTGGCAGTCTCACAGTCTCTCTCCCAGGACACTGGACAGTGCCTGTTTCAGAAGACACACTCCAGTATAAATTGAGTAAATGAGTGAAAGAATGAAAGCCACCAGGGATTAGCCAGCTCACCAGTCAAGGTTCGTAGCCCATTTCCTTATTTTTGACAGAAAGGTTGTTATTTTTAAAGACCACCTCTAATAATCTATGGTTTTATAAGTCACAAAGTCAAAAGGCTGTGACGTTGCTGGTTACACCTTTCTACTATGAAGATGATGATTTGACTCTATGATTTGGGGTCACCCTTGTAGCTCCTGATCCTGGATTGCTTGGCACAAGTTTGGGCATGAGATGGTCATTCAGGAAATGATACTGAAGGAGGACAGTATGGAGAGGATTTCAGAGAATCAGGACTCAGGTTTTTTAAAGGTTTCCCCTGCCAGTACTAGTAGGTGATATTGGAAAACTACTTAATATCTCCATGACTCTATTAACTAAATAGGTTAAAAGGATCTAGGCCCCAGTGTTGTTAAAAGATTCACATAAATTAATGCTATGCAAAATCTTTGAATGGTACCTGATACAAATAGGTATTTGGTTATAGTTAGATGTTGTTAATAAGAGTTATTATAACACATATAATGCTGTTCTGTCTCACATTTCTGACAGATTTAACAGATGGAATGAACTATGTACCAGGAGTTAAGAGGCCCAATGGAATGTAGTCTTGGCTCTGCCCAAAACTAGCTATCTCATCTAAGACAAATCACTTTCCCTTCTGTACCTCAGCTTCTTAAGAGGGTTAAGATGAGGCTCAGATCTGATGACAGGGATAAAAGAACTGTATACACGTTCTTACAAGACTCTCTGGGTTTTCAGTTTCCCCTTGACCCAGAGACAAATGCCAAAGCGTTGATAAAAGCTCACCAGGAGAATGGTGCTTCTTTAGAACCAGTCAAGAAGCAGGACACAGAGAAACAAATCTGAATCTGATCCTGTGCCCAACAAAAAATGTATAGAAGCTCCATGGCCAGCCCCCCTGATGCTACGGTTCAGCTGCACCTTGGGCAGATTGGGTGCAGGTGAGAACCACCACTCCTGCCCCCAGCATGGTGCTAAGTAGAAGAAGCGTCTTCTCTACAGCAAGCACAACACGATGGGGCCATGACAGTTAAAGTTGCTGACTTCCTCTCCATTGCGGCATTCCACCTATTGAACTGCAGGAATTTGTTATCTGTGGTTCCTGCCTAAGCACGAGCTCACTAAGGGCATGGACTGGGTATCATTTGTATGTATATTCATAGCATCTTACAAGGCATCTGGGACAATAAATATTTGTTAAATGAATAAGGCAATAAATAAATGGGTAATAGCAGTAGTATCAACAAGAACAAAAAATGGCTGATGTCATTACTACAGAGTTGAACAGGCATTGTATGTACAACACTCTGCAAAGTCCACTGTGGTGGGAAACCCGAGTTGCAGTCTGAAGCTAAAGGTCTTCGGCCTATTTGTTAACAGAAGTATTAGCTGAACACCATGCAAAACTGGGGCTCTTCAAAGTGCTGATTATTTTCTTAAGTGTCTGATAATGTCAAACAGTGGAAATTCTGGAATAAAATAAAATTCTTCTGACATTATGGACAAATTTAATGTGGTGAAAATTACCTTTATTAATCCCAAGTGAATGGCCAAAGGGAAGGAAAAAAGGAAGGAGAGAAAGAAGGAAGGAAGGAAGGAAGGAAGGAAGGAAGGAAGGAAGGAAGGAAGGAAGGAAGGAAGGAAGGAAAGAAGGAAGAAAGGGAGAAAGAAAGGTGGGAAGGAGAGAGAGACAGACAGACACAGAGAGAGAGAGAGACAGAGACAGAGAGATCTATTTAACAAGCCCTTTTCAGAAAAGAATGGATATTCAGGACGATTTACTTACAGTCACATTGTAATCTGGAAAGGCAATAAATGAAACAAGAATTGTTATTTCTTGTTTCTTTCTTTCTTTTTTTTTTTAATGTGGATTAAATGTGGGGAAGGGATTGACAGCCCTAGAGGATTAAGGGCTGCCAAAAAATAGGAGCAGAGATGCAACAGAAGAACCGGGAATAAAAGGAATAAGAAAGGACACTCTAGGGAAAGGCGGGAAGATGCAGAGCTGGCTCAAGGGTCTCCCACTGAGCATAAAGGCTCCTATGACACATCAGACAACAGAATATTGGTTTCTGCTGGCTCCTGCAGATTTGTTGAAGAAGATCTGGATATTTAAGAGATGGAATGTTCAAAAGATCCCAGGAACAAGACAGGTGAAATATTAGCAACTCTAATTAGAAGTATCACTGGGGAATAGACAACTGCTACATGGGGGGGATTGCGGGGGAGGGGTAATGCACATTAAAAGAGGGCTTGCAGGTCACTAGGGATAAACTCAGACGAAGGGAAATAGAAACGGAGGCCTCAAAAGAGAGTAGTATCAGCATACTAGCTACCCAGTGTGACATGGTTTGGCACTGGAGCTCCAGGTTAAAATCAATGGCCCACTATTGATTCATCAGGGCTTGGTACGGGATAAGGGCTGAGAATAAAAACATATACCACACATAAGTGATTCTGCTTCTCCTGAAGTTTATTTTGTTGTGGAGGAGAGAGAAAATACAAAATAGAAAATATTGTGTCTCTTTCCTCAATATTCAGAAACATGAAAATAATAATGCTCACTTTGTCTAGATCACAGAGCAGCGTGAGAGAATCAAATGGAAAAGCTCCTGAGAAACATTAACAGTTCTATTCAAATAAGATGTTATTTCATTGTTTTAAATTGCTTTGAACAGGATGTTAAAGAATTATGGTAATTAATATAATAGAAAAGATTAATGTGAATATTGGCTCAAAATGATAAAGAATGCTTACAACTGTTAAAAAAAAATCTGGAATCAAGTGAAGAAATCAGACATCTAAAGAGGCGGAAAATGATTCAGATAATACCAGTGGCCAAATTTGTAAAGCAGCATATGTTCCCTTCCATGAGAGAGCTGTCACTTTTGAAACCTCTGAGTCTCTCTGTGCCAGTGAGAAATGACAAAACAAGAAAATTGATGAGATAGCCAAGTACCCAAGACTGCTCTCAGGAACCAATCAAAGATGGGCTTTCATCAATCTGAGATATCAGGGTACAGCAGAGAGACGAAGAGAGAAAGACGAGAAAGCAAGGCAGGATGGTCATGAGTGTCAAAGGAAGAGTGTAAGGCTGAGGGAGGGAGGGAGAGAGGGGTGAGGGAGAGAGAGAGAGAGAGAGAGAGAAATAGGGTCTATAGGAGCTAGGACAAGATAATACCTACAAAGAACAGCTCTGGCTAGACCATCACCGCAAAGATATTTAGAAGAAGCGGGTAAGAGAAATAAAGGAGACTCAAGAGATTATTAAGTGTGGTTTTACATAGAAAATACTTGGAGGAGTAAAGCCCACACGTCTATAAATCATTTGGCACAAACCTAGTCACCGATTCAATGTTAGTTTCATTTGACTTCCCCTCCCCTTTACCACAGTGAGTAATTTATAATCAGGTGTTCATCTCTCACGTTTCTGAGTGTTTCACAATATATTCACTACTGCCATACAAATGCCTGATGTTGCAGGAGAGTCTGTTGCATTTCCATAGCCCAGCTTCCCTCTCAGGCAACATAAGTCAAAAAACCCTGGGACGCCTTGGTTAAGAAGGATAAAAATAACTCAGAAGTGCCTCAAGAGAGAGCTGGTTGGAATATAATGATGCTATATACCAAGAAAGTAGAAATTGAGGTACTCTTGGATATTTTACTAAAGGAGTGGAAATAATGTTTGCTTGAAAGAAATAATAGTGATTATAGGAATGCACACTTATATAGAAATATATAGACCTGTTTATTTAAAACTTGATGTACTTTTCATACCTTATTTATTCAATCGATACTTCAATTGAAAATATGCACTAGAAAAAATACTAGAAGGTCAATGTACTTTCTGAATTACATTGGGTTACTGCCACTAGCAGTCAATAGAAGACTTGGATACATCTTTGGATATATACTGAGTGTCCCATGGATGATACCGCTTATGTGAGTAGTGAGGGAGATTTCTATTGGGAGTGAACCTATGTCACTTACACACTATGGGACCAATGCTTGTGGGCTCTGGACACCAAAAATTCTATGGGGAAGAGAGAGAACACTATTTTTTGAGGGCTTTATGTGCTACATCATTTAATTCTCATTTTATGTAACAGAGAAAGTCATCGAGACACACTTAGAGGGGTTACTTTCCCCAAGGGAGCTATGTGCCATGAGGAATCAGGTAAGACAATGGCTGTGGCAAAGACCTCCTCATCATCTCAAACCAGAATACCATATTGTTTCTGTACTTTCTATATTTCCCATCTGAACGTTTTCCTGAGATGCTGCTGGTGGTCAGAAGCAGCTTCGCTTATAGAAGGGAAGTCTAGTCTAGACTATGTGTTACTGTTATTGCAGAGAAAAGCAAACCTTCCCTCATGAATTGGCATTTTCTATGTGACAGCCATTCATCAGATTGACTGCCTCTATTACTGACCAGATGAAAAATATCATTAGTAGAGGAAAACACAGAGTAGAGGTTTGGGAGTAGAAGCTGTAGTTTTTACTCAATTCCCATGTATAACTCCCATTAGCAGTAATATCTGTGATATGTGTGAGCTGAGGGAATATACCACTTTATTAAGAGAACATGATATATACAATTACTGATGGAATAAAATCAAATAGCAGAATTGCTGTTTGTCTATGGGAACTCTTATTAGTGTCATATGAATGCAAGTAGATACTTAAAGAGATTGATCACATACGGCCCAGGTGTAGCCACACCACCTGATTGACAAAAAGCCAATTTTAAAAACAGAGAGGTATGATTTTTTCCTACATTTTGTAATAAGGGTGTTCAATTTGAGAGTCATCACCTCACCCCTTTGTAAAAATGGTAGAATGCAATATATCTGTCTCGTTAAGAAATCTGGATGGCAAAGATCAAAATGCGGTGAGGTCAGCATGTTTTCTCTCACCTCTACCTTTTCTACTAAGCAAAATAAGTTAATGAGTCAATTCATTTTCAACCTGCATATTATGTGCCAGTTGCTTAAATCAAATGAGAAGCTCTTTCTAGCGCAGGACCCAGAGCTCAAGTTGTCATATTTGATAAAGTAGATTTGTTCTAGGAGGAAACATTCCCTTTCTATGTTCCAGGGTACATCTGTTTGCCCGGGTGCATTTCCTAACTAATACTAGTGTGCTGACAGCATTTTCAATGAACTTTAATTGTGTGCTTTACCTGACAGCCTTGATTGTAATCTGACTTCCTTCAGGTAGCAATCAGCTGAGCGAGGTAACCATCTTCTCGAGGCCCATAAACATACCACCTGTGCCTCTTTTTAAGCCCAGAATCACGTGGAGAGGAGATACGGAGACTAAAATTGTACAGCGTCCTCAAAATAGCTGCTATTTTCCTGTCATTACAGTGGTGCATAATTAAACACAGATGGAGTAACTAAGGACAAAACTAATCCTCTATTTTAAATTATAATAGTAAAGCTGGTGTGTAAGCCAGGATTGCCTTTTTCACGGGGGGGAGGAATTGGTTCTATTTCATGCCCATGTCTTCCTTTATAAGTTTCTCTGACTATTCTCCGGGGTATGTGGTTGTCTGTGTAAATATCGGGGCCTTCCCATCATACACCTCATCTGCAACCTGCACTCTGCTTCCAGTTCTCTGTTTCCACTGCTCTCAATTCTGATCCCATCACCTCTCTCATGGATTCCCAAGGAGTGCTTTCACTGGTCTCCGTGTGCCCAACGTATCTCTGTCCACACCACGGCACTTGTGGTACTCGAGTAATCTCTCTAACATAAAAATCAGATCGGGCCACAAATCTAGCAGAAACACTCAATGGGTTGAGCGTCCTAGAAATATGTCACCATAATGACCAATTTATAAATTGTCACCACTCCCTGCCCCGAGCCTACAGAAATAAACAAAAGAAAATAACAAATCAAGAAAAAGTTTCATCAATGTTAAAACTAACGAATGGATCCAAATTGATGCAAAAACCATGTACAGTAAATCTCATTTTCATAATATAAATATATGCATTACATTTTTTAAAAAGGACACTACCATAATTAGCATCATGAATTCACTTATGTATGTCATAAATTTTTTAATCAAATATTCGTTTACAACTAATGACATTTTGCTAGTTACATATAACTTAATTGCATTTCAGAGCAATTTATTTATAGTTTTTTTTTCAACTTTCTTTTTTTCCCCCAATGTTTAGAAATAGGAAAGATAAGCAACAGAGGATTAAAGATTTTAATGCATAATCTATTATTTTCTTGGAGGAAAAATTCCTAAGGCAACTGAAAGGATAGGTATAGTGTTGAAACTAATGATATCTTTTACAAATTGCTCTCTAGAAAGAATGTCCCTCTAGTGATATCAACCAAAGTGTTAGTTTTTCTTTCTTGCATTAAGATTGAGGTTAACAATTACTTTATATTATTATTGGTCGTACATATTTATATGTATGTGTCTGTAAATTGTAGATACATATTTTTCTCATATTTTTATTGGCATGCTCATCTGTTTCTTATTTATTTACAAGAGCTCTTTATATATTAATGGTAATAATAATACATTTCTCTAGTCCATTAACTCTCCTAAACTCCTTGATGGCTATTTGAGTGATTTTCCTTTTGTCAAACCTACAATACCTATTCTTTGATCATTAATTTTATTCATTGTTCTTATTCTCTACTTCATTGAAAACCTGAAGCTGTTAAAAGAGAACTTTTACAAATAGCCATATGTGCACTTAACCAACATTTGCACTTGTATATGCTAATTTCTTTCTGGCTGCTACAGATGAATTCTCCATGCTTCTAGCTAAAATTGAGTCTTCTTCTTTTATACTAGCTCTCAACCCCTGGAGAATTAATCAAAGACATCACCCTAGAAAGTTTCTCCTAACCATCTTTCTCCTATCTCCTTCCCTCTCTACTAGATTATTCCAATCAACATATAAAATTGCTCTTTTTTATTTCTTCTGTCAAAAAATAAATACTCATTGCTGTCTTCTATTCCACCTCCAGATACCAGTTTATATTTATCTTCCATTTTACAGCAAAAGTCCTTGACACAGATGTCCATGTCTATTTTACTTTCTCCCAGTTCTGTGCTTCCATTCTCTCTTTAATCCGTTCCAACAAGACTTTCTTCTCCGTAACTCCACCATGAGTTTTGACATATTAGTAGCATTTGAATTCTCCTTCTGAAGTGTTTTCAATTAATTTTTCAGATATTATACTCTTCTAATTTTCCTCCTGTTTTATTCACTTTTTTTCAGTCTCCTTTGCTGAAGGATACTGATAATCTTTCAACTCTTTGTGTTGGAGTGAAATAGGGTTCAATCCTCGATTTTTTAAAAATGTATTTATATTTATATGTGATATATATTTATGTGATATATATTTATATCACATACACATATATATATGTTTAAAGCCTTTCCTCTCTTCTCTGCTTTGTTTATACCAAGTCTCTCTCGAGCCTTTCATCCATTTCTTGGCTTTAAGTACCATGTGTAAACTGAACAGTCTCATAAATAAATCTACAGGTCAGACTTATCTCTTGAACTGCAGACTCAGATTTTCAACTGCTTACTCTATGTGGAGATCCAATAAGCATCTCAAACTTAACAGATTCAAACTGAGCTCTTGTTATTGCCACTCAAACCTATTTCTATGAAAGTCTTTTCTAGACTTTTTATGGCACTTCAATTATTCCAGTGGCTGAGAACAAAATTTTTCTTGATTTCTCCCTTCCTCTTTTAACCTACACCTAATTCATCTGCAGATTCACTTGGCTCTACCTTCAAAATATGTACAGAATCTTACTACAGCAGGTTCTCAGATAATGTTATTTTGTTCAGTGATGTTTTGTGATAATTTTCATGAGATGCTATAGGAACTTAACTCTTGTTTATATAAATTAGCTTGTGGTAAAATTATTTTTGTTATATATTATTTTGCTTAGAGTCATAGAACCTATTGACAAAGTTAAGTGAGAACTTACTATATTTATTATGATCTCCATTGCTACCATCTGTTCCATGTTCTTATAATCTTTAAAACCATCCAATAATTTTATAACTGGTTTCTCTGTTTCTGCTCTTGCCCTTTTATAATTTATTTTCAATAGAGGATCCAGGAAGATCCTGCAAAAACATAAATTTGTTCAAGAAACTTTTCTGTTAAAAACCCAGTGGTTAACCAGCTCCAGAGACTAAAATATAGAGCTCTTTAATATGGCCTAGAAAGTTCTACCCCATTAGACTTAATGCTATTTCTCCGAGTGCATCTCTTATTTCTGTCCCACTTGGTCGCTTCTCCACAACCATGGTGGTCTCCTGGCTGATGCCAGGTGCACTCCTGCAACACAGCATTTGCATTTGCTCTTCTCTCTGCACAGAACTCTCTTCCCCATATATAGCCACGTTGCTCACTCTCTCAAATAGTACCTACCTCCCATGTTTGTTAAAACTTTCACCTCGAAACCTGAATTTCCACATCACCCACCGTGCTTCATTTTTCCCTCATAGAGTTATCACCTGTATAACATGCTGTTAATTTAGTTATTTGCTTTATCCTTTGTCCAACTCCCCAGATGGAGTATAAGCTCCATGATGGCAGAGTTTTCTCTTTTACTTACTCACTAATTTATACTTCTTAGCTGGAAAGGACTCCGGAACATAAAAGGTGTTCAATAAATATTAGTTAAATGAATAAATGAGAGAATTAAATACAAAATCCTCTGATTAAAATACCTAAGTATCTATCCCAGTCCACACATGAGCTTAGTGTATAAATTGTATAAAAAGTCACTGATAAGCAGGAACACTGAGTAGCTTCAAGTAGACCTTCCAAGGTCAACGGTCAAATTGGTACAAGTTTAACTTAACAACACACGAAATGCTAGTACCTAAAGGAATAATAATACCTCAACATGCTAAGGGAAATACTGTCAACTTAAAATTTTTTAATTTGCTAAATGACACTTTGAAAGCATGAAGTGGAAAAAAGACATTGAAGACATAAAAACTCAATTGTTCTAATCATTACTGCACCATTTTTTGTGTGACTTCAAGTTACTTAACATTCTAGCTGTTATCTCTTAATAAATGCATAATTATATTGTTGATTCTTAGGGCTTATTATAAGATTTCAGTGAGGTTATACATAAGAATATTCTCAAATTTTCAGCTGTGTTTTGGATAACTAATATTATTGTATTAGCAGAAAACACTGAAATCTCTCCATTTCTCTTTAAAAGCTTATCCTAATCTTAATATCCATCTTGGCTAGTAAAATTAAATTAAAAGTATGTCAGTTTTACTTATAAATCAGGATGAAATATCATAGATAAAATATTAGCAAATCCAACACCAGTGTGTCATTATCAGCTAGGATGTATCCCAGAAATGCACTGTGTGAATGGATTATCATCAGGAAATCTATTAATGTAATTTCATATATTAAAAGATTAAAGATGAACAACTATATGATTATCTCAGTAGCATGCTGATAAAACTCAACATTTTTATTTGATAAAACCCTCAATACACTAAAATAACTTTCTTACCTGAATGATTTTTTGCCAGGTATAAACACTGTGAAGTTAGAATCCCTAAATTCAGGATTCCATTACCTATTGGTGCTAGAGGCAAGTTGCCTATTTACTCTGGACCTCAGTTTCTTCAAATGAAAAGTGAGTATAGTAAGGGTACAGTGTCATTAGATTGTTATGAAGATTAGAAAATCAGTAAATATTCCCTAAATTTTGACCTAAAATGCATTTAATTGTAAAACATGATTCCCACTATATTAATGATGAAGATGACATATTCAATGTCAATTCTCTTTTTAACATTTTTGTCGAGGGTCCTTGGAAATAAATTAAAATAGGAAAATAAATGGGAGTTACAAATGTTGGAAAAGTATTCAAAGAAGCCACTAATTAATAAAATATTTACATAGAAAATTCTTAGGAATCAACAATTAGTAAAAGGAATACAATTGAATTAAGAGTCTGGATACAAAATTAACATAGAGCATTTGCAGAAACTGGTAATAATTTTACAAGTGTAATTTTTAAAATCCATGCACAAATGCTACAAAAAACCATTCAATTCCTTGAAATACATTAATAAGAAGTGTGCTAGACCTCTGTCAAAAGTAATGTAGACATTTATAAAAGACCTAAATAAAGATTCCTTGTTAGAAAGACTCAAAATTGCAGATGTCAATTTCTTCCATCTTCATTAATAAATAAGTACCAATACATTTTTAAATATAACTTTTCATGCTGATTCTACAGTTGTTAATCAAGAGGTGCACAATAGTAAGGAAATTTAAAGCAAAGAATGAAATACAACTTGACCTAATTCAAATCCTATAGAAACTAAAATAGTCTTACATACAAAAAGAAATGGAGATGTGTATCAATGGAATCACATTTAGATCTAATAACAATTTACTTTTTTTAACTCATGAGAAAAAGATAGATGATTTAATGTTTTTGAGAGAATTGGCCCCCTCTTTGAGGAACACTGAACCCCATCTCTGCGCTTCCACTCTTACACCTCTGTCTTCTATCCCCCACTTTGAAGCAGAGCATCCTTTTAAAGTACCAATCCAACTATTTAGATTCCCTGCTCAAAACCCTCTAATGGCTTCTCATTGCACATAGAGTGAAATGTGAAATCATACTCATATTCTCTGAGCCCCTAAATGGTATACTATTTAGACTACTTTTCTAGGCCTTTCTCATCTCAGCTATTCTGCCTCTTCCTCAAGTTCTTCCAATGTCTCTTGTCTCCTTGCTGTTCCTCTGCCTGGAATGTTCTTCCATGAGGTTTTTGCATGGTTCAATCTTTCATCCAATTCTGACCTGGACACGAATGCCACTTCCTCAGAGATCACTTCTCTGAAACCCATATTTAAAATAATCATCTCTAATCTTAATTTATTCTTCTTAAGTCTACTTTTTACTACCTCATGTCATATCGTACTTTACCACGTATTTGTTTGCTTATCGTTTGTCTTCTCCCACTAGTATTTAAGTTCTATAATAGCAGGGACCTTGTGTTGTCCACAGGTGTATCCTTAAGGCCTAGGACAGTGACAGACACACAGTCTATTCTTAGGAAATAGCTGTTGAATAAATAAAGTTAGTCAATGCTGCATTAAGAAAAAAATTATATTAAATAGATTTAGAAAAATAAATGAAAAAAATGCTCCAAAAGTATTAGCATAAAATAGGTGTTTGGTTTTTTTCTTATATTGGGGAAGGTTTTCCTAAGAAAGATACAAAATTCAGAATTCAAGAAAGTAAAGAGAGGCAGGTTTCATCCAAAGAAAACTTGAGCAAACAATTATAATAAAACCTCTAATGTTTAAATAAAAAAGGTTATGTGACAAGGATAAAGGCAAAGTACAAACTGGAATGAATATATTGGCATTGTATTGATATAGCCAAGTGACCCATTGGCTTAAGTGAACTTACATATCAGAAAGAAAAATACAAATAATTCCATGGGTAAAAAAGGGTAAAAGAAATGAATCACTCATTCAGAGAAAAGACTTGGAAATAACTTTTTAAAATGTATTGAAACTCACTAAAAAACATAAAAATATAAATTGCCTGTCATTATGGTAAAAATTCAAAATATCGGTTATTTCGTATATTGGTAAAAATATACAATCAAGTGGGCATTTATACACATTACTGGTAATAGTGTAAATTTACATAATTATTTTGGGGAGAAAATTTGGTTATATTTTCAGAATTAGAAGGGCAAATATAAACATTCCTCAAAGGATAGAAGAAAATTGATTATAATATATCTACATCATGATATGCTATGTAGCTATTATAAAGAAAAAATCTTTAAAATATAAAATTGTGTCAACTATAATTATATGATACAATAAATATGTCTATACATATATATATATATATATATATATATATACACATAAAAGTAAAAATCATCAAAAATGACTGGTGTTATATATACTAAGCCTATAAGAATGGCTATCTCTGTAAGAGTGGAGAGAGGGGATTAGTAAGGACACTATCATGTTTTATTCTATATTTACAAGAATTTGCTGGAATTATTATAGTGATAAATTGTAGAGCGAGTAGCATCTGTTTCTTACCAGGAGTAGAAGTATAAACATTTCTGCCACTGTACTTGGTATCAGAGTTACCAAGGGAAACACGATGCAGACAAACACTAGATGGAACAATGTTTCACTCACAAAGAGAAGAGAAAGAGCTAGATCAGTAGTAGGCATTGGTCCCCTATGGCCAGAGGGTCACTTCCAGCTGCTGACATGGGGCTGCTGGCCTGCATGCTACCCTCTTGGGCCTCAGCACGAAGGAACTCATTTCCTCCATGCAGAAGATAGCTATAGTAGTGGGGCTGACCTTGTGCTGTATGATACACCCTCGAGCACAACCAAGGGGTGAACACAGAGTCTGAAACAGGGGACTATATTCCCACACATGAGGTGATAAGCCCAGCACGGGCTGTGTGAGCTCATTATCTTTTGCTAAGGGAGTGTTTCAAAGCCCAAGCTTGTTCTCATGCTGCTGCATGGGGGCCAAAAGACTGCATGCATGAGACTGCCTTTCCCAGTGTTTTTTTTTTAAGAATACTGATCACTATTTATGTGGGTTTTTTTTTTAACTTAATACAAAATAATTAAAGAAAAAAGGAAGACAATGTTTAAAGCATGATAAAACCATGAGACGTTGGAGGAAACTAGCAAATGTATATCTCTTTTTAGACCCTACTGTATGCTAGGAGCCATAGGGAATCCTCCACAAGATTGGACACCCTTACAGCAACCTTCTGAGATACGTATTTTCATTTTCATCAACTTTCTGGAGTAAGTACAATTGGAGAAGCTAAGATTTATGGAGATCTCATAACTTTTATTTTCTGATTCAAAAAGTTTCATTTAATGGCAAAAACATCTGCAAGAGTCAGAGAAATCAGTGGCATTCTGAATGGGAGGAGGGGTCAAGGAGAGGGAGGGACAATACCTTCTGGAATATAAGAACAGAGCCAATCAAGGCCCTGCTCTTGTTAGCCAAACACAATCGCTGTCCAAAGGTCCTGATAACATTTTCCAGTAGCTCCACACAGCACGTTAGACCTACATTTTTTTATTAGTCACAATATGACCTGGAAGCGCATGTTCATTAGACTACCTCAGAGTATTCTTCCCATTCCCCAGTAGTCCAGCCAGAAAGGTAAAAGAGCCACAGAAATCAATTGTCCACAAAAGGTAAGCAGTTTATTTCTTTTAATTCCCTATGATCCAATATAATACTGGCTCAGAGATTATGGCTATTTGTGGCGAATTAAAACAATTACTATCTGTAATTGTTTCTTAAAATCAAGGGAACATCACAAAATAAAAGTTTACTCCTTAAAATATTAGAAACTATTTCTTCCATCTCCAAAAGCAAACAAGCACAACCAGGAATAATTTAACAGATTAACTTCTCTTCATCCATTATTTTTTTCAAATCTATAAAAAGGGACTATTTCTTTAGAAAGGTTTTTTAACCATAAGTCATGTAGAATTTTGTGTGATTTTCTTCAGAATAAGAAATCTTTGACTATTACCTTGCCAGTGAAGGAACTAGAAAAGGGAAGACCAGAGAGAATAAAGGACTTTTTAAAAGCTTAGTTTAAACAGAACCTGGTGAATAAAAGTGAGATTACTGTATTTTGTCAATAAATAGTGATCAGTATTCTGTGATGTGCCCAGAACTGTGCTAAGCATAAATATTAAGTGTTAAGCAAATGAGAAGCAAAACAGACCTGGATCCTGCCTTAATTTAATTTAAAGATGACAGATAATTTTTTCAGATAAAAATAAAATTTTCAAGAAAACAGCAGTGTATCCTCACTTAAAAACATAGATCCAATAATTCTAAATAAAAAACCAACCAAAATAATCAATATAACAAAACAATAGATATAATAACTAATTATAGTTCAATATAAAAATGCAAAAATGGTCGATAACAAGAAACTATCAATATTCTTATCAATAGGACAAAGAAGAAAAACTCTGACCACCACGCTAGATTTGATAGGTTTGAATAAAATTCTATAATTTGTAATAAAAAATAAACTATTTAAACGAAAAATTGAGGAACTTGTCTTAACAGGATAAAAATTATTTATATCTTAATAACAAATAGCATCACATTTGACAGTGAAACACTTAAGAAATCCCCATTGTGCTCAAGAGCAAAACTACTGTACTAGCTCTCACCAGCTGCCTTAGTATTTCTCTGAGTCTAGCGATCACAATATTGTAAGATGAACTGTTTTCCATCAACTAAAAAGAAGGGCTAATGTACAAATAAGTATTGATTAGATGATTAGCAAGGTTTAAGAATGTAAATAATTGCAAAGTATTTCCAAAAGTAATTACATAATTATATTCATATGTACAAGAATTAATTGGTTAGTGAAATATAAATTTTAAAAATACAAGCATCTATAAATAATTATCAATTCTCCCTATTAAAATACATTTTTTTAATATTTTGCAATTTCAAATAGTAATGTAATGAAAATTTTAAAATAATCTTTATTATTTTTTATTAAGTTTATTGGGGTAATATTGGTTAATACGATTATATAATTTTCAGATGTACATTAGAATTTGACGTCTGTATATTCTATTGTGTGTTTACCACCCAAAGTCCAGTTTCCTTCAGCTACCGTATATTTGATCCCCTTTACCCACTTCACCCTCCCCCTATCCCCCTATAAATAATCTTTAAAAGTTATTTTTATTGTATGTATAACTCTTTTGAATAGCATGTGTCTGGATTTATTTTATTTTTTCAATCTCTTAGGTCCTGATAAAATATATGAGTTTAATATCTATATTCTGTCATGATTATTAGTACATTAGGGCCATTTACATCATCTTTCTTTTAATTGTTTATTTTTATTTCATTATTATTTTTACTTTTATTCTCTGGCTTTTATTGGATTGGCCAAGTGTTTTGTTCGGCTATGCATTTCCTTTACCTGTTGGAAAGATGTATATACTATTTATTTCATTTTAATAGCTACAGTTAAATTTTTAATATAAAAACTTAAAATAGTAAAAGTTAATCCACCTCTCTAACATCCTTTGTTTGTAAGAACTTTAGAATTCTTTAAAAACAATCTTCTCCAACTCTCACCTTCCCTATTAATGTTTGGTATTTTAAATCTACCACCTTCAATACTTTCCAAGTTAATCCTATTATTTAGAGTCAATGCTTATTTAGATTTATCCACATTTGCTACTTCCATTTGGCTTCAATACCCTTCTTGCTAAAGCACATCCTTAATAATTCTTATACTGAGAATCTGTCAGAAGTAAATTTCTTCAATCTTTGCTAGAAAATTCCCTTATTTCATCTCATTCTTAAATAAAGTTTAAATTTGTTTTGAAACTCTAGGTGATCAGTTGTTTTTTCCTCTGTGCTATGAAGTTATATTTAATAGTGTTTTTGATTTGACATTTTTGGTGAAATATTTGTTGTAAGTCCATTTGGCATTGCTTTATAAAAATAACTCTTCTTTCGGGAAACATAATTATTTTTTCTCTTTAATGTTTTATGATTTCACTATAATTCAACCAAGTGTGGATGTTTATATTCACCCTGTTTAAGACTCAGATTGTTTAGCCATTCTAAAAAGTCAGACTTTCATCAATATGGGAAATTTCTTAGTACTTTATTGCATTTGCTCTATTCTTTCATTGGAAGACCAGCCTTTATTTTTGTCCTCTCTATCTTTTCATAATAAATTATGGTTTGTAATTTCTTAAGGTAAGTTCACCCTCATCAGGGGCTATATTCAATGATAGTTCTATTGTTCCTGTGTTGTAAGGACATCTCTTCAGAAATATTCCCTCTAATAGGTCTTTTACCCTGGAGAAGTTGGAGGTGTAGATTGTGGAGTATAAATTAGGCTTCATAGAAGGGGAAAACACCTGAAATTATGATCCTTTTCAGGTCATATTTTTCTGTGTATGCCCTCAGCAAGATGTAAGCTTTTGTGCTGTTTACCTAGATTGTTAAGAGTTTACATAGTTTCCACTTTATGACTAGATCAGTTTTTATGAATCCTGGTTTTTATACAGTAGCTTATTCCTAATGCCCAGAACGGAGCCTCCTCTCTTACAGTGGGTAGTAGAGCCAGTCAGTAATGCCTGGGCTACAGCTTCCATTCATGGCTCCAACTTTGAATTCCCTCTTTCTCTGGAGACTTTTTTGTTTATATTTTGAGCTCAGCTATATATTTACATTTGCAGTTGTTCCATTTTAAATGGCACTTCCATATGTTTGAAATGGAAAAGAAGATGTCCCAGGTCAGCTCAGCCCAGCTATTTAATGGAAATCAACTTTGCATTTACATGAAATATTCTAATTGTCTATTTAGTTTTAGTCTTCTATGCAGAGTGATTTCCTTGAGGGAAAGAACTATATTCTATTCATCTGTGTTTCTATTTGTTGAACAGATGAACTTCTCACCTATGTCCTCATTTTACGCTTGCCATTTTCTGGTGTTACCGAATTTTGTTGGCTGCTGATAGAGTTTTTGCAACATTTAGTAGCTACAACACAAACATATGAAACTACATTGACCTTTAGTGTTTGGTGGGATTTAACGAAGCTTTGTCTGAATGATGGCTTAAAATCCAGATGTAGAAAGCAGGCTTTCTCAGTCTCTGTTATTAGGAGAAAATGAAAACAGAAGCATAATTATAATGTATGTCTTTAGTGAAGCTGCCACCTGGGATTAGAGGTAGGCTTCTTTTTATTGAAAATGTTAAATAGTTGCTTTAAAAGTTCAATGAATCAATTAACATTTCTTTGTGGTTAAGCCTGCATTTTGGGGTAAGGAAATTCGAAAATACTTTGCACCTATTTATTCCTAGCAAGAAAACAGATTTTGATTCTTAAACCTGAGCAATGTAATTTTGAAACATTTTCAGCAAGAATAATATTGTTTTAAGTTGTCAATTATATTAAACATTTATGTTTGTATGATTACCTATAATAATTCTTCTGAAAGTTTAAAAGACGTAGACTTGATCACCTTTTGTTTAGATTTTATGCTTCTACTATTTTTGTGACTATAACTTTATATAAAACATGTGGCTAGATTGCAATTATATCTACGTAGATACTAAGTAGTATTAGGAAACTTTTCCAAGAAAATGGTGGAGTGAATACCATGTCCAAGAAACTGCTCCTTTTTTTTCTAATATAACAATTAAATTAGAATTTCTCATCCTTTTCTTAATCTTTTACCCCTTACAACGCTTTCTCAATTCTCTGCATGTTCCCATCAGCCTAGCAAATTTCATAGTTTTTCTTTGTGCAGCCTGTTTTTTTAAAAAGCAAGTATGTTGAAAATAATGTTTCAAATTATGCCTGTGCATCTCAGAATACTTTTTTAAAGAATCAACAGATATTAAAATAAAAATGGCCTGCCTTATACTAGAACAGGACCTTCCATAAATAAAATCTCGGTTTCTATCCTTTAGTAAAACTTCTTTCAGTAAGAACAGATAAACTCTAACAGGATAGTCTAAATTTCTACTCTAACCAGGGTAGAACTGACCTACCTCAGGGGTTGGCAAAAAATGAGCAGCAAAGAAAATCCCATGGTCTGTTTTTTTTTTTTTTTTTTAAATAAAGCTTATTAGAACAAACACACACATTCATTTCTGTAACTATGGCTCCTTTCTGGCTACATCAGCAGAGTTGAGAAGATGCAAATATTTCAACAGAGACTGCATGGACCCCCCAAAATAAAAATATTTACTATCTGGCTCTTTACAGAACAGTTTGCAGAGTCTTGTTTTAAATCACTTAGGGCTGCAGTGGGGTCAAATTTCTTAAGCTAATTAACACATGATGGGCTTTATAACTGGCATGGCTTTATAATTCTAGAGTCAAACTTTAGCAAATACTTGTACAGATAAAGTGATAGCATTTTTGTTTAAAATATTTTCTATATCAATCTGGGAGGAGAATCGTATTTTCTGGTTCCTTTAACATCAGGCCTGGCCATATAACTTCTTTGCCCAACGAACTGTGAATTGAATAATGTGTTTCACCTCTTGCCATGCACTTTCTTCCAACTGGAAGGAGTCTGGTGATGTCTTAGAAGTTTTTCTGACAGCCTATAAGCCCTTAGTAAAGTTAACATGAACTAGAGCGACAGCCAATCCTCAGTATTTATCAGCATGGGTGAGAAAGAAACTCTTCTTTTATGTGAAAGCCACTGACACTTTGGGATTGCTTCTCACTGCACAATAACTAAACTTAAGTTGACTAATAAGGAGCTCTTTGAAGAATGATGTTTTAATTGACTCTTTGCGAGGTCAGAAAACTAGAGCGAATATTAAATAAGCGAAGTCAAGCAACAAATAAATGAATAATTTTTTTAACTCCTAGCCCAAATGAAAACCAATTTTAAACTGTTTCTTTTCAATAAGCCAATATCACATCTAGTAAACAACATCAGGATACATTACATAGAGATTACACAATTGAGGGAAAAAGCTGAAATAAAAACAACAATCACTAAACTTTAACAGTACGAAGTTAAAGATAAACCTAATTTTGTCTCATTTCTATCACACATAGGCACTAATGAAATAAGTGTTTAATTCTGTTATTTGACTATCCAGGCAGATGTTTGTTTTATTCCTCACTGACTCATGTACTTGCATCTTAAGGAAAATTAATTTCAGTGCTATTACAAATTTTTTAAAAAAGTCAGTAAACCTATGAAAGAGTTTACACATAATCGACATGCTAATTAATGAGAAGATACTGCTTTTCTCTGGAGGATAAAATATAATCTTAATATCTAATATTGGCAATATATAGAAAAACATGTATCTTGCTAACTCATACATTGCTAGTGAGATTGTTAAATTATAAAATCTTCCTAGGAGGCCACATCACGATAGGTGTCAAAGATCACTATAATGATCGTAACATTTGATCCAACAATTCTGCAAGTAGAAATTTACCCTAAGGAAATAATTACGTACAAATATATTAATTTTTAAGAATAGTCATCTGATCATAGCTGATAACAAAAAATAAAAAAATAACATGTATTTTTTAAAACATGGAACTGGTTAAATAATCATGCCAAATCTTTTTTTATGAAAATCTAATTAGCAACTAAAGGTTTGATAATAGGAAAATAATAACATGAAAATGAAGTCATGGCAGATTATCAAGCAGAATAAACAAATGAACAAGTTAAAATTATTGTACATATAATGAATACATATTAGCATAGGAGATATTCTAGAACATATACACAAAAGTATGACTAATGATAAACTGTTGATTGTTATGTTAAGGATGGTATTTAATGCCTTCTTCTTATCTTCTTTCTTAATTAGTCCATAAAATGCACAGATTGTTTTAGGTAAACAAGTAAAATTTAAATTAAAAATTATTACGCAACAGGCTATATTAATGACAATATGTCATACATATAAAATATACATAATATGTTAATACATAATTATATAGTATATAATATATTATAGAGTATATCATATATAACATATGATACATAAAAATGTTAAGTGTATAATTATGCACCATATATTACATTGTATGTGATGTATTAGATAGTATATGAGTATAATTATATAGTATATGTCATATGTAATATATATTATGTATTTATATATAATATGTTAAATATATTATCTCTCTCTAAATTAAGGAAAATTAATTTCAGTGCTATTACAAATTTTTTAAAAAAGTCAGTAAACCTATGAAAGAGTTTACACATAATCGACATGCTAATTAATGAGAAGATACTGCTAGGTGTGAACTTGACAGATAATATGCAATGAATATAATATATAATGAATTACTTTGTAATTCATTGATATATTAGTTTTGTATACATATATATGTATACATATATGTGTATACATATCTCTCTATGTATACACATATATGTATACATAAATGCACATTTCTCCCAATACATTTCCATTTCCTTACAGAGGTACCCATGCCACTATATCTGAGTGACACACCCAAATACTCTGTTTTAAATCTTTATAGTTACTCTAGGGCATATGTCCGAAATCTCTAAATGACTGCTAAATTTATATATTTGGCTGCTATCTGTTTCCTCCTTGTGAATCCTAGTTCTCCAAAGACCTTGCATATTATCTGTCAAGTTCACACCTACAGTATTTAAGAGTTAGAACAGTCATTCACACATGCTCCAACAATATTTACTCAAAGAATATTTACTAAATTAAGAACCAATGTGCTGTAAACTTACTTATAAGTTTAATTTCTAATATTTATTCAGGAATTGCATTCGCTCCTAAATGAATTGGCCTATAGTTCTTTAGTATATGCTTATTTGCTTTCAGAGTTATTCCAGTTTTATTTCTTAAAAACGACATTTAAAAAATGACATTAAATATATATATATTTCTTCTCTATGCCATAAACTGTTTAGAGTATAAAAATTATCATTTAAATATTCAGTGTAATCTGCCTAGAAAAATGTCTGAGGCCTTGTGTAGAAATAACTTCAATAACTTTTTAAAAATTTCACCTGGTTATCAGTCTATATACCTTTTTTATGTGCCCTTTATTTTCTATATTTTCTATGTTCTTTATTAACATATGTTTTTCTAGAAATCCACATTTGGTATAGTTTTTCAAAATAATTTGTGTAAGATTGCATAAATATATATAATTTTCTCTATATAAATTTGTATTTGTCTTTTTCACTAAGCATTTCCAAATATTATTTGTAATTTCCTGATTCTCATTCTTGATTCATGTAGCAAGTATGAAATACTTAAAAATATATTTAAAAAATTTATTTGTGATAGTTTTCTCCTACTTTTATTTGTTTCTCTTTTGATTGTTCAAATCTATTTTTCTATCGATGTTATGTCATAATAACATGTATAACCTGTATAAATTTAATATTTATACACTTTGTAATTCATTGATATATTAGTTTTGTTAAATGTATATGTGTGTGCATATATACTAAGGCGCATTTGAAAAGAAAAGCTTTTTCTTTTGTTTGTTTTTCTTTTGTATTCCTTTTTAGATGTTGATAGTGCAACAATTAAATTTTTATTACATTTATATCCCCCTATATGATTATTACCACTAATTTTAGGAATTTTTACTAAAGAAATACTTAATTGTTTAGCTTCCAAACTAATAATGATTCTAGGATATGCCATCAGTTTAATATAGCTTGTTAATAATATTTAACAACCATGTTAAATATACACATAGATTTTTAAAAATATCCCGACTTTAGAGTAGTTAAGATATTAAAAATATTTATTTTAGGATTTCAAATTTATACTCATTTATGTAATGCAAACATAGTGACATTCACAAATATATTTAAGGCAGAATTATTTAAAATAGCAAACTGATATTTAAATGAATGCCTAAAACTAGATAAACAGCTAAGTGAGGTATACCAAGTCTATATCTTATGCAGCAATATAAAATAATTATGAACATATAATTATGAGGCGAATATTTATGAAAGAACATTAAATGAACAAGAAGAATAAAAAATTACACCAATGCTAGAGATAAAATTCTTTAAAAGCATGCTTCCGTATGGATAAATACTGGAAGGATATACAGGGCAAAGATATTTAAAAAGTACTTTAAGTGTTCCCAGTGATGAGATCGGAGGAGAGTCTACTATTATTTTTTTTCCATAATGCCCAAACAAACTTTGTTCTATGGATATTTGTGCAATAAATAAATATAGAGGAAAACGCAAATTCAAGGATATAAAAAGACCAGAGAAAGCCAGTCTTGCATGATCTACCTCCTCCCTCCCCCAGAGGGATGAAAGCAGGAAAGAAAGGATTAGCTGCAAGTAGGCATTTTCTTCATCTTCCTACCTGAGACATCCAGACAGCGGGAGCTGTGCACAGGTAGATCTGAACTAAGTGGTTCATCCAGATCAAGACCTCCATTCACCTGAAAGAGTCCCGTATCCTAATAAAATATTACTCTGCTTATTCAGTTATCTTTTCTGTTCATAAGAATTGTCCTAAGCTGAAGATTGAAGACAAATATCAAGAAGGCTTTAGAAATGGCCATAATTATCTTTGTTACTCAAGAAACAACTGTTTCCCACAGTCAGCTTTCCCCAAAATTGTTGACATCACTACCTAATTTCTCTTCTCACTTTTTTTCTGTTTTATATTGCTATGCCTTGCATTCCCAGTAAGTTTCACATAGTGGAGGAAAAGACCTATCTCTTTTTTTTTACACACTTCGTAAAAGTTTGGTACATAGTAGTCCCCCCTTATCTGCAGAGGACACTAGGGAATACTTTCCAAGGCCTCCAATGGGTACTTGAAACCACCGTAGTACCAAACTCTATTATATGCTGTTTTTTTAATACATAAATACATGTATATCTATGAAAAAGTTTAATTTACTAATTAGGTACCGTAAGAGATTAACAACAATAATTAATAATAAAATAGAACTATTATAACAATATACTGAAATAAAATTAGGTGAATGACTACGGGGCCATTATTAAGTAAAATAAGAGTTACCTGAACTCAAACACTGAGATTCCATGATAACTGATCTGAAACCCAAGATGGCTACTAAATGACTAGCAGGTGGATAGCATATACAGTTTGGATACTCTGGACAAGGGGATGATTCACATTCCACATGGGATGGAGCAGGACAGCACAAGATTTCATCATGCAACTCATAATGGCACGCAATTTAAAATGTACGAATTGTTTATTTCTAAATTTTCATTGTCATATTTTTTACTGTGGTTGACCACGGATGACTGAAACCATAGATAGCAATACCACAGATAAAAAGAGACTGCTGTATAATAGAAGCCCCATTTTTTTTTGCATTGAATCAAAAAAAATGCCATCTCTTAACTGACATTACTATTGTCGAAACAGTACCTGAATTTTTACCCAAATGACCTATTTTAATGTGGAGCTTAAACCAAATATTTAACAAAAAATGACTATGGAATTATGCTGTTTTATTATTATTATTTTTTTGTTCTCTAGCGATACTAGAAGTAGAATGCATCAACAATGTCACATTCCCATCTGAAACCGCAGGCTTGTCCATTTCTCCCTTACTGGCATATTTCCTGTCCTGCTAGTATTTTTGTTTTGTGTACTCATGCTGACAAATGCATTGCTTTCTCATTGGCATCCTCATTGTAGAACTTGATTTTCATCACTTGCCTCATCTTGTTTTTTTCTACAAAAATAATTGCATTAAAAATCCAACCTGTTCTCTTTAGATTAATATCTCCCACACACAAATATTTGGTTTCTCATGTCAATTTTTTAGAAATCAAATATACTATAAAAATATATTTTGGAGGGATCTAGATTGTTATTTCCATGTTTTTCAACACTTTTCAAATATGATTATACAGACTAAGCATATGAGTTTTACTTTGTCAAACTATAATTTTCAAAAAGCTAAAACCACAAAGAATATGCAAATATAAAATGAATGCATGTCAAAGATTGTTTAGCTTATTAATGGTGAAAACACCAGGATGTTAAAGCTGGTTCAAAAAGTACTGGAGAAATAGATATTTTTAGCGGCAACAAAACAAAACAAAAACAAACAAATAAAAAAACCTTTGAATAAGATTGTTGGTTCAGGTGTGAAGCTAGTAATATCCATAAAGGACAATAAATCTGAAGTCTTTAATCAAATATCATTCACAATTTGCACACAGAATTAATTTCTATTGCAATTAGATTGGAATCATCTACATTGCTATCCGTTTTCTAAAGGCTAACATAGATCCTTGCAAAATTGCAAAGTATCCTAAAAAAACAATAAATAGCAGGTCGAACAGGGATTATACAAAACAAGAGAATTGGATAATCCCTGTTTGGGCTGTTATATAATGTCCAGCAAGGCATTCAAAACATATTCAGTAATCCTTTCATTTTTGAATAATTTTTTAACAATCTGATTTTCTAAATAATTAGCAATTCTTCACCTGTATAATGACCTAACTATAAACATGCCCACACCTGGTACGAAAAGAGTGGAGTTTTCATTTCCGAAAAGATCTGAAGAATCGTGAAGTTCATGGCTTCTTAGTGCTTACTCAGCCTACATTTACGCCTACTATGTGCCAGGTGCTGTGTATTGTTCAGAAGAAAATTAATTTCTTGCTCTTTGGGACTGAGAGCCTGATTGAGAAGACTCAACCAATCACAGTGGAATCTGACACATCTTTGCAGGATGCTGTGGGCTCCCAGAGAAGCAGCGGCTCAAGTTGGGGCTTCAACCAGCCAGAGTTTTACCATTGAAATCATGTTTTTCTACTGACTGCACAAAGTATCCATAATGAACTTTTATACCTTAATTCTAAACTTGAAATAAAAAAAAAAAAAATGCATGACACAATTCTCTGACTCCTGAACCTGAGAATATAAAAATAACTTAAATTGATTAGATGACTCTGGGTTATTATGCTAAATACACAATATGATCATGGACTGTCATTCAGCAATGACCCAGAAACCAGTGAGTCAAAAAGGACATATTTTTTCTCATAATAAATAACCCCAGTCTGCTATGTTTTAAAATTACTGTATCTGCTTTATATGATTTTTGTCTCTTACTGTGCTGTCAGACATTGCTTTTTTATGTACTGTAAAAATGTTCGTCATGGTTATTCTATGTTTCCTATAAAATGATATAAATATGTGATCATTGGACTATTATTTTTTGAATTATGATAAATTATATTGTGCTACAATGCGTAGGATAAACTATTCTCTAGTCTTCCTATCTGAAAAATGGGTAGAATGACAGAGAATAACGATAGGGTAGTAAACTAATAAGAAGCTCGAAAATGTCAAAAGACTTCTACAAGGTAAGGTTTTGAGCATTATGAAGCAAGAGAAGTGATAGTCTGGTTTTATAAGAGACAGTTAAATAGTTAATCTTGTCCCTTATTACTTTGAAAAAGCTTTCAACACCTCATTGTGTTCAATTATACTTCTGATTGCTCGGATGGAGAAAACTGCAAGATGCTTAACTGTGAATTGCTGATGAAGTGCTTGCTCATTGCCCTTGTGTCCTAAAACGGCAGGATCTTGGGTCCCTTGGAGGCATCTATGAATTTTAGTTGTTGTTTCAGTCTATAGTATTAATATCTAGTGGCCTTTGTCAAAGACTTAAGGGCCAGTCTGAATTAAGCCCATGAGCACCAAATATCTTTTCTTCACTCCAGACATTATTTGAACCAGGGGACACACCAGGCTACCTCAGGCTGATGGCATCTATGCTCCATGAATCGATTTTCTCTGCATCCATTTTTGTTTTGTTCTTCCTCTCAAAAGCTATACCCTAGAAAGAGGAAGATTTCAAATTCTTTAAAGAGCTGTGACTTTCCGAAGAAAAACACATGAAACGGAATTCCATTTCCTGAACCACACTTCCCTTCTGACTTCCATGATATAATGGGAAATGAACCTATTTAGGAAAAAAAAAAAATACCACAAAGATGGCATTAAAAGTCACATATTTTCGTCTGTAACATGCATACAAGCTTTAGGTCCAGGCAGGACATAGAGTACAAGATTTTTTTAAAAATCTTCCTCAGAAAGATAAAGGAAGATTGAAAAGCAAGAGAAAAATGAATCTAGGCCTTTGATTCATTAAATCTACAATTATTTTTTTTGTCCAACACGTAGATACAAAGAAAGAGTTCTTGTCTTAACTGAATTTATAAACCAGAAAGAAAGATCGACACTGGACAAGCTAGGTTAGTGTGATTGGTGCTCTATAGATGATGTGCTAGGATTTATGGGCATGTAGATCATGAAGGCTTAGGATGGCCTTGGAGATAGGAAAAGTTTCATATAGGAAATGCTGCATAAGTTGAGACATGAACATGAGTTAGAGAGTAGGTTAGGTGGGTCGTAGGGAGAGGGTTCTCCACAGGTAGACCACATAGCATGTGCAAAACACAGAGAACCTATAAATTAAGTGGCAGTTTTAGAGCTCCTGAGAGAAAAATCATGTGGACCAAGTCAAGAATGCAAGAGGCAGAGGCACAAGATGAAGCTGGAATGGTAGAATATGCCTAGATTTTAATACAGACTTTATCCCAAGGGTAATGGAAAATTAGTTCAAAATTCTAAAAATGGAGATTTTTAAGGAGAAAAATGGTAATCATCATATTCTCATTCGCATTTTAAAAAGATCGCTCTCCCTGAGTATGGAGAATAGATCAGAAGAGGCAGTAGTCTCTCTTAGTGGATGGCCAGCTTTTTTTTTTTTTAAACACAGTGAAATAATGTGTTTAATAGAGGTTTGGACCACAGCTCAGGAAGCTTCCCAGCTAGAATCAAGAACCATAGAAAAAGGAGACCCAACTTTAATGACAGTGAATTCTATCACGTTGTCAAGAAAAGGGTGGAATTAGAAGATAGTGGATATACACAGCTAATAAGAATTCTCCTCTATATTACTCAGTTTCTCTCTGTTGCCTGTCTGTGATAGCTCAGGGCCTGAATATGAGCCACAGTGACTGGCTATGGCTTATAAAAAGCATACACAGAAATCCCAAGATGTGTCCCACTTTCTGGCAGAGCCAAGGGAACAGTTCCAGAGTGTTCCGGAACTGAATGTGTGTGTGCTTGGGTCCTCCCCCAGGATAACCCAAGATAAGTCATAGGAAGTGGGGTACGGCACAAACCACAGCTAAACTCCTATCGAGTCAGGCAGCTCAAAGCACAGGGCTGTCCATCAAGGTTAGGATCACAGAGAGGATCACCTCTGATGAACTTCCTGAAACCATCTGTTCGTTCTGAAATCCAGGGATGGGAATCCAGGTTTCCTCTTGATGCTTCTTAAAGTGACAGGTGCCTAGGGCAAGCCAGGGGAATGGGGGCTGGCATCCATATGTTGTGTCTTAGCTACCTGTCATATATACAAAAAATTAAAACAACTGAATAGTTTCTTTGAGCAAGATAAGCATTTGCCTATTGATAAGTACAGAGTTGACATCAAATATATATTTAATTAAATGAAGCATTTTAAGGTCATCATTTTTGCCCTATTAGATATTTAGGAAATTTTGGATAGTAAGTTCAACAACTTTTATCAAACCACTTGCATATATCAGCAACTCCCCAGCAAGCGTTTGGACATAACAATCAACAGTTAGAAGTTAACAAATTGTTTTTTTTGTTTCCTTAAGCAATAGTCTGTGATTCACCATCTTTTCTCTCTTCTTTTTCTGAGCACACGTCTCTTCTTTTAAATTCCGGCCCTACACATTACAAAAGCTTGCAGAGAATCAGGTCATTATATGTTCCTCACCACAAGAAACTCCAAAAACAGAGAAGAGAAAATTAGTTTACCTTCAGGAAGTAATTTTAACTCTAAAATAAAAACTCGGGAACTTTATACTGACAAAAAAGTAGAGCATCCTCTCCTCTCAGCTTTATATTTCCCTTCCCAAGTCTCAAACCAGAGGTTCCTGCCACAGACTCTGCTTTTTTGGTTCTGGAAAATACTGTGTGGGATGTAATGGTAGGAGTCAGCATGATTCTTATTGACATCTTCCCACATGATACCCTGTTGATTTATTTCAATCATTACTTCCTCTATATCTCTATCAGCTAGACGACTGAAGGGAACACAGTAGGCACTCAATCAATATTGGCTGAATAAATAATTGAGTGACACATTATCAAATCGATACATACTAATTGTAGAAATTTTAGAAAATGTAAATGTGTGTATTTGTCTGTGTATAATGTTACTGCCTTGAGTTAACCTCTATTAACATGTCAGTGAAAACTTTAGGATGATTCCTTATTAAAGTTACTGAAGCTCCTGAAGAGGTCATATTGATATAATCTAGAAAAGTTAATCAAGGCAGCCAAGAAGGCCAGGGTAATGCAATGAACTGTGATTTGAATGAGAAGCTGAGAAGGATGCATTAGAATGAATCTTTCAAATAAGCTCAAGCAAGCAATAGAATCATTTACTCCAAAAAGTCTCACTGAGGTACCTTAGGAACATAGTTCAAAGAAAGAGCAGATTGTCTATAACTCTATGGGTAAAAAAAAAAAAAAGCTATAGCTCTGGAAGTTTCTGTTTGTGCCAGATAATACATAGCACTTGACCCCTCTCACCCTGTAATCTGTGAATCCCTATTATTTCCCTTGATATGTCCCAGCCTCAAATTTAATTCTGCTTTAACTGGCAGTGAGAGTTGTTCACACTCCAATATTTACAGAAAACATCAATTTCCATAAGCCTAGATACTTATGAATTACATTAGAATTATTCGTGTGATATATGGCAAATGTATTGCTGACCTAGTTAGAATTCTTCGAAAAGTGCTTTGTTAGTGCATTTGAGAAGTTTAATATGCAGGGTGGCCTGTTTAGAACAGGTTCCACTTAATTCATCATGACCAGCTGCAGTGACAGATACTTTAATTTTGGGGCCAAGACCAAGCTTATTTAATCCCAAATACTCACATCCATTCCTCCTAGGACATAGCAGTGGCCACAGCCTCCAGGGTTGTGTAGATTGCTTCTCTTTCTCTGACCTCTCTTTGCTCACCATATGGTCATTCTTCATTCCTGATTCTCATCGATCTGTTTGAAATCTTCTTGCAAAATCTTGCGATCCAAGATTCTCTCCATTCTCCAATTAAGAAATTTCTAAAATTATAGTTTCTCAGACTATCAATGCTGTGACTAAACAGCATTGATAGAAAATAAACCTCAAAGTAATAAAAGAATTACATGAGAAAATGTATGTGCTAGGACATGAAAATGCTTGCCACAGAGACAAAGCTCGGCATTTTTTAAAAAGATAGAAAAGAAACTAGAAGAAAGAATAATCTGTTGGTCACTCTTTCAACGATTATTCGTTGGAGGCCTACTAGGTTCCAGATACTTGTGTCAGGGCACAAATATGAGCAAATCAGGCGGGGTCTCTGCTCTGATGAATCTTACAGTCAGTCTAGAGGTGAACAGAGATATTAATCAAGTTACCTCAAGATAAATATAAAACGGCAAAAGTGACAAATCCACTCATCGGATGTGTCATGCTAGGAGAGCATTTTATTAAGGAATGGGGTATAGCCAGTGAATCTTGAAACATTTCACTAAGAAAACAGTGACTGGGCTATGATCTGAAAGGCAATAACACTTATTAAGCCTATGGGATGAGAAAGAGCATTGCGTGTTTGAGAAGCCGAGTGAAGGCCATTATGTTTGAAACTGGGATGGCATGAGTGCTGTGGAAGATTACCTTGGAGAGGCAGGGAGGGACCAGAAGCTGCTCAGGCTTTTAGGGTGTGTTAAATTACAATTGTGATGGTTGACTCGATGTAAATCAATTTGTTGACTTGATTTAAATGGGATCTAAAGCCATAGATCCAGTCACACAATTCTCCCACAGTATTCCTTTCTCACATGATTTTCTCACTCATTCATCCATAAATGAGATAATAAGACACCTTTTATGTTAAGGATGCTTATAAAGGGAAATGCTCAAGTGGAATTGGGGTGGGCTATGCTGAACATTTGATTTGAAAGCAAGGTCCCGATGTGGATGGTTCAAACAGCTTGTCGAGGTTTTATTAACCATGTTTTTCCATTGGTCAATTTAGCATGCAGCCATGTGTTGCATGATCTTTTATTTGGGTTTGGAACAACATGTTTCTGTACATTGACCCATGGAGTTAGCTAGCAGGTGGCCCCTTGGAATCATTTATGTCTCCCAATCAAAAACTATGGTAAAATAACCCGTGACATTTACACAGGTGTCCTGTCACATTCTCTGATTTTCATGGTACTGGAGTTACTGTGGAGGAAAACATTTGAAAATTTGTTTTCGACTAGAGTTTGGAAAGGTATAAAAAAAAGTAATTGGCAGAACTAAAATTTAAACTTGGCAACAAGAGCCTCAGAGAATGAGTAGCAAAGTATGGGAAAGAGGCTGGTATGATAAAGAACAAAAGACTGCATCATCTCGAAGCCCAAAGCACTCTGCTTGAGATTCACACACCAAGAAGAGAGATTTGAAGAGGGAATTTCTTCCATTAGAAAGAAAAAAAAATGGAAAATCCAACAGATAAATCAAGGAGCCTTAGATGTTCGGAGTGGGACAATGCATGGGTGACTTGACGAAACTGGAGAGTATGGTGGACTCCTGCAGACAAATCCTGAGGTGAGGGAGAATTACAGATGAGAGAAGGCAGCAGCAAGAGCAAGCCTGCCAAAGCACAGACCACAGCTAGGATTACATGAGGAGATGATGCTCGCTGGATTCCCTTGGAGAAGCCAAGAGAGACACATGGAAAAGTAAGTATAAGATCCTGACATTTGAAAGTAGAAGCTATTGATCTATCATAGCCAGGTGAAAACCAGAGAGTGGCCTTTCTCCTAAGTTACATGCCAGTGGGGTATATGGGACAGCCAAGTCCTATTGTGACCATCTCTTCCTATACTAGAAGCATAGTAACACAATATTATTCGTGTGTGTGTGTGTGCGCGTGTGTGTGCATGAGTGTGAGTGTATGTGTATATCATGGTTAAAGTAATATCAGAAGTAGTGGTTGAGTGGTTAACAAACTCCTCATCTTGGAAAATTTCTATTACTAAGATGTTGAGTATACTGCATATCGCAATACGCTAAGGTTGTAAAAGAAAGTAATAGAATCACCTGTGAATGGAGAATTTAGGTCATCTTTGTAGGCCCTCTCACATATTTCCCTTTAATATTTCTTTCTGCTTATTTTGAGGTGAGACATCAGTGGTGGGAGACGACGTGCTGAACTGGAAGTGGTCGTGTGATGCAGAGAGAGGTATGTTTAAGTCAGATATACTCATCTGAACTGTGAGTGCAGGATGGCATCACCTACAGCCATGTTGCCAGGAGGGATCACGGCGTCAATTAGGTTTCATTAGACTCTGAAATGCAGACCTGTCTCTTTTTCATCGAGTTTTCCAAAGACGAAGGTCTATGCCTCCAGCACAATAGTTCATTATGACATCATCACACATATTTCATTAATGTTTGCTTGCTTCTCACAAATCCTTCTCAGAGGCAGAGACCGAGTATAAGTACAAGTCTATTAAGCTTTCATGAAAAAGATACTTTGATTATGATCTGTGTGAAAGATAAAGTTTTTTTTTTTTACCAGACTGTGCATATATATTTATAACTTTCGAAAGTAGTAATCGAAATAGTAAAAAAAAAAAAAACTTCCTTGTGCAGCTGACTGTTTCCCCAACACTTCTATAATGCTTTCTGTATGCCAACACCACTTAAAGCTCTCAAAATATACTAACATCTTAAAGCAACAACCCTATTATGTAAGCACTGATACTATGTCCATCTTAATATGGAAGGACTAAGGCAGAGGGCGTTTAAGTGCCTTGCACGAGGGCACAGAACTAGTAAGTGGCGATGCTGGAATTTGTACCCAGGCAATTTCATTTCTAATTCCATGTGCTCATTCACTTCGCTCTGTTATCTCTCCTCCTTTTATATTATCTTTCTATTATTAGTGCTTTGCATCACTCCATGCAAAGAGTAAATGAATGCTCATTGAACACACCAATTAAAGAATGATGACTCATGCCAACAGTGATATTGGTGAGAAGATATTGATACCAACGACTTATACTCATGGAGTACCTACAATGTTGTGTTTCATGAATTACAATCATCATATCATGGAGTCCTCTCAATAGCTATAATATTGGTTTTTACCAACTTCACTTGACTGGTGGTAAACCAGAGAATGAGAAGAATAAACTAATTATATCATGTTACATAGTTTGCAACAGCCTCTCTCTCTCTCTCTCTCTGCCCTCCACCACACACATGCGTGTGTATGCACACACACATATACACACATGCACACACACAGAAGTTGAAAGTCACTATGCACCAGCCATAAATCCCAGTGGATCTAATGGAAAGAGTCTGAACAAAATTGAGATTAATATAGTAGATACAATGGATGAAATACAATTTGTGATTTAAAATCCATAACACAACTCTAAGGGCATTGTGATTTATTCTATATTAAACCCATTTCCCAATCCTAATATTCATGCCCACATGTTTTTTAATATGCTATTTAACCACACACTTTACAGACATAAACAGCACCATATGAGCTTTCAATTAGCATTGATTTTCATCCTGAAGAAGTGCCTACTGGAATGAAATGGTAGGAATGGCTGGGAACTGCTGTATGTGGAGTTTAAGTGCTGTTAATTCAATCGCTTTATCTGATCCAAAGTCACTTAGATTATATTAAATTAGCCATCTGCTTGGCTTTCACCTTGGAATGTCTGCCAGATGCTGAATGTGTTTACAGAGTTCATTAGCAACCCAGCCTTAACAACTTGGTGATAACACTAGTGACCAGAAGTTTTCCTAATAAGACATCATAAGAAAATTGTATAAGCTATGCTTAAATAAATGTTTTCAGAACAGAATATTCAATATAGCATCGAATTTAAAAAAATCCAAAGATTTTCCCAAATAATGGCTGATCCTTTTCACTGCTGTTTTGATAATAAAAGTTGCCAAGTGCTAATATTAACTAAAAAAAAACACAATTTTCATGGATTTAGATATTAATTACATTAGAACCATTATTGCAATATATACCAGAGGGAATCTCCTATTGCTTCACATTTTTAACTTAATTTTGTTGAGTGAATTCCAGTGAATGGATGACTATTATTACTTATTGAATAATATTGTGCTTTATAGCCTAGTGATGAAAGCATATATGTAAAAACTAATTTCATTACCATGGCAAACTATTAGAGATGCAGACTGTTATACTTTGACTGAAGGAACTGTGTAAAGAGTAACATTTGAGTAGGATCTTGAAAACATTAGAATAACTACATATAACACATCCTAGACAGACTGAAAATTTATGAAAAGGCATTTTCAATTGGGAACTTAAGTATAGAATGCAGGAAACTGGAAGAAGATGAGGTTGAAAACATCCTCGGAGGCCAGATCCTCACAATCCTTGATTGTTTTTTATGAAATTTGGTCTTTAATTTGTATGTTATAAATAGGAAACTACTGAACAGTTTTAAGTAGTCACATGGCATATGTGTAATTTAGAAACATGGGTAAAGTATGAATTACATGGAGGAGTTATCTGAATCACAATCACCTGAGCTCAGACTACTCTAAAGGTGTGGGTAAAAGATCATGGAATCCTTAGCCGATGCAGAAAGTGGAGATGCAGAGAAAGTAACAGATTTAATAGTTATTTAGGAAAGAAACTCAATGGGATGTGTTTCACAATTAAAGATAAAAATGTTAAGAGAGGAAGATGTTTCAGATATTGTCCAGGTTTCTAACAGGTACAACAGATCAATATGAGTTGAAAGTTGAGAGAAAGGTTATAGAAATTAATTAGAGATCGTCTAGGACCATGACTTTATCTTTAAATATTTTGAATTCAACATGACTATTAGATATTCTGGAAGAAATACCTGTAGGTAGTTAGCTTTATAAGTTTGAAACTCAAGAGTGTGATCTTGGCTAGAGATACAAATTTGAGGTTCGCTGATGTATACTTAAACTTGGGGCCATGGAAACTAAATGAAGTCATCCAGGAAGAATATGTGTAATGAAAAGATGAGAATGCCTAATATAGAGCTCAGAGAAACATTATTAACAAAGGCACAGGAGAAAGGAAAGACTGCAAAGGACAGTTCAAAGAAGTAGAAAAAAAAAACCAGGAGGAAGTATGATTGCAGAAGCCATTGGAAGAAAGAGTAACTATAATAAGGAAAAAAGGTTAAGACAGTTTAAGGCTACAGAGGAACACTCACTCACACTCTCACTATTAGGGAGCCTAATAAACCAAATTAAGGTACCTAGAAAGTAGTAAGTAACAGATAAATACATGCCTGCAAACGTGCATAAATATGCATAGAAATTAATGAAAAGTATACAATCTATCCAAACCTAAGTATATGTAAAATAGATTTTAATAATTCCATAAGACTGAAATTCATGCTTTATTAATTTATCTATGTGGAACAAGAAAATTAGTGGGTGGGGAGAGTAGATAATATTCAATAAAAATAAGAACAATATTAAGAAGCTATATTTTGCTTTAGAGTTTTAAAATTTCCTCCCAGCATATAATGTCATAAAACCTTAAGCAGCATTATACAATTTTTAGAGCATTAATATTATATCATCATCCTTATCACTTCATAGTGAAGAAAACTAATACTTAGAAAAATAAAAGTAAAGAACCAGCTATTTTCACACAACCTGTGAAGGGCACTTTCAGGACCCAAATCCAAATTTCTTGGCTTCAAATTCTAAGCTGCAGTGGAAAGCTAAAATGAATTTTAAGTGTTCCGTGGCAAATAATGCAACAATGTTGGCCAGGTCATTTAATTTCTCTTTTTAGTGGTGTAAATGAGAGACTTGAAGCGGATGATCCCCCTTCCAGCTTTATGAGTCTGCGTTCCTATTAAACACTCAGAAAGTTGTGCAATTGTAAATGTCCCCCGATATTAATGAATAGCCACCCAAACCTACAAAAATACTACTTTAAATTCAATTAATTTTATAAAGAACTAAAGTTTATGTCTCAGAGCAAAGTATTTCATTTTGATTAATTATCATTCAATATTTATAAAAGTTCATGTTTCTGCTAAGTTGGAGCACTAGCTCCCATCACAGGCTATAATAAATGATGATGTATAATTATTATTTAAATTACCTAGCTTTTTTTTTTTTATAAAAGATGTTCACTTGTAGCACAAATTGGACAATGCTCACCCATTAGATGTAATGGTTTCAGGGTAACTTCCAGGCAATCACTGATAATTTAGGAATATCAATGTATGCAGGATATAAAATACATTGAATGGTTATCTACGCAAGTCAAGAGGTATTTAGAATTGAACTGCCAACTTTTGTGAAAACATATCAAACTTTACCCATTCATTTACTTGCCTCACTTATTTTTTATTAATACATTATTTTTAGAACAATTTTCGATTTAAAGAAAAATTAAGATGGTGCAGATAGTTCCCACATGCCCTATATCTACAGTTAACATCTTATATAAGTATGTCATATTTATCGTAATTAATGAACCAATATTGACACTTTATTATTAATTAAAGTACATAGTTTATTCAGTTTCTTTGGTTTTTACCTCATGTACTTTTTTTGTTCCAGAATTCCATTCAGGATATCACATTACATTTGGTTTTCATGTCTCTTTAAACTTTTCATAATTTTTAATAACCCCTGAAGATCTTGAGTTTTCAAATTTCTAGACATAAAAAGTATGGAATAGAAGATAAAGCCTAGGGCCATTCAAGATAGAGTGTTTAATAGGAAAGCCTTGCACAAATCTGAATTCATGATGTATGCCAATATAAGTGTAAACAAAATCTAAGCCTACTACACATAAGAAAACAGGAAGGACATTGTCTGGGCTTTAAGGTCAGACATAGAGGGGGAATCTTCACTGAGAAGTCAAAAAAACAATGGGTTTATATAGCTAAAGAGAGAATTAATAAAATGGAAAACACATTCGATAAAATTATGTAGTACAAGGCACCCCGATGAAGCTAAAATCTGAAGATCTTACTAATAAGATCTCTTACTAGAGAGTAAGAATGTATTAAGAGAAAATATGTGAAGAAACCCTATTAAAATTAAGAACTTCTTTCATCAACAGACACCATTAATAAGGTAAAAAGAAAACCAACAAGTGGTAGACAATATTTAGATTTTATATATAGAGGACTTATATATCAAGTATATATGAAACAATTGCATGTATGTTAATAAGAAAATAACTAGCAATCCAATTTTTCTTTTTAAAAAATTAAAAAATCATAACCAGGCATTTTGTGAAAGATGAAATTAAATGGCCAACAGGCATATGGAAATACGTTCGACCTCATTAGATATCAGAGAAATACAAATTAAAACCATAATGAGATAAAATTACATACTCATCAGTAAAAATAAAAATAAATTGAAAAATCCTATCATACTAAAAGATAGAAAGAATGAGAAACAACTGAAACTTTCATACATTACTATGGCAGGATAAATTCTTTAATCATTTTGAAAACTGACAATATCTACAGAAGTTGCACAAATGCAGAGCAGACGAAACCATACTTTCACTTACGGGTATATAACGAACAAGAATACATACATATGGGGTAAAAGGGGTTAAATATGTGATGACAGAAAGAAATCTAACTATGGGTGGTAAACACACAATGCAATATATATATATAATTTGTTACTGTTAAATTGTACACCTGAAACTTACTGGATTTTATTAACCATTGACACCAAAAAAAATTTTTTTTAAAAAGGAAAAGGAAAAAAGAAATTATGTATAGATATGTTTACAGTAGCATTTTTCGTAATACATAAAACTAAAAACAAATCATATGTCCATCAATATAAATGAATATGTTACTAGAATGGAATTATATGCAAACTTTACACATCAATTATCATTAATCTCACATCACCAATATACTATTGAATAAAAGAAGCCAGACACAAAAGAAAGTATACAGTCCAAATTCGATTATAAAGTTCAAAAATAGTCAAAACTAATATATGTCATTAGAAATAAAGAGAGTGGATATTTTTAGATGGGAAGGATAATAAAAGTAAAACTATAGGAGAAGGAGTTTTAAGATTGAAAGGGGAGAAAGCTATTTATAAAAACAAGAAAAATACAACATACTTAAAAATAATACTAACAGAAGTTGTATCAATTCTTTAAGGAAAACAATTACAAACTCTTTTGAAGGTATTAAAGAACACTTAAATAAAGTAAGAGATATATTATGTTATAGGGCAAGAAGACTGACTATTATGAAAATCTAGATTTTCCCCATATTTACTTTTAACTTCAATGAAATTCCAAATCAATTCTCTACAGAACTGTTCATGAAAATGGCATAGTGATTCTAAAATTTATATGAAAACACAAGAGACGATAAAAGCAAAGTACTCCTAAATGAGAATAAGATGGGGTGACTTGGCCTAATAGATACCAAGGCTTATTATAAAGTATGGTAATTAAAATCTATGCACTTACGTGAATGTAATTTACAACTAAGCCGGTCCTTCAGATAAGTGGAGAAAGGATAGACTATCTAATTATGCTTAAGTAATTGATTATCCATGCAAAATAATTAATTTATATCCTTCCTTTACACTCTACAAAAAAATAATTTTGAGTAAATCAAAAACTTAAATGTAGGAAACAACTCTATAAAAGTTTTAAGACACAACGGAGACAAGTATTGCCATGACCTTATGATAAGAAATCATTTCTGAAGCACTATGCAAAGAATATGAACATTAAAAGAAAATATCACAGATTTATGAAGTTCTTTCATCACAAAGTGAATAAATAGCAACTTTACATTGGGAAAAATATTTGCGTGTCATATAGTAAACAAATTATTAAACTTTCATATTAAATGAACTTTCTCCATATAATACAATGACAGCCAAACCTTCCCACAGAATTATGGATAAAAGGCACGAAGAGGAAAGAAAATAAGAATGATCCATAAACCTGTGAAAAGTTTGTACCTCACTGACAATAAGAAATACTTAAATTAAAATCATGGTACGTACTAAAAACAAAATTAGGTACCATTGTACACCTGACTGGCAAACATTAAAAAGTCAAACAGAACCAGATGTTGGAGAAATAGCAAAGCCAAACACTCATCCACTCACTGACATGCAATCGTACACGAGCACAAATACTGTGGAAAACAGTTTAACATTACTGAGTGAAGCTGATCACGTACACCCGCCATTCCGCTTTTAGATACACACACCAGAAGAAACTCTTGGCCACTTGCAGCATGAGACATGTACAGGAATATTCACATCAGCATTTTTCATAAAGGCAAAAAACATCTATAAATCATAAAATGTAAAAATAAATTCTAGTATATTCCTACAGCAGTAAAAATGTAAACTATACAACTGCATAGACAGTGACTTATAATCAGATGGATGAATAATTGAAGCATAATATTGCTGCAAAGAGGCAAATCAAAGAAGCATTTCTATTGTATGTTGTTGCAGTGTGCACGAACAGACAAGAGATGCTCCTTAATAAAAGCATAAAGCTGATGAACACACAATCCAGAATAGTGGTTACCCAGGAAAGAGAGTGGTATGCATCACTGAGGCCACTCTTACAGTCTCCTAGTCTGCTGATATTCTTTTTATTAAATTTGGTTTTGACCACCTAGGCAATCATCGTATTGTTCTGAAACTTTACATGTCTTTTATAAATTTTCTATATGTGTGACATATTTCATCATAAAAAGTTTAAATTATTTTTTAAAAATACTAATTTTTGAGCTGTTTTAATTTTATCTGAATAAAAGAAATTTTAGACCTCCCAGAAGGAAAAACATAAAAGAATATCCTGAGATTTCTAAATCCTGAGGTCTAAATGTCAGAAAGTAACTGTTCTATGCAATCTAAGTACCTACAAACTAAAGAATAGAAACAGCTTAAAATATCAAGAATATTCTAGAAAGACCAGAACCTGAGTTTCTCCCTTTTTTTGTCTCCATTGGTCTCCCCAAATGGGATTTTAAAGGACTCAGAATGAAAAAAAAAAAAAAAAAAAACCCATGAAAAACAAAAAACATGCTATAGGCTATGTTGTGCCTTTTTTGAGAGCTGCTGCCTCTCATTACTATTTTTGTGTTTGCTCAGCTTGTGACATGTCTCTTCCTATACTACGGCTAAACCCCTCCAGACCTCACATCTTGCCATCACACACTCCTGGCCACATTGCTGCCTATTGACTCTTTCAATCTGATGGCATATTTAGCTAGAGGCGCACACATAGAGACTCCCATCTGCCTTTACCCACTGCAGCACCTTGTAGGAGGAACATCTACTTTCTAACGTGTTGCCATCTTGGGCATCTTGCCAGCCTAAGTATCTAATTATAACTCTTTTCTGGATGAGAGTTTTAAGGATAAGAAGAGACCAGACACATCTCCACACTTCATCTGAATAACCTGCACCTTCGAGGCCTCACGTCACATCTGCACGAATTTGATTTCCTCCTCCTGCCCAGTGATGTTCTCTCTGGGTCACCTTTGCGTTTCCTTGCACATGGACTTGCCTTGCCCCCCACCCCCTTCTCACTTTTATCAAACATTTTTGCATGTATCTGTGACGAAATTATTAAGGCATGGAAAAAAATGAAAGACTGCCAAAGAACAAATGACCCCAAAATATCAACAGATAATATAACCCAAAACATTAGATTTCACTAGTAATGCAGTAAATTCAAATTATAGCAAATGAGATAATGTTGTACATGCATTGACATATAAAGATAAAGATAATATAATTACTTAATTCAAGCACAGTTAAAGATAATTGATAAACTAACTGCGATACTCTTTAAAATTAGTTCTTTGGGACAACAAAATGGCATAAATAAAAAAACAAATACCTCTTTTACAAATTGAGGTATTTGTAAAAGAAAATCATGCAATGGATGCAATATGTATACACACAGTATGTTTTGGAGGAGGGGTATTTTACTATAACATGTTGAAAGAAAAGCAAACAAAATTCAGTTCACCACCACTATCAACAGAGAAATCAAACAAACCAAGGTTACAGAAGCAACCCATGCATTTAATATAAATATATTTTAATAAAGTATGGCATATCAACAAATAAAACATAATTTAGAGGTTCCACCATTTAGGAGCAAATATATTTATAACATAAGATATTATAAATATTTTACCATATAATAATTTAAAAATTACTATATAGTAGAAGTTGATGATTATAATATAATTATAAATCTATAAATGCACATTCCACTCATTGACTCGGATGTGCACATTCAGATATGGGCACTTTGTCAGGAAATATACTTGAACAACCCATTTTAAGTTATTTGCTTGAACAATGTAAAATTGCCAAAAGTCAACTGCTTTTGACCTAATAAAAAGAAAATGTCGTATGGTTAAATCTAATATATTAAAAATGCTACCACAGAAAAAGAAGCATACTGTTTACTCTCAGGGAACGCCAGTTGACAGTATTTATAAAGGTAGAGAGCGATAGTTTCCAGAGATTTCTTAAGCCTCTTCAGTTTAATTATAAATCCTTTGATATTTGAAGATATATATTAAAAATTTTTTGCTAAAGGAGTCTAAATGTTTTCTGGTCTTCCTCTCACCTAAAGATCCACAGGTATATGACAGTGATGAACGCAGGACACCTAATGGCACACAAGCCCATATTTCTCATAAAATTCTAACGTGCCCCCAACATAGTGCTTCAAGCCTAACGTGCTGTCTTTCAGCCTCTCCTGCCTATGCAAACCCATTTGGCCAAAACAACCTGAGAAAACTAAAATTATTTGCAGAATCATTGCAAAGGAGTTCAAGCATGGAAGAATCATTATTCATAATTTGCCGCCTATGGTAAAAATCAGTACCAGTCTGTTCATTTTCACTTACTTATTCACTTAATAAATCATCGCATAGACATGATTTTCAACCGCCCCCAAGAAAAACAAAATTCTTTCAGAAAATAATCACTCAATGATTTAAGCTGAAAATATAAATGTAGTGCACACAGTACATAGAAATCTCTGTCAGCTATATAAATCTCATGCAAGTCCTCCTTCTCTTCCCTGGTATGACAATGCTAAGAGATGAAAAAATGTTTATAAGCAAAATTTTTCAAAATGCCGAATGTCAAAAGTTTCTTGTGGACATTTTCAAGAGTCAAATAAGTTGATAAATACCCCACCGCAGATGAGTCAATTTGGGAAAACTGACTCTGGATAAAATTAGATTTCTGGCAATCTTTAAAAAAAAAATCAAAATATCAGAAATTTAAAGAAGAAATAAAATAGGGAGGAGAAAAAAATGAGATAATATATTTATTTTACAAATTATGATAAAAGACATAGACTTGAATAATGAAAGAGAGGAAATGTGTGAATGACGACTGTTGAATCTGTATTAGTCGTCATGTGATAGGTTTGTTTTATCAAAGAACTCCCAATTTCAATGGCTTATGAGGACAAAGTTTTCTTCCTTACCTTCACTGAGTGGGAGCCAAGCTGAAGTACCAGCTACCTGTGTCTGGGGCATGTGTTCTCATGCCACAGGGAGAGAAGTGGTAGTGAATCACAGGATGGTTCATTTCACCCAAAATGTGGCCTACGTCACTTCTGCTGGCATTCCATTGGCCAAAGCAAGTCAGAGAACCAAGCTTAACATGAAGGGAAGAATCCTGAAAATCAAAAGAAAAACAGAGAGATGGCTTTCTATTTCCATATCTTCCTGAGGTGCAAAGGATTCTTAGGCACGTACCCCAAAGATCTTTGGAAAGATGCTTCCTCTTTCCTACTCATAAATCTGTAGAGCGCAGATAATGCAAAGCAATCTGTAATTAAGACCTAGCAATCACTGAGGTAGCAATTCTCTCTGAGTTTAGTAAAGGCTGCTAAGTTAACAAGAGAACTCCTCAAGCAAGAATTAGAGTAAATTAACTATATACATTTATAAACACCATCTTCTTTATCTTAAACCTTAAATGGATTATATTAGAAACATAAGGTAGACCATTGGTTTATCCATCAGGGTCCAAGGTGACCTTTATTAATATGACAAATTCTTAGGAAATATAAAAGGAAGTATGAAAAAATAAAACGAAAGAAGAATAAAATTTAAATTCTGATTTCTTTACCTATAATAATCAATTCCCTTTTATGACCATATTTTAAGCATCTGAAATAATTATCACAGACTGAGAAAGACCTCAAAAGAAGATGCCATAGAACATTTAGTTTCAAAAGCTTTTTATTCCAGTCCATAGTGCTTAAATTTTCTCTATTATTTCTCCACTAAAGAGTCATCCAGACTTTTCTACTCTGCCATGAGTAAGAGAGGATCCTGTGACTCTCACCTAGAATACTGAGTAAATATATGTGTATCAAGGTCCACTGTATACCTCTTCTATTTCAGGAAAGTTTCCCAAAGTCTCAAAATTTCATAATTAGATATTTAGGCAAAAAAAAATGCATGGCTATATAGCATTATAAATGTATATATCTTGTCACATAAACAGACGTGACCATTGTACGAACATAAGATATACTATATGTATTTTCAAGATGATTTGAGGTTATTTATAATAAAATAACATTTAAAATAAAATATCTAAAAATAAGTATTCTAGAAAATAGTAGGGAAATCAATAACCATCCAGTCAAGATCAATTCAATATCCTATTCTGAACTGTAGATATCTGTGTGCCTTTGAACAAAAAGATGACCAGATGGCAAAGCTAACATTCAGCTATGCAAATTAGGGAGTCGGACTTTTTTGCCTGGCTGGTTATGAGGATACCGTATCACCATGTACTCACAGAAAGACATTTTAATCCAAAGTTGTTCTTGTTCAATTACATAACTTATTCAAGTATGTAACTCTTAGTACTTCATCACAGAGTAGGTATGGAAAACAGGGTCTAGACGTATTTTTTAAAAAAGCAAGTTAAAAAAGTCAACCCTTAAAAAAATTAAATAAATAAAAAGCAAGTTAACTATTTGCTATCTCAGAATAGATTTTATAGAACATATGAATTGTGACTTTATCTTTTTTCCCAGAATAAGTCACTGTAAAATAAATTCTAGTAGGTATTTGTTGGAATTCAATGTTTGTTCATTTTATTGCTGGGGAATTGTAGACAAAAATAAATTTTATAATTTTGGTCTAGCATTGTTAAAAATAATGACATATTCTGTCATTCTATTTTTCCTTTACAGTAATAACTAGCAGAATAATGTAAATTTTGAAATGTATACCTTATTTATTTAATAAATTAATTTATCAAATAAATATTTGTTGCTATTTATATAGCTCTTACACAAGGAGTTAAGCCTACAAAAATAGAATGAACAAGACCCAAAGGTCTAATAGGAGAGAAAAATATAAAATACATAATCATAATATAATGTGTTAAATTCTTAAATAAGAGTATGTACAGTAAGGTATGAATGGTCCATTGGAGGATTCTTGAATTTTTTGTTATGAAATATGACTATGTTTGCAATTCATATAAAAACTGAGTCATATTATTTAAGGATATGTTAATGTGTTAGGGATTTGGGGAGAAATTTCTACCATATTACTTTATAACTATATACACACACTCAATGTGCTATTTCTTCTCTCTCTGGTTCTGGGCGTTACATAAACGCTCCATCTTTAAAGCCCATGTTATGTACTTTTCATGAATCCTACTTCAAGTTAGATATTTTTTAAATAATTAAAATTACATATATATATAAATTACATATATATATAAAACATATAGCAAATACACTATACATATAGATACATAGAAAATTTTGTTTATTCACTGAATAACCTTTCTACAGTATTTGGATATTTACTATACTTTTTCTTTACTTTTGTTTTCAATTCACCTTCAAGTATATACAGAGAACATGGTGACAGTCGAAAGCTCATTAAACGATTGAATATGGATTATGTAAGTCACAAAGCAGAATATGAATTAAATGGGTGCTTTTAAACAGATTTGCCTTTAAAAAATTGAACCCCTTGAAGGTTCTTCATGATGTCTGTTAACTTTCAGAATGTCCTTCTAGAGCAATAAAAAGTAAGACTTAGAAGTTAGCAATGTGGAAAGAGTTACACCATTCTTCTTTGCTTAATCTAAAGATTTATACTTCTTCAAGTTAACTCTTGGGCATTTAGCCCCGCCCCGCCCTCAACCAACAGATTGTTAAAAAAGTACCTATCAATTAAAACAAAGACATTATTATCCTCAAGCAATCCATAGCCTTCCTTCTACACCACTATGAGAAACTATGGGATTACTGAACAGAAAAGCCCAGACCTACAACTCTGGCATCACCATTGCCCTTGAGCTTTTGGATAAGTGTCTGATGTATGCCTGGCCCTCTGCTAGCCAGGGAAATGGGTGAGAGATGACATGGTGATTATTTTGATGGATAGTAAATCCTTGATTCCTCTCCCCACACCCAACATTAAAGGAATCAACACAGTTTATTGAATGATGGCTTTACATCTTCTTGCACAAAGAAATTCTATCATTCAAATTCTATCATTCAAACCTCTATTTCTCATAGCATTATCCACATGAAATATGTTTAATCAAAATTATTGAATAGTTGTATATGTGAAAAAGTAAATGATTGAATTCAGCCACAGAGATACAGTGGAATATACATTCCTCTCAATTTCTCAGTCAAATTGTGGATGCCTCCTATCTTGAAAGCTGTAGCCTTCCAGACATACGATTTACTTGAGCATACAAATAATTTTAAAAGAAGAGTAAATGGTTCATTAATTTAACTGGTTAATATTAGCCTATATGAGTCTTCGGGTAGAAAACATTTACCAGTGAGTGATTATAAAGTCAGCTTTCCTACGTCCAAATGACATGTACACTCTATTTAGTGCATAGAGCCACTCTGGTGTGCTAGTAAACAATATTAACCATTACCCACAAGATCTGAGATGTGACAAATGATAATGACCTAAAGCTCTGCTCCGTCCTCCGATTCAATTTTGGGATCTTTCTGGATAAAAAAGCTATTATGCCCAGAGATGTCATTGCCATCACAACCGTCAACAGAAAAGTCATTTATCTCCAAGGAGCTTTACTTCCTATGTTAACCTTTCCAGGCTTAAGTTCTAAATTCTCCAGGATCAATTAGAACTAATCTCAAGCATAATATTAGACTACGTTTCTCTTTCATTTATTTATTTTTAATTCTCCTGCCAGGAACAGACAGGCACACCAAGTTTGCTGTTGAATAGCTCTCTGTAAAGAAAAACATTTCCTGGTCTGTGATTATTACACAATGCAAATATTTTCCCTGAGAATCTTATAATTCATCATGCTAAATGGGGAAATGATATGGCCTTAGTGTGGTCAACAGTAAGTTCCAGGAGGAAAGCTCACTGGTTTCTTGATGAGTTAGCAGAAATGATGAGTTGAGTAGGAGTGACTCCCTCCATTCCCTAGTGGCTTCCTTCCACTAGAGATAAATTGACTTGAACTGAGTTAACATACTCCAAGCAACAGCTTGATGAGTTGATGATGATCTCAGTTCCACCGCTGATTAACTTGTAATACTCAAGCGAAGTGATAATTGTTTTAGAAATCTGAATTTAAAATTTAAAACTAAATTTCTGCTGACAACGTGGAAGAAACAGAACTTAGTCAGAGGAAACCTGTGCTATTTACTTGCTGCATTAGGAAGGAAGCTCGAAAGACTGGTTCTACCTTTAATGCATGTGCTTTAAATACCAATGGCATTTCTGTCACACATTTTTTTACTCTCAAAAAGACAGGGCTGATTAAAAAATATTATGTAAAGAATGTATAGCAGATTTTTGAATCAACAACTGTGAAGAAACAATGTGAACAACCAAATTAAAGATATGACAGTTGAGAAATTGGAAACAAGTTATTATGGAGCATGTGCACACTCAAGGTTTGTAAAAGGTTTTTAAAATAGAATTAATCCTTACAAGCCACTAATGTTTCTGTACTAGATTAATGCTACTATTCACAGAGGCTGATCATCCCCAAGGAAGTTCACAGTACCTCAAACTAACACTATTCACTAAAGGGCAATTATATTTGGTAGAAATAATCCCCTTGAAAGTAGAAAAGGAAAAGAAAATAGATCACTTCATGATTTAATAGACTACCCAACAGCAATGCTAGCCATTACCAAATATGAGCTACTCTGGTAATAATTAGACCATACTTTATTATGGAAAAAACATTCACATTTTGGACCACTTTAAATAAAAACTCATTAAAGTTTAATTCATATTGTCCATACATTAAAAGTCAGCAATTTTGAAAATTCATCACGAATTCTAGATATCCATTAATGATTTGATTATTTAGTCATTTAAGAAATATTTATTACCTTTAATATGCTAGACACTTAGTTTCTTTTATGTATATCAAATTCTTTTTAAATATAGATGCAATTTCTTCTGATTAATGTCTATCTCAAAAATGACGGTTAAATCTTATGTTAACAAAACTGAGAATGTGTTGAATAAAATGGGGAACTTGTGTCAAACAACTTGTTCCATGCCTATTAGACCCTATCCTTATCTTTCACTTCTCTTTCTCTATACCCTCTTGCCAAGTCCTTACCAAACATATTCAATGCTGAAACACGGTCACTTGCTGCTTTCACACCTTTCACATTCAGCATTTCCATCTCTACATGTCAAAGTCTACTTTTGCACACAAGTCCTATGTCAAGTTCAAGTAAAATCAGTAGATATTCTCAGTCAGAGCTAATCTCTCTTTTTTGGCACCTCTTATGCCATCGTATGCCTATCTCTATTATAGCACTTTCCTTGGGTTTTATAGATGAGAACTTACTAATGTTTCTTCCCCCTAGACCTGCAGATTTTTGAAAGAAGAGAATATATCTTTGGTTAGCCCAATGAGAAAAACTTATGTATAAGATTTGGATTATTACAGAAATTACTACAGAAAGTCACAAATCCATCTAGAAGGGAATCTACCATCTCTCATTGATGATTTAAATTAGCTAAATTTTCACAAGCCGTATTCTATTTCTATGAAGGTTTTTGTGGTATAATTAATGGTTACTCAATGTCATTCATAGATATGTGGCTCAAGACCCAGCTATGCCACTTAACCACATGAATGACTGCGAAGAAATTCTTTAAATTCCTTAAGGCTCAGGTTCCTCATGAGAAATGGTGATAATAACAATACCTATTTCATAGGAGTTTTGTAAGAATTAAATGAATGAAGTATATAAATAGCAAACTATACTCAGTATGGAAAAAAATATACAGTTGCTAGACTGGAGATCATGAGCACTCATGAATAGAACAATTATGAAATTGATGAGCATTCTGCAGGTCATCAGAAAGTATAAAGACATGACAGTGGGGCTTGCGGACATCACCAAAGAATTCTTTAAGAATTATCTGTGCTACCTAAAGGCATCTGCAAAATTCTATTTCCCTTCTGTTTTATAGAGGAGAAATCTAAAAACTGAGGCCTGATTGGAGATCACGTGGTCCATATGAGGTTTTATTCCTACATTTCTATTGATGTAGAAATGTACTTTCATTTCTATCTCACATAAGGATGTACCAACTAGGATATGTTCCAACCTTTTTTGCTATAGTTGCCAAACCAAAGGTAGGACTATGTTCATAGTTCTAGACAACATCCTTGTGGTATCTCTGATAAAGGAAATTCACACCCAGTTCCCCAGGCATGGGCGGATTTTGACTGACTCTCAGTATCTAGATGCCCTAGCTTCTTTCTGCAATATGGGGAAGTTTTAGTCAACAAGACTATTCATTATGCATAACTACCGATAGAAAGAAAGCAATTTTTATTTATTTTTTTCTAACATAATTCTGAGATCTATTATCAACATGCATAATCTGTAGGAATACTTCAATAACATGGCGAAGAAGAAGACCTAATTAATTCCAGAACTAGATGCAAAATATGCAATGCTTCAATGTGTAAGGAAAGCTCTCTCCCTCGATGTTAAATCTTATTTCAACATTTCCATAGTTACAGAGAGCTCAAGTGTTCTTGGAAAGAACGCTATGCACAGAGAGGTTTAAGAGTTGTTTCTTTTAAACTGGGGGTCATTTGTCTAGTTCTAGCAACACACTACTCTCTTCAGCAGTAAGAACTTTGATTTATGCCTGTGCTGCAATTCTCTCCCTCATTTTCTTAATGAGTAAAGCCTGGTAGGAAATAGAACACATTTTGATTAATAGTGCTCTGATAGTTATCACTTCTTTGTGTATGAGGAAGCTTGCGTCTTAGTTGCAAATTAGAAAATAATATTGTGGTCATCCAGTCCTCTCTAAGGTCTGTAAGGCAATTCCTTTCTAGTTAATCGGCATTAAAAAAGGTCTACTCTTTTCTTGGCACAGTATTGAGCAAAGAATAGATGAAAGGTCAGGCTGCCTGCCCTCAAGGAGCTGACAGTAAAGTCAGGGAGACCAGCATCTGGGCAGGTAAGTGAAAAAGTGTTGCTTCCATACCCTGTACAGACAACAAGAAAAAGATGAGGCACAATAGAGGAAGAAATAAGTTCTATTGGCAATGTGTAAGAACAACTTCTGTACCCATCAGTTCATGGATATAAACGTGGCCATATCAACCTATTAATCACCCTAACCACTGATGGATTCAATAATCGACACTGGATGACACACGTCCTAATTTCTAGACAGTCAAGCATCTCATTTTTTCTTATTGAATCTTCTCTGCAACCCTTCAATCCTATGACTCTGAATGGAGTTACATGGGAAACACTAGCTCACCAGTTGCTGAAGGAGCGCTTCTTAGGCTTAATCCCTGACGTAACTCCTAGAAGAGATAAAGCTTGAATTTGAACTTAAACAGTAACTAGACAGGAAAGGTGGAAAATCATTCCAGGAAGAGGGACCCACAGGGGCATAGCACAGGATGTGAGTCGGTCTAGTTTAGTTTAGTTCAGTGAGAGTTTAGTGTGGCTACAGAGAGAGTAGGACCAAATCACAGAGAGCCTTGAGTGCTATGATTGGAAATAAGGACTTACTGGGTTGACATTAGGGAGCTATTAGCCCATTTGACCTGAAAGAAATAACACAGTCTTAACTGTACACAGTGATCACTGCATAAATATGGAGGAAGAGATGAAGACTGAAAATGCTAAACAGAGGGATAACATTTGGGAGACAACTGTGATAATTTATGACAAATATTAAAGTGCATTGGCTCTGGAGTAGATATAAGAAATATTAAGAGGATATAGGCAATTAGGGGAGAGTAGCATCATTGCCAGATTTTGAGATTGTGTAACTTAGAAGGCTTTGGTTCCAGTAACAAAAACAGGAAATTAAGCTGGAAAAGCAGATTCCAGGGTAAGCTTGGGGAGTGAGGAAAATAATAAGCATCTTGAAGATAAGCTGTACTTAGAGCAGGTGGTACATTGTAAAGAGAGGGCCTGAATTTGGATGTCTGAAGCTGGATCCCAGGAGACAGCTGGGTTGAAGAAGTAGACAAGTCATCAGCATGTAGATGGTGGTTTAAATCAAATTAGTGTGAGATTGTAAAATTATGCAAAGGTTGAGTAATAAGAGATGAGCACCAAAGACAGAAATCTTAGGAACAAAAACAAAATAATAACATATTTGCTAGACTAGTATATGATCCTAAAAGTAATTGTCCTGTGTTCTTTATTTTATTCATGATTCACTATCAGATCCAATGGTTTTCATTCTTTTGACATTTTTCCCATTATTTAAAATATTTTTTTTTCTATTTTTTGCCATTATTATTCTTTTTAACAAAGAGACCTGATAAGTGAACAGAAGATGAATGTTCTGTTCAGAAATGAAGCTGAAAACATTGTCTACAAGATTAGTTTTCTGGCAAATAACTAGATCATGGTACCTTAGTGCCTGGTACTTTTTTTTTATATAATGCCAGTGCTGTGGGGGTAAATTTCATTGGGTCTGGCATTGGCCCAAGTTCTTTGACTGAAGTAAGAGACATACCTTCAGGCACACATCCCAGGTCAAGGCATGACACATTCTGATGAATCGTGTCACTTTGCAAAAATGGGTCAGTGGATGTTTGTATCCACTTGATGGCACAGTTTCTTGATAATGGCAAGGTTGAGAGTTTAAGAAGCTCCTGCCAAGACCCAGCTTGAGCTCCCTAGTTCTAAGGTGTTTCTTGCACATAATTAGTGGTTCCTGATCCAAGAGGGGAAGTGCATCCAGTATTGCCTGGAGGAGGGAGGATAATTGATGCTCATGCCAGGTCTCTCCACACACTTTGCTGTGGGGCAGCCTTTGACTGCAATACATATCCTTATTTTAATGCTGATTCTAAAATGTATCCTTTTCCTCTAATAAACCATAGATTTGTAAGCACTGTCATTTTGTGTCCTGAGAGTCTTCTTTAAAAATTGAACACTGCCTATCCACTATCATTAGTGCAGTGCCTCTAAACCAACTTAATTAAGTAGTTAGACCCAAATAACCTAATAATTCTTTATTAAAACTTAGTAGCCATTTAAAAATTATATACATATATTAAAAGAATAAGTAAAATGTTAATCTCATTTATAAAAACCTATAATTAATCACTGATGGGCTGTGTGCTCTGAACACACTGTATAACTTCTCAAATCTTAGAATCAGGTTGGGCACTGTTGCCCTCATTTCCTGTTCCAAGATGATTTCACATCATATTTTCTTTTCATCTTAGCGACCTCCTGAAGTCCATCCATGTAAAGGTATGACATCATCTAAAGGAAAGTAGCTCAATCTAATATTCAAACTTCCAACTACTCTTCTGTTTGGTCAATGCCTGACAAATGTTTTGCTTCACTCAAACACTTAAAATATGCCACCATGCCCATTTGAATTTTCTGCAGCATGCTGGGGCACGTCAGCACACATTTTGCAAGTTGCAGATATAAAAGAATGATACTAAACAAACCCCTTGTTCACAGTGAGACTTCCTGTAAGAGTCAACAGTTATGGTTTGGGAGTGGCAAAGTGATAGGGGTAGGGTGTGGAGACAATATTTATTTTTTAAAATACCCTGATATTTATTTTCCAGAGAAAAAGAAAAAAAAAGTGACTGAAATAAAAATTTAGATACACCTGAAAAAGCACTTTTCTCATCAACAAGCAGTCTTGCCACCTAAATAAAACAATGTTATTTCCTTGAACTTTTTGTTCTGGAAGGCCTGTGGGTAGTCTCTTCACAATGCCTTTATAGGATAAAGAAGCCAAATTTATCAAGAACAGGTGTTTTCAGCAGGAGAGAGGCATATTTCAATAGACAGGGGTTTCTCTTTGTGAAAATTTACCTTTGAAGATGGAGAAGGTAATTTTTAGGTCTATAGATTTCTGATCTTTGAAAAGTCAATAGAGAAACTTTCTGAATGAGATTCTTTATTACATATTGCAGGCCTGGTTCTTGCACTCTGCCTCTCCTAAGGACAGCTATCAACTTCTTCCATTTATTCATTCATTCACTCATTCAGCCATCAAACATTCATCGACCATCAGCTCTGTGCCAGGTATACTATCCTAGACACTATAGAACACTAAAGAATGGAACATTGAAATGTGATACCCTAGGAAATTGGGTCATCATCCACTTTGTAAAATATTATCTGTGATTTTACAAGCCAGAGATATTTAAGAGACTAGTTATCTCTAACAGGAAATGAGAAAATGAATAGACCAGTTCAAATGTTCTTCTTTCATTGAGGTGTTTATAGACATAAATTCTCATATGCTTGATTTCTAGTGCAATGATCTTTCTTCTGTGGTCTTGAAAATGAGTGTAAGCCATATGTTCTAAGCGTATCCTGGAGGTGTCGTAGTGGAAGGAGAGGTAGTACCCAACTGTAGACTTTCATCCCACTCTATCTACAGCAGCATCATTTTAATCTGTTCTTTATATTGAACGTAAAATTAGTCTTCAAACCAAGGGATTCTCTTGACAAAAGAAAAAAAAAAAACTGAAAACTAGCTCTCTCTAGTCTGTTACCTCCTCTTCATCCAAGAAAAAAATAGTCTCTGGTAGAGAAATTCCGATTAAATTGCATGCTTCTGAGCTTCTACAGTCTTGTTTATCTTTGTCAGCAGTTATGGTTAGGTTATTCACTATCTTGCATGCCTTAGCCAAAGTACTTCTCTTTCTAGTTCTATGGTGAGAATTAATGTGAGCTTACTAACTGAAGCAAAAGAGCATATAGAGAGATCATTTTCATCTCATAGTAGGGTATTCAGAGGAGTCTAACAACAAGTGATAGAGAAAAACTCAGTCATAGTTGTTAGAGTTGAAGGGGACTAATCCATTGTACTCTTGTCTCTCTATCCCAGTTCTGACCACACTGAAAAAGAAATGAATTAGGAAGATAAAGTGAGCATATCACATATACTGCTCTTAAAATCTAGATTGGAGAATATGGATTAAAGTCTATTACCTGGGTGAACTCCTTAATACCACATTTCTGAATTTAAATTACCTACCTCATTACAAGCACTGTTAGGAAACTGTAGGCTTCACTTGTGGGTCAGCACATCACATGCCCAAGGGCAGATGAAAGCTGAAGATCTCCAGGCAGGCACTTCCCAAAGAGAAAAAGCGGGGGCATCTGCGGTTCATGTCTTTAGTTCCTGCTCTCAAAGTATTAATCAGCAAGCACTTCTTAGGAGTGAGTTAGGGAACTAATGTGGCAAGAAGCCTGGAGTATATAGAGGAAACCTCTCCTGGAGGAAGCCAGAGGAGTGGGAATAAGCAATCCACACTGATACGACGTAACATTACCTGTGAATGAGGAACCAGCACGCATGGTTCCCTGTTTGTAGAGGAGTGGGGGCGGGTCAGGGGGGAGTAATTTGAATCCACATCTAGATAGCCAGTACTAGGATATTACAGCCATAGCATTGCATGTCACAGATTGTACTGTAACAGCTACAAGTAAGTAGATCAGCCCACCAAGTAACGTCTTTAGAAATATGATCATGAGTTTATCTGCAACAGAATTCTTGATACTAGAAAAGCAGAGAGGAGACTGGTTAATGTCAGGATTAATGCATTCCAGTGTTACCCAGCCGTATCTCCTGAATACATTGCATTAAAAAGCATCCTGAGCACATTGATAGGATTAAAATAAAAAGAATAACTAAGACCATGTGAGATGTGAAAGTGAATACTAGGGAAGGGTGAGGAAGAGAATCGAAGACAAGGATGAAAATAAGAAGGGCCCACTTGAGCTTATTCCTTCCCCCAAATCTTGATAAAACTTAGAAATTTACCTCCTCGTTTCTCATTTACAAAGCACTCTCTTCTGAAAAGTGAGAATATATATGTATTTTTAAATCATCGTTTATCTTCCTCACCAACCTTTCCCTAAGTATAATCATTCTATTGCTCCAGGTAAGTGACAGTCTATAAAGAAATCTGAGCCAAATTTATATTTCCTCTAATGCCCAGTGGGATTTGTTTCCAGTCTATAGAAAAATGGGCTCCAAATGCATATACAAGACCTTCTAGAATTTCATAGCCTGCTCTCCAACTCGAATCCAAAGCCTGCCCATGATTCTGAGGCAAATGCACAGCTGCATGTCTCTCGAGTCCCTGCATGGCGAAGCACAGTCCTGAGCATGCCTGTATGTTACAGAATAATATGAATTTGGACTTGGCCTATGGCTTTGATGGTCAGGTAATCTTAAGGAGAAATATGCATTTTTTGCTGCTCTTGGTCTTACACACCCAAGAGGTGTTTAGCTCAATGTATTAAATAAACAATTGCTGAGAAATTTGAAATTGGTAATCAAGGTTCAGGGAGCAGAGAATCCATATGTCAGGTACAACAATTAGTTCAGGGCTCTCAAAATTATTGAATTCATCTTTAATTTGGTTGCACTTATATTGTTCATTTGGAGTAATTTTTATAAAATCAGAATAAAAGAATGAAACTAGACTGTTGTTTATCACCACACACCGAACTTAACTCAAAATGGATTAAGGACCTGAATATAAGACCTGAAATAATAAAATTCATAGAAGAAAACATAGGAACTAAACTCAAGGACCTTGGACTTAAAGAAGATTTTATGAATTTCACCTCAAAAGCAAGAGAAGTAAAAGCTGAAATAAATGAATGGGACTACATCGAACTAAAAAACTTCTGCTCAGCAAAAGAAATCATCAACAAAGTAAAGAGACAACCATCCAAATGGGAAAATATATTTATTTGCAAGCAACGCTTCCAATAAGGGCCTAATATCCAAAATATACAAAGAACTCATACAACTCAATAACAACAAAAAAATAAATGATCCAATCAAAAAATGGGCAGAGGACCTGAACAGATATTTCTCCCTGGAGGACATATAAATGGCCAACAAATATATGAAAAGATGCACAACATCTCTAGCTATTAGGGAAATGCAAATAAAAAACACAATGAGATACCATCCACACCTGTTGGAATAGCTACAATCAACAAGACAAGTAATGACAAATGCTGGAACAGATGTGGAGAAAAAGGAACCTTCATACACTGCTGGTGGGACTGCAAATTGGTATAGCCACTATGGAAAACAGTGTAGAGGTTCCTCAAAAAACTAAGAATTGATTTACCATATGATCCAGCAATCCCTCTACTGGATATTTACCCCAAAGACTTGAAAACCCATATCCAAAAAGATAGTTCCACACCTATGTTTATAGCAGCATTATTCACAGTGGCCAGGACATGGAAGCAATCAAAGTGTCCTATGATAGATGATTGGATAAAGAAGCTATGGTACATATACGATGGAATGAATATTACTCAGCCATAAGAAGAGATGAAATAGTGCCATTTGCAACAACATGGATGGACCTCGAGATAATCACGCCAAGCGAAATAAGCCAGACAGAAAAAGTTGAAAATCACATGATATCATTTATATGTGGGATATAAACCTAAAAGCAACAAACGAATAGGACAAAGACTCATAGAGATGGACTATAGACTAGTGGTTACCAGAGGGAAGGGGGGTGAGAGGAGGGAGGAGGTAGATGGGGTAAAGGGGGTCAGATATGTGGTGACAGAAAGAAATCTAACTATAGGAGGTGAACACACAGTATAAACATGTATATGCCTTACTGTTAAAGTGTACAGCTGAAACTTACTGGATTTCATTAACCAATGCCACCATTAAACAAACAAACAAACAAACAAAATAAATAAATAAATAAATAAATAAATAAATAAATAAATGCATGCATAGATTCTCTACTAGTAGTCGCTTAAATAATCAAAACTTCACCTTTTAAAAAAAAATTTGTAAAAGGATTCTAACACCCAACAGCCCATCTACTTCATGTAGTTTCTGTAGGGATCAATATTTTAATTAAGTGACATTCACAAAAGTGTCCGGCAAATAGAAAAACTTAAATGTGAAGAGGTGTTAGCCCAGCTATTATCCCCTCCATTCTCATCATAACATGATGTAAGTAAAGTACAGAATAAAGGTCTTTATATTCCGAAAAGACTGAAAGTTACAGAGATAAAGTGACCAAATAAAATGCCAAAAGTTAAATATTTATGACATGGTTAAAATAATGCATTAAATATTTATGACATGGTTAAAATAATGCATAAAGCTAACTTACATTTAATTATATAAATAAATGAATGGGAAAAGAGATTAAATATGTCTCAGTCCAAAATAAATATGGTGAAGTGGTCTCTACAATCCATCTGTTGTGAATGGATTAGGTGAACAAGATCTTACAGTGACCCATTCTTCTCTATCATGCTTATCAAAGCCTGTACACAGAGTTCATCATCTACGGCTCCTGCCAATGACCAAATATCCCCAGTGTGTGCGCCCTCACATTTACCTTTTTGAATAGTCTGGCACATAGCGTCTTCGTTCACTGAGCTATCAATTATTCAACCTTCTTCTTAAATTAATTGAGCACAAAATAGGTATCTTATGCAGAGTTTTAAGACGAGGACCTATCAAAGAACAAGACAGACACGACTTTTGTCCTCTCTAAAGTCAATAATGCATTTTAGACATATACTGAAAAAAACTCATCATGATGCTATCCCGTGTCAAATCCTTCAACAAATGCTAATCACCTTCTATGACAGGCAAACCTCTCCTTTCACATTTTCAGCTTCATTTCTCATCACTCCTCTACAAACATCCCACATTATAAAGCTGCATCCAATTACCTGCTTTTCCTCAAACTCATCATGTAATTTTATTGCTCTAGTTCTTTGTATAGTGTGTTCCCTCTATCTGAAATGCCAGTCACTTCTCTTTCAGGCAAAGGCTGATTTATTATGCAAAATTTCTGAATGAATTAAAAAAAAAGAGAGAAAGGAGGAAAAAAAGAAAGGAAGAGAGAAAGGAAAGGAAATATATGTGTTTTCTTTTCAGTATTTGATCCTTCTCATTTCTGGCTGTCACCTAGACTAGGTTTTCTTATTACTCACTTACTCATTAATTTAATAAATATTTATTAAAAACTAACCAACTAAGATTGCCTTTCAGGATGGCCACCAATAAATAATTCTTCCAATCTGTAATTGGTTTGCCACTCCTCCCTTCCAAAGGGGGACGCTGTTTCACTTCCACTTGAATCTGAGCTGGCTTTGTGACTTTCTTTGATTAACAGAATGCAGCAGGTGGGACACTGTTCCGGTTCGGGGCCCAGCCTTTAAGAAGCCTGGCAGCTTGAGCTTTATTCTCTAAGAATCTAGTTGCCAGACACTAAGAAAACTGGTCTAAACTAATGGGAGAAGAGAGACCAGGTGAAGGAGAACTGAGCTGCCCAGCCAATAGCCAAACACGTTAAATATGGCAATGAGGCCATCTTCTTGGACTTTCCAGGCCAACCTCAGCTCTCAACTGAATGTAGAGGGCTGCCCATCAACTCATAGAATTGTGAGAACAAAGAAACTACTGATATTTTAAGCTACTAAGTTTTGGGGTATTTTGTTATGCAGCAATAGATAATTGAAACATTATGCAACTGATGCTATGCCAGTCACTAAAGATAAAAGGTAGAAGTATGCATTCTAGAATAATTCAGTGATAGGTAGAAGAGATGAATATATAAATATTTAATGACATATTACAAAAACATGTATAAGTATGATGGAAATTGTCTTATCACTAACCTATTTTTTGGAGCAAAACATTAAAACGCAGCTTCTTTTTCAGCAGTAAAAATTAAAAACAAACAAGTAGTGAGATGGTCCATAGACCAGTAGAGACGTTTCTTGGAAGAATCCCATAGATTTTCAGATCTGTTCTTTCCTTAATTATTAAATAATCATGAAACAGGGATCTGAAAATTCCATGCTGATTTCCATTTGGCACTGTGAGGAAGCAGAAAGAATTGTGAGAGAATTTCTAATTTCTGCCTCCCAGTTTTTCCACAGTCCTCCAAATTAGTTTTTCATTAAAAGAGTATTAATAATTTCCAATCAAGTCATCTGATGCCAGAAGGAGGCTTTATTTTTAATTCAGTACATATGTGAAAATCTGGAATGTGCAGAGTTGAAAAAACTTATTTTTTAGTTGGCATTATCCTCAGAGAATGGCTCTCCTCAAAGCCAGTCCATTATATTAAGCACCTTCTTTATGTTCATTCAGCACCACACTGGTCATGAAGATGGAAAAAGAGGCAAGATACATGTGCTAGAAAAACACGTATGTGAGCATATTAACAAACTTATTTGCCAGAAAGGGCTTTATTCTGCACCTACGATCGGCCAAAGATGGAACCAAAAGACACGAGGTGTGGACAGGGGAAAGGGGGAATTCAAGGTATGTTACACACAACTTTGACCCTCCATTAAATCATTCTCCAGTGGAAAAAAACGACTCTTGTGTAAACTAGAATTCCATATGCTGCTAGGTACTACTATTACTATTACTACTACTACTAGTACTACTTCTGCTATAACTGATAATATTCCATAAGAAGATTAATTTCATATAAACATGCTTTATATTTTACAATAAATGTACATTGCAGTAAATTCCATAGAAAGTAAAATTTATACAAAGGGAGACATTTCTGAAGCTGTCCCTAATTTCAAGGAACAGGTTTCTGCATTAATGAAATGCCACAAATGCTGAGATATTTTCTAAAATGAATATTAAGGGAAACATTTTTTCAATAGCAAACACACAGCAAATCAGACACAGCATTGCTGCTGCTGTTGTAATTCAGCCTTGTCCAGTCAGTTGTAATACTCTTCTGAAACCTACTGCTATTAATGAGCATCATTTTGTAGCCTCGCTGAGGCCGGTCTCCTTAAAAGAGGAGCGTGCAATTCTTCACCCCTCCACACACTTTCAGGACTTTCAGGAAAAGACTGATTTGACTTTTCAAGAGTAATAAAGGATTGAGCTGTTTAAGTTGGTGCCAGAAAGGCAATGTCTTCTGAGAGGTCGCTGTTAGCATTTTAAACACACTTCTAGGGTCTATGTTTATAGTATGCTCATTTTGCTATTCTTTTGACACCACTGAGGACTTGGCATTCTTCTTGCATGTCAAGGTTCTCCTGTGGATTTATCTTTAATTGTGGACAGGCTTAAATGGTCTGTTATTATTTTTTTTAAAAATCCAAACAAGCAGGCTCTCAAAGATACATTTAAGTTGAGAAGTGTCAACATCATGCTCCCCTACGTGCCCCATGCTTTTATTATTCTTTTCATAACACTTCATAACAGAAATGTGGAGAAACTATTACATACCTCTGTTTGAAATGTCTCCGTACAATTGAAAATGCATCAAAATTTAAAATTATAACTCAGAAGGAATTAAAATCTATTTCTGCTACCACAAAAAAAAAATACTTAGAAAGTTTGAAAGGTTCTCAGATCTTGCTAAATGTTTAATAGACATAAATAAACTAGGATTTTATACATGTTGAACTTCATTTAAAAATAAAAGTAAGACCAAAAAGACAATATGACTTATATATTAATAAAATGAAACAGTAAAAAACCACAGAGAAATATTCCTCCATGGTTCTATCAGTTAGTTTTGCTACATAACAAACTACCACCAGACTTAATAACTTAAAACAGCAATTCTTTAATAGTTGCCAATTATATGGACCAGCAACTTGGGCTGGACTCACCTGGGCAGCCTTCCTGCTACAATTTCCTAAGCTTATTTATATAGTTATAGTTAAATGATGGGTCAGCTGAGAGCTCTTTGGTCTTAGATGGCCTCACGCACATTTCTGGCATTTGATAAACTTTTGAGAAGGGGATAGTGTTTCTCATGTGTCTGATGGTTAGCTTGATGTCTGCTGGAGTGATGCCTACATATCTTTCATCATCCAGAGATTCACTCTCATGATAGTAAACAGTAACACTTTTCAAGCCTCTGTTTGCATTATGTTTGCTAGTTTTCCATTGGTCAAAAAAATTCATTGGTGAAGCTCATATTCAAGGGATGGAGAAATAAAGAGTTCCTTTTGATGGGAGGAATCTCAAAGAATTTGTGGTCATTTTCTATATTTGAATAAAATATTCATAACCTTCTTTAACATTTTCATGTCTGATTATAAAATATAATTATATAACATCTGTTTGTACCAAGCAACCTTCTTATTATGTGCTGAACAATTTTATGTAAATTACCTTTGTTGTCTTTACAATGACATGAAGCAGATAATATTATTCATTACTATTTATAAATAATGAAACTAAATAACAAAAAGAAAGCTGTCTAATAGAATACAGTAACCTGTAAAGTCCAAATCTAGAGTTCATTTTCTTAACCAAGACGCTATAGACAGAGGTGAAATTATTTCTCTTTTCAGTAAGATAAAAGTTTAAGACTAGCAATTTCACAAGAGAATTAAAGGCAATCATATTTAATTAATGCTAAGGTGCATATTTTTCATATTTTAACTTGTCTGAAATTAAATTCATCTTGCATTTGCTATATATCACCATGTAGTTTTCAGTAGTATTTTTTCTTTCTTAATTGTACATAAAATAGTGCATCTTTTATCTATAATAGTTTAGATTTAAAAAAACATGATAGTGTTATCATGTGCCACTGAGTTAACTTATAAGATCAGTAAATTCAGCTACCAAACAGGTTAGGCAAGGGAACAGTCCAAGTCCAGTGACTTAGACACTGCTTAGTTTACACTAAATGATGAATGAAAGTCATTATGTGCTCATATGTTGGTGGTTTTTTTTTTTGCATTTTATTCTAAATAATATCATTTTTGAATGAAAACATTAGGTTTTTGATATGCTGTTCCATGAAGCCAAGAAAGACTCTAGAAAAGGCATTCCGTTATCGTAGGTTATTTGTTTCTGTGTATACATCAGTAGATTGTCCACTAAATACTACGCTTATTTGAAATATTCTGTGAAAACTCAATATATAAAACTAATGAACTCAAAACTACACTATTTAATTGGGGCTTGGACGGTATTACATAGGTGAGTGGGAAACACAGCGCCCGCAGTTCAAGAGGGGAGCAATGAAGTGTGGAATTTGACTTCCTGAGTTTGTCATTTTATCTTGGGTTAAGTCACTTTTATTCTTACTTCACAATTTCCTCATATGAAAATTAGAGGCTATGAGAACCTGCACCTTGGGTGCACTGCCTGGTAAATAATCAATAAATAGTATAAACTATTATTATTATTGGCACATCTTCCATATGAGAACTCTTGAGTTGATAGGGTGTCATATGAAAGTATAGTTCATAAACTATGAAGTGACATCTTTTAAAGTTAAAGTCTTTGAACCATAAGACCATAACCAAGTAAACTATATAAATAACACTTATTAAGTGGATGCTACAGAGTTACTAAACAAATAATGGTTCTTTGTTATGCAGAGGAAAAACAAAAAGCATGACATAAATTTTGTTCCTTCAAGAGACTCACAATAACTTGAATTGTAGGCTGAGTGTCTTAGAGGAAATGGATTGATACTCATGTGGCCAGACTCATAAATCCTAAATTATTAGTGAGGGAAATTTAATGGTAGTGATAATGATAAGGGTGTCAGAAACGACATCATTTTTCTCTTTTGTTAAGTCCTTCTTAAATTTTTTATGAAATATATTTTATTTTTATTGAATTTATTGGGGTGACATTGGTTAATAAAATTACATAGGTTTCAAGTGTATATAACATGTATATACATTGTGTGTTCAATAACATGTATATGCATTGTGTGTTCACCACTCAAAGTTAAATTTCCTTCCGTCCAAATTTCTTTGAAGTATATGAATGCAGCTGTGCCCACTTTATAGGTGGAAAAATAGGGCCTCTCCTAGATCATGGATTCTCCCCAAATGAAATGCAATGAAGTACAAATTGAAGTAGTCAGACTTTCAAGGACAGATTTGGCTCTTTCTATATATAAAGTTTCTTGGTAGAAACAAAAAAGGTAACGTAATTAACTTCTTTCTGCTGAAACTTTCAATCTGGGAGTCAAACAGAGCTTCGGAGAGAGGAAAAAAAAAATCTTTGACAGTTTTACACAATATATTCATCAAAAAGGTCTTGGCCAAGTCAATTAGCAGAGGATAAGATCAGGTTTGGGGTTGATCCGGGGAATGGTCTCTCATAAAATGTTATTTTGTTCTTATTTAAGAACAATTAACTTTGCAGAGCACTTGAATGAAAGAGCAAGCAAGGTCAGTTTGCGGTTGGCGCTTTCTCCTCCATTAAATGACACATGGTGCCTATATTTTTAAATTATGCATAAGAGGGAGCAGACTCCTGACTTCATTCCAAAATATATCACAGACCAGGTGTTAAAGCACATTGCTATTAAGCTGAAAACATGAGCGGAACTCCGTGGTACATAAAAGTTGGAGACTTTCTACAGATGTGTAAAACACAGTATAATTTTTGTTTCTAATAGTACACAGACAAAAGGAACCATCTTTCTGAGGCAGTCTGTTAGTGATAGCTCATGAAATAGCAAATAAAAGTAAAACAACTTCCCTAAGCATAGAGAGTGTGAAGCCTATAAAGTTAGTGTGAAGGATGTTGGAGGACATTTGAGGAAGCAGGAGATTGGGAAAGCACCTCTTCTCAGTTTATCTGCTGTCCATTGTGCTTACATCTATTAGAGTCTGTTTCCCAAAGGAGCTCTGTGAACTAGGTCATCAGAATCACCTAAAAACGTTTTGTGTTTTTAATACAGAACTCTGGGTCCCACCTGGGGAGATTCTGTTTTAATATACCAGGGTGGGTGTGGGGGCAAGAAATCTGTGTTTATATCACATATCTAGCATGAACCTAATTCAGAGACAGTTTAAAAACAATATAGTCACATTGCTGTATACTTGGTTAATAATCTCTCTCTCTCTCTCTCTCTCTCTCTCTCTCTCTCTCTCAGCAGGGATATAGAAGGTCAGGACCTAAATGTCCCTTACTCTTGAGACTGTCACAGTACCTAACACAGAATAGGCACTTGGTGAATATCAACTGAGTAAATGAAGCTCTATGTAAGTACTATCATTTTTCTTTTATTCTCTCCAACCTTGGTTTTATGCCTCTTTAAATTTCTGGGTTAAGAAATAAATATCAGGGATGAGTTTAAGAGAATCGTAGGGAATGGCAGACCACGTACCATAAGGAGAAAGTAGACTACAGGTGTTAGTCCATAGGAAGAACTTGGCTGGCATGAACTCTTATTATTGTTTATCACTCTCACTTCATACAGGGGTGAGTCTCCCTAGTCTCCCAAGTGTATATATGGTAGTTCAAATTTGGGAATAATTTCTTGCCTTAGCAGCTATGAGAGCAGACCCTCTGAGTGGCAGCACTGCCTTGCTTCTGAATATGTCCTTTCTTGTATTGATCTCATCATGGTAGCACCATGGGGAATGGAAAAGAAAGGGAGGTGTTGAGAGGTGTAGAGAATCAGTTGGCATTAAAATTTCCTCACCAAGTTGACTGGCCTTTGTCTGGTACTGGTCTCGGAACTCCGCAAAGTTGGTAAATAATTTTTGCTGCATTGTATTTCAAAAAGTCTGTCTCTTTAGAGTGTAGTGAGCTTCTCTTTAGAACTTTGTGTGTGTGTGTGTGCCCGTGCATACATGCACACACGCATGTATATGAGTGTATATAAGTATAGATACACAGAAAAATACAATGAAATCCTTAAAATGTAGGTCCTGAATTTTGTATGTCATTCACAACACTTGTTGCTGATGGTGTCTTTCACACCAGAAGCCTTGGCTTCACCCTGTGACCACTGGGACTAAAGAAAGTGAAGGACCCACTCTCCTTTCTTTACTTGGCTAGAGCTCCACATGGCATTGCCTGATTTGGACAGCACCTGATTGTCAGCCCTCTGTGTTCTGCCTCTCAGATGTTTTAGAGGCTTCTTACAATGAAACACTACTCAAGTTCAAGTGCATTCATTTGGATTCTTATATTCTTAATTCATATTTGTGACCTCCTTGCCTTATGATTTCATTCCAAGATAGAACACTATGTTTTCTTCAAGCCAATGACTTCAAAATTTTCTTTGTATTTTTCCCAATCTCCAGGGGTAAAAAGCCTTTTTGGAAAGCAGATATGAGCAGGATAGTGTTTGAGTTCCTATTGATTGTGGTAAGTGACGATTAGCCCTCCATTACCCAATAAACAAAGACCTATAGGTTTTAAGTCATTTAAGAACCCATAGCTTCAAATTTTTAATTTCCCCATGAGCTCATCTTCAGTTCAGGTTCGATATATGCCCAGAGATTAGGCGGTAACCTGGGCCAATAAGAATATAGATTCTGCAGACCAGGAATTGTGCTGGGTAGAAACGTCTATACAGAGTCAGCTTTGCCCTTACCTTACTGTAACCTCATCTCTATAAAAGGCTTCTAGAGAATAAAATATATACTTCTCATACATTACTTTATGCTATTGCCCTATCTTGCAATTTTAGAGACTGTTGTTTTTCAATATGGCCCTTCCTCATTGTAACCCCGCTAAATGATTTCTCTCAAATTATCCACATCATCCTTCCACTGCTATTTCAGTGCCTGGCACATAGGCAGTGCTTAATAATTATTAAATGAATAAACAAAAGATGAGAAATGAATCCTTCAGTCCTCAAATACTTATTAAGTACTTATGTCCAAAAAGATCTCTGCTTCAGTGGAATGTAGAGCCTCGATATAATGTGGGTAAAGTGGTAGAAAGATACATAAGCAAGTAAACAAGATAAATTCATAAAGTTATAAATGACAGGAAGGAAATAAATTTTGGTGTTGGTACAGAGAGCAACTGGAGAGATAGGGAGCTATTTTATAAATGATGTTCAAAGAAGCCCTGTCTTAACCCTAAGATGATCTAGGAAAGAATATTCCAAGCAAAGGGTCAGAAATCAGGAAGACTTGCAAAGATAATTGAGCCTAATGTTTGTGTATGAAAGTGGAAAGACACAGTCTATATCCTCCTTGAGCCCTGGGCTATTTTGAGCTTCTCCCAATTTGAATATTTTTTATGTGGTGGTGCAGGCAGATCTCGCCTTGCTGCTTGGCTGCCTTGATTTCTGATCCATCCTTACAAAACATTCTGAAAAACAGTTTTCAGATAAAGAACAGTCTGATGTTCTAGGTCCCTTGCAGTGGGGAGAAAACATAGCAAATTACATTTCTGATGGCAGTTCAGGGTGGACAGCCACTGTGCAAGACATTTTAATGGCACTTGTTCTTTCTTGCTTCTAAGTACAAGTCTGAAAATTATCATTCTGGGCTTGCTGTTGCTAAAGTCAAATATAAATGATAAGATGTTTTTTCATTACTGTGTTCATTCATTCATTCATTCATTCACACAAACCTTTATCAGGAATTTATTTAGTGTCTTAAGCATAATTCTTGACATGTGGAATACAGAGAAAAGTAGAATGTAGCCTTTGCCTGGCAGAGGTGCTCAGACAAGTCCAGGAATAGACAGGTAGGTCCAAATCACAGTAATGTGATATGTGTTCTGAGAGATTCGCAGAGGTTGATGTAGGAGCATGGAATCCTAAGTGCTTCATTCATCCTAAGAAGGTAAGGCAGCTTCCTGAAGGAGGTGATGCTTGGCTTGACTCTTGAAGGCTGAACAGAAGTTTATTAAGTGGACAAAGATGTGGAAAAGGACATGTATTCTATAGAAAGAGAATGATGTTCAGGCGTGCAGGAGTAGATGAACATAGTGTGTGTGTTCAGGGAAAAGTAAGTCTGTCAACAAGAAGTAAGAAAACTTATTCAGTGAGTTAGGGGAAGGACATTGCCTCAAATGGCAGTTTTCTGTAGCCATCAGTTTTTCACCAATTGGCTCTAAAAGTTTTTGTTTCTAAGCCAGTTAATTCATTAATGCTCCGGCCTTGTCTGGGTATGGCACAGAGCCTCTTTTTTGGGGGCATCTCATTGATAATCTTAGCTCTTCTCTGCTCCTCCAGGAGACAGAGAGGTATCTGCAATGTGACAAAGAACATGGAAAGTGCTTAACAACCATCATCTCATATTCTGACCATGTAAGGTAGTTATTATTCTTAGAACAGAGATGAGAAAATCGAGGCTCAAAGGTTAAACCATCTTGCCGAAGGTCACACAGTTGGAAAATGGCATGGTTATGATTCAACCCCAAACCTGGTGCTTGTCCTATTATGCTGGAGCAGAGCTGGTTGTAAATCAAGCTGGCACTCTCAACGGCCTATGATTTTGGCTGGTGTGAAGATGTGGAAGGGAGGTTTGTATTAAGATTCTCTGTGATTTTGGCACAGGAGCTGTGGAAGCATATGGGCCCCTGGAGAGGTTAGCAATATGAGCAAAAAATAGCAGGATGAGATTCAACTGGAAAATGCTAACAAATACATCTGGAGACAAACAAGCGGAAACACACATGGTTAATGGGAAGCAGGGCAGAAGGGACCATGAGGGTATGGAGAAAGTGGACACTTCATCATAAAGACATTGCCAAGAAGAGATGGGAGCAGACATGCAGGAACCACTTGGACTGTGGACCAAAAAGCCTCATTTAACCAAGGCAAAAGAAGAAAAGGCCTCTGTGTGGCTGAAGTTTTGGATCTGCAATACCATTTTTATTTTGGGTCTCTGTATTTTAAACAGAGGTCAACTATTGTTCAAGAATTCAGAGAGAATCACACATGTAATTTAATACCAGAGGAAATGGATGCAAGAGGAACATTCATACAAGAAAATGAGCTCTTACAGTTCTGCAACTCTGAAAAAGACAACTGTAAAAATGACAATAGGCAAATATGGAGGTGTGGGCAGTGACCATGGCCCATATCAGTACTACATAGGACTCCGGGTATCCTCAGTTATTTGATCTCCTGCCAAAGATAACTGGGGGAACTGTCTCCTCAAATCTCAAAGCTCCATGCTTGAAACCCACTACTGACACTGTGGAAGCTGATTTCATTCAGGGCCTCAGGGGGAGCCTGTTGCATTTCCTACAACCTCTTAGTCTGATTTAATGAGCACTCGCAAAGGATGCCTGTAGATGTCTTGCAGCATCTTTTCTGGATGTAATGCAGCAGGCCTCAATTCCTGAGCTAGACCCACGGAGCAGGGAAATTGTACCATTTCCCGGTTTTCATTCTACTTTCTTCTCCTTCTGTCATGGAACACTGGGTGCACTCAGGTCATTACCTGAGTGTGACATCTTAGTAATTCCTCAACGAAATGTTGCTTTCCAATAACCATCTATCTTGGAAACTGTCTCTCCCATTATCTTTATCCTAACTGCTCGAGACAGATGGTACTTTATGCCCTAAATGTATGTCCAAATCATTTCAAACGCCACTGCCCTGTGATTTGGGACTCTAGACCAGAGAAGGAAAAGTACCTTCATGTTATAAAGTGTGAAAAAATGTTTTCGATTTGGTAGGGGAGCAGAGGTTCTAACGATTTGGGTGTATTGTGGTATTTCTAATTTAAAAAATGGTCATGCTCTGTGTAAATTCCCTGAGAAAAGCCTGTATGTATTGTGTTAAAATACGATTCCCAAATAGAATGCTGGCATATGCTGATGCACCCTGAAAGTGACATGAAAGGCATGAAATCACCACCCTACTGTAAGCATCAGTGTCATCTCGTTCATTTGAGATTCTAATAGGCCGTGCTTCTTAAACATTTGCTGAATGCCTGGATAGGTGGCCTCTGTGGTAATTCGCAGTCATTGCTTGGCTCGTTTGGTGCAGTGAAAGTCCCAAGTTTGGACTTTCAGTCCAAGTCCGACGAACTGCATGCAAAATCCTTGCCTTTATCACCTAAAAAATGAGTGATTTCAGAATAGTAACTTCAATTTTACATCCTTGGGATTTCCTTGTTGTTTTTTGTTGTTGTCGTTTGTTTGGTTTGGTTTTTTGAAAAAGACAATTTTATCTAATCCCTGGGGCTCTGATGAAGATAAAATAAAAAAATAATAATAATAACATATGTCTGATGACTAGCATAATTCTTAGAATATAGAAGTTTAGCAAAAATATTTCTTTCACCTCTTTTGCTCCTGCTTTGGGACCACACCCATGACATTTTTCTGGCCAACGTCTCATTTGCACACTTCCCACCCAAGGCCCCAAGCCTCGAGGGAACTTTCTTGACAATGATTTCCCGGAAGCACCTCTCCTCTGCCCCACGTCTTTCAGCACTGGGTATCTACACAACTCATTAGGACACCATGCACCGAGCTTATCACACCATGCCATTTATCTAATTGGCATTTCACAGATTGTGTGTATCAGTTATGTGTCCCCCAGTTGAAAACTTGAGAACTGGGGTGCAACAGATTTCATCCCAGTACAATGTCAACTGCATGGGAGATAAATTTAGACAAGTGTTCACTGAACACAATATGTCACCCTTCATCCTTTTGAACTAGGAATTCTTCATTTATAAAAAAGGACATAACACATATTCTACCTACTTTTTAGGTTGCTCATAAGGATCAAATGAGATAATGGATGTAAAAAAGTTATAATTATTAAAGCTTTTATAAATGTATATACTTCTCGTATGATTATTTTATCCTATTTATTCTTTAACTACAATCTCAAGTATGAAAAGATGGTTTTAGACTTGGTTTTGAAGCATCAAGCCCAGAAAGTTTAGGTGGGTGAGCAACCTCAGATCTAGTCCTAATGTCTATCTCTTTCTATCTAAGCATCTCCTTCCTACTGTCTGTGCTTATAGCAACCATGTTATTTGAATTAAAAAGCAGGTATGGGATATTTTTTTTAGAGATTGTGCCAGCAGATTAGGGAGATATATATTGCATGCTCCACCCTTCTCTGCAGCACCCAATGCATATCTCCACTAATGAACATATATTTTATTGAAAAGATTCGTGAAGGCCTCTCAGGCTCTGCCAAAGCCCTGGGGAAACTTCCAGTAACCAAAGCCCAGATAATGTATCGAGGAAATAAAGATGCCTAGATGAAAGGGGAAGATGTGAAGGTCTGGTAAACTGATGGACTTTCTGAAGAGTTGTTTTTTGATTTCTGCTTTATGGCAAGAAAATAACGTTAGTATATATCTAACTATTCAAAATTGACACCTCTCTGTACCCTCGGTTGTTCAAACAGGAGAAGGAAGATACAATTTTAAAGAAAGCCCGGGCATGGGGGTAAGGAGACCTGCATTTTCATGCCAACTCTGCTACTGGGTAGTGGTGGGGGCTTGATAAAGTTACTTAATGTCTAAAATTCATTTTTGTCCTCTAAAATGTGGATAATATTCACGACTCTTATGTAACTCCTATGCGAATACATGTAGAGTCCCTATCATGGTGATTAGAACGAGGTGAAGTTCAGTGTATGTTAGTTGTATTATTTATATTTTTTTATGTGCTAAAGATTGTTTGTTGGTACTCAGCCTCTTCCAAAAAAAGTACACACGTGTGTGCGCACACACACAGATATACCGCATCACACAAATATACACTTCTAAGCTTCACGAGATCTTAGAAAGGCTGGAGCATGTCTTGCTCATATTCATGGGCTGTGACTTAGAGTACATCAATAAAAATCGCCTACATAAAATTAGGAAGACAGGAGAGGAGGAGAAGCTGTGATTCTCATCCTCCAGTGGCAGGTAGATGCGAGGGAAGAAGACAGTAGCCGGGATCACAGAATTCTCTGGCTCTGCTCGTCTGAGTCACCCACTCTGGAGCTGTGGTCTTTGAGATCATGTGTGGAAATCTCTGTTAATGCCTGCACTTCTCAGTCCCACAAAACCAGTTGCTTGACTGACCTTGGCTCTTGGCTCCCCTAGCTTTATCCGAAGTCTCATAAGTAGCTCATTTCCTATATTAAAGCCTTCCTGCTTGAAATACCTAGAGTGATTTCCGTACTCCTGACCACATATTACATAATGCATATTGTTCTCTCTATAATCACAATTATTTGATACAGCAGAGTCCACTAGGTAATCAATAGGCAGGTAGTGACAATGCGCCTGTGGCCTGTGCACTTGAGCCCGTCTCCATCTCAATCTCTGAGTGGCAAAAGCTCACTCCAAACAGAGGATCATTTCTCCCCAGACCTTGTAAAGACCTCTCTTCATTAAGAGAGGATAAATGAGAAACGACAGCCACATAACAATAGTGATAAGTGTGGCCCGAAAGAGGTACAACTTTGCAATCAAGATGCAGACAAAAAGTATAATTTTTCTGAATTTTACAAAATGTTCTCCAACAAACAGGTATTACCTATGCAAATAAAAGATAACATATTTAAAAATAGAATAATACCTCAGAAAAAATAAAAGTAAAAAAAAAAATGTAGCTAGTTAAGTTTATACTTCTCAAATGCTCAGAGAAATTGGAAGAAGAGAAAAAAAAATCATGCTTAACTGATATCCGTATCCTAAGGATCTGACATAGATCCTGGCACACATGTATTTGTGGGACTGAATAGAATTAAATCAGGATTAGCTGGAAGCTTCAGGAGGCAGGGAGATCAGTGTGATCTGGTTAGTTCCACACCAGCTCTAGAGCCAGTCTGATCTCTCCCACACCTTCTCTCGCATTCTCCTGCCCACCTTCCCAGATCAAGCCCTTTCTCAGTGAGCGAGCTGCACCAGCCCCAGGCTTCCTCATCAGGCTTGCCCTGTGGATCTGCCTTTCCTGTTCCACATCTGAGCAAGCAGATTTTAATAAACAACCTTTTCCATATTGGCACACGTAAGTTCTCATTCAGTACTTTAGACATTCTTCATTAGCTAAAATAAAAAAGAAAAGAAAAAATAAAAATTTTCAGAAAGCTTCATTATGTAAAAGAGGTGCTTTAATTTCACTAGAAGGTTACAATAACATTTCTTTCCCATTATAACTGACAAAACAACTAAAATTTGTGAGGTGTGTTACAGTGTTTCTGATGAGAGAAATCTTTATTCTGAGACATAATTAACTTCTTTGAGAAGGCATACTAAGTCAAAAATCAAGGACATTTATTTTAAAATGTCCGAAAGTCTGAGATTCTACCTTGTAAATTCAAGTACTGATTGTTACTTTCTGATTAAAATATTTTAATTCTTTCTCCTCCCATCCATAAATTTTTGGTTTAAATGGTTCTTAGATCTATCTTTAAGAAGCTATAGATTCCTTGAAACTGAGCTTCTGGTTATGAGAGCCCAAAGGATTAAGCCTTCATTGGTTCTCCATATTTATATCTCTGGGAAATGGGTGAGGTAATCAGGTTGTTAGCAAGGTACTATCTATCAAGGTGACTCACCGGTGCCCTGACCCAAGGCTATTTATTAAGCTTCCTGTGTACCTGAGAACGTCTTCATCTGCTTCTCTGAGTATTTATTTTTGTGACACAGAAGCCCAGACACCATTCTTTGGCTCTCATTTCTAATGCACATCTCTACATTTGGAAGGTCCATTTTCCATAGAGGGTGACAGGGCAGCCACTGCCACAAGACTGGTTTCTACAATTTCAGAAAAAAGCATTGTCTTGCAGCTGAGTAAAAGAAGAAAAGAAGAACCATGACATAGAAGAAGAACCATGACAATAACGGTTTCAAGATGATGGATCATCCAATAATTATGACAGCCAAAGCTACTAATGACCCCCCGCCCCCCGCCAACAAGCCTATGGATAGACTATTAGTTTTATATAACTGCACTGAATTCTGCACAAAATACAGTTATCATAGTGAAGCAGAAGGTTAATGTAGCATTCTTCTGTCTCAGTGACAAAAGGATTGAAGCCATCAGTCAAGGGAGAAAGAAATGTAGGGTATATAATAGATGCAGCTCAACTTCAGCTCTAGGTGTCAGGATTGCTAAAACAAGTCTTTTCACACAGATGCAAGTCCACCGTAAACATAAGCATTAATACTCTGGATTCAGGCGAAAGCTGAAATTTTACACTTTTAATGTTACCATAATCCATCACTGCTTGCTGCAAGACCCTCCAGCTATTTTGTATATGCAGTATAACAATTACAACTAATAATTTTGATATGCACAGCTTTAGAATCCTTTACAATTTCTTAAGATAAGAAGTAGTCCAATACTAAACAGGCAGATATAAATTAAATTTGCATCTTTCAGGAAGGGATGCTTATGTTTTTCTTGTCTTACATTGTACTAGGGGCTTTATAAGTCAAGCATTAGGGGACAGTGACATCCTTGGCTCAAGAGATTAAAAGCCCACGCAATATGTTTTCTGGATAAAGGACCCCTCATCATCTCAGTTCGCTCCACTTGAATTTACAATTCTCTAGAAGAAATTTGGGAAATTTTCTATTTTTTCCAGTTTAGCCTGATAGACATCTCTGCTGGACTCTCCATACATTCAGCATGCACTGAGCCCTAATCAGTCTATAACTATAGCCTAGAACCTGAAAGGATACTAAGCTTAGCCCTTCCATTGTGACCCCCCAAAGCCTGGTCCACGACCTGGATCCATCTGGGAATTCTGTGAGCTCTGAATTCTTGCCCCGTCACTAAGACGAGTCTTATGAGCCCTGATGCCCTTGTGGGAACCGATTCTATTTTTCCTGTGGATTTTAGCAGAGGAGAGATGAGCAAAGAAACCTGGCAAATGCTAGGACAGATTGAAATAGCTTTGTGCACACCAGAGTGTGTTGCCACTGCTTCTGTATTGTAATAAAAATGACAATACATTTTACATTGTAATGTACCGTCTACTGGAAGGTATTTGCTGTTGGTAAAAGCTGCATAGATCATTCAACTTCAAACTGTTTATATTACTTCAAATTGACAATTTCATTTTCTTCAGGCATCAAAAAAAAAAAAAAATCCTCAACCTCTCAATATAAATGCAATTTTTACTTACAGTTCTATTCATATCACCTCTGGAAATATAGCCAAATCTGATACTAGTCACTGGACCTATCACATCCTATATTTGAAGTTATTGTTGTTGAATTCTGTGGCTCCCTCTCCTCTTATTATAAGGCATAAGCTAACTGAAATGTGCTGTCTTCTTGTTTGACATTAGTCACCAGATTGGCTGAAGTAGTTCTTAAGAAGTAAAAGATTATCATAAAATCTCCTAAATAGCAATACTTTGGTCTTTGGTGTCTGAAAGTAAACTGTAAGGTAAAGGGAGAAAGAAGTGAGGATTTCAAATATTTAAAGCCACATTTCATTTTAAGGCCACATTAGATCCCTGGTGCTATGCTAAAAGGTACAAGAGGTGGTGGGCTCAGGACTCAGTGGCCACAGATGTTTACTGGAACCAATGATTCTATCTTGGGTGTTACTAGGTGTTACCAGGACATCCCAGGGCATCACTCAGAGGAGTAGTCAGGGCAGGAAGGAGGCTGTGTGAGTGAAAGTGTTCACTAGATGGCAGCATGAAGGACCAGGGAGGAGTGTAATTAAAGAGATAGATGTTCCTTGAAAAGTCACCGAAAACCACAAAATGGGTGAAAATATTCACAGTACTGTGTATGTGACAAAGAACTTGAATCTAAAAATATATAAGTCACTCTGACAACTCAGTAAGACAACCTGTTTTCATCTGAATTAGAGTAAGACCAGACGCGACACTTTAACAACAACAAAAGATAACATTAATGGCCAATAAACACATGAAAACCATCTCAACAGCATTAGACATCAGGGAAATGCTAATTAAAACTCTAATGAGTTATCACTTCACACCCAATTGGAATGACTAAAATTGAAAAAGATTTCTAATACTAAGTGTTGGCAAAGATGTGGAATCTGCCACTGGGACCTTCATGCATTGCTTGTGGGAATGTAAAATGGCACAATTATGTTGAAAAACAGCAAGCAATCTCTTGTAAATTTTACAATACACGTACCACGTGACTTAACAATTTCACCCCTAGGTATTTTCTCAAGACAAGTGAAATCACATATTCACAAAAAGATGTCTATGTGACTGTCCCTGGATGACTTACTCATATTGGCCCCAAACCGGAAAACCCAAATGTCCTTTGTTAGGAAAATGGATAAACAAATTGAGGTATGTTTGTACAGTGGGAAACTGCTCAGAAGTAAAAATGAGAAACAAAACATCATTCTCGAATCTCACAGACATTGTACTGAGTCAAATAAATCAGGTAGAAAATGTATACACTCCCTGATTCTGGCTTCAGTGAAGTTTACACTAGGTAAAATCATTTTAAGGCATTAAGCATCAGATGACTGATGGCTCGAGATGGGAAGTGTGGGGATTGACTACAAGGTGGCATGAAGGAATTTTTTGGTAGTAATGGAAATGTTATATATTTTGATTAGGACAGAGGTTTGAATGGTTGTATAAATTTGCCAAAAATCATTGAACTGTACACCTGAAATATGTGTATTTACTGTATGTAAATTATATCTCAAAGGTATTTTTAAACAAATAAAAAGTACTACCAGATAACGTATTTCATAGATCGCTGTAAACAAGGAGAGTAAATATTTAGAGTTAAAGACGCAAGAAAGCAGATATAGTAGAACAGATAGAGAAAGAAATCCCAAGTTATGGGTTGGTGTGTGTGGTTGACTGGTCTGTGCCCTCTGAAATACCCCTATGTATGGAGAGATAGGGACAGATAGGTGCAGTATCCTCTCATGTACAACTGGTATCTTAGAATTTTCTAAACTGGACAAAGTTCAAACCCTGGCTTGACTCTTCTTAGCTATTGATCATAAGACAACTATTTTAAATTCACAGATCCTCAATTTTCTCAGTTGTGAAATGAGAATGCTAATAGTTCTTAGGGCTAATATGAGGATTATGCTAAGAGAACATATGTAAATTACTTATGTTCTCAATACTCTTAAGTAATTCTTTTATCCTCATTCTCAATCTACTGATGGGGCAGATAAAAGCCCCGATTGAGAGGGTCAGGAGCCCTGTGGACACTGTCAATATACTCAAGAAGCACAGACTAAATGACTATAAGATAGCCTCAGACTCCTGACCACACTCTTGTTTTCTCTGCTCTGTCCTACGATTATGAGACAAGCTGATATACAGACATAATGACATTAGAACCTAGAAAAAGAATATTGCCAGGAAAAATGCCAACACATCATAGGACAATTAATACTAAATTTTATTTAACTGAAAATAATAACACTAGAGGGAAACATAATCAGACCAGGTATTCTGAAAATAACCACATATTCATCTGTCAGGTACCAATAGCAGAGGAATTCTCAGAAGATATTGGGCAACGTTTTAGATGCCTTGCTTGCTGTCTTTGGGGTTCTGGTTCCTCAGTGTACTTCATGGTACGTGAGTCACATGCCCAAGACTGCAAAACAGCTGTGTTAATCTCCTTTTAAGCACCTCTGAGAGATAGAGCAGAAGTTTTGTTTTCTTTCCTCTGAGCATTATTGTCACTGTTTACCTCATGTCAGTTTAGTCATCCTGAAGTAAACAAATAAGTCATATCTCCCCCTTATTTATTCAACCATGACTAAAACAATAAACCACACATGCAATTTCCAAGTACGGGTTCAACTAAGGTCAATATTTTTCAGAACATGGCTTCAAGAAAAAAAAGCATGTAAACTATGACAAATTAAAATGTACATAAATGTTTCTGAGATTCACAGCCTCAATGACTCAGCCAAACCATGGTGATGGTGGCTCACAAAAACACAGCAACGGGAGCACTCCTGTCTCTGGATCACACAGCTACCTCGGTGTTGTCGCTGGGACCAAGAAGAGGCCGTGTGAATGAAGACTCTTTAAATGGGGTTTTTCTGCAAGGAAATCCCTGAATGTCATCCAAGAAACTCAGACCAGCCTCTCCTGGGGGGCTCGTGAGCAGCCTGCCCCAGGAATGGCTCAATGACCCTGGTGGAGATATGATAGAGTCAGAGATGGCGGAGCTAAAAACATAATGCATTAAGTAGCATTTAGTGGTTTATCATCTTATTATAAAAGTAACAGAAATGAATTATAGCAAATTTTAATATGAAAAAAGATAAAATAACAACCTGGCAGAAACATATCACCCAACATTAAACATGAATATTGTCATTTACGTTTTTCCGCAGATACACACGTGTGCTTGTTCGTGTAGAATATTCTCTTAAAGTTGAATTGTGCTATAAATATTTCTACACTGCCTATTTTTACTCCTCATATACAGTAGAAGCTCTTCCATCTACCACATTCAGAGTCAGTAACTGGCCAATTAATCAAAAAAGTCTCACTTATTCTGCAACTAAAATGGATCAGGTATTATACTAGGTGTTGGGGATTCAGGTTGACAACAGGCTGACATAGTCCTTAATCTCAATGAATTTAAAATCAAGTAACTGCTCATAATAGAAGATTTGGAATTTAAAAAAAAAAAAAAAACAGGACAGAAAATCTTCCATAATTCTCCACACAGAAATAAGCACTGCAAAAGTTTTGGTGAACTTCTTTCTGATCTTTTTACTGTGCATCAAGTATTATTTTAACTGTGGATCTGATGTGGACATGCTTATATTATATATACAATTTGGTAAAAAAAAAAAGTCTGTAAAGCAGATAATCATTCAAAAACCACATTCATTGCTTAAACATATTTTCAATTTAATATTCTAAATATGCACTGATTAGCTATGTTTATGGTAGAGGGCCAAGGTCTCATCTTTGTCCTCTGATTAGAGTTTCATGAAGCTTTCTTACACAAGCCATATTTATGATAAATGAACCAAACCTCCATTTTTAACGCATCTTTAAGTGAAAGTGAGAATGCAAATTCCCTGGACAGGCAATCTGAGCCTGTAATTCTAGAATTTTACAAAGTGTCCCCATCTTTTACAGTCATCTAACCATACCTAATCCCATGACAATTTTTTAGCACCTCACCTTCCCAGAAAAACCATCTGAAACAGTTTTTTCTTTGCACTTACGGCTCATTGATTTACATAATATTTAATTGAGTTATGCAATTACGCTGGCAAGGGAAACTGACGTAAACATACTTACTGACTCCTGATAAGCTAACTATCAGTGGTGGGAGCAGATAGGCACAGAAACAAGGGTGAGGAGCCTGCATGCCACGCGATAAGAGTGCCTGGACCCTGTTCAGTATGTTTACAGACAGAGTGCTCTACTAAATTATTCTGATGAATTGGTTACATGGAAATTGGTTAGGCATCTTCTTTAATTATAAACTTTACAATACAAATTTTTCCCTGGTATTTGAACTAAACAGAAATGTTATATTGGTGTTGGAAGAGATGGACAATTCTACACTTAGGCTTATCATATTTGGTGATATTGAAACCTGATAGCATCAACCCATGAACTCCATCTTTCAGAATGAAGAATAGGTTTTAGTTAAAGATAGCAGTGAAGCTTAACTCACGTGCATGAATTCATCATTTTGGCAACAGAAGATCAATACACCTTCTGTTTCTATCACATTTGAGTATTACACAGTCAACTTACATTGATGGCTTTTTCATAGTAATTCAGCAGGGAATGTTGATATCACTTTAGATTATGAGAATCTCATAGATTTGCCATTTCTGTAAAGTAGCCTGATATTATTTCCACTTTTTACTGCCAACATATCTTCTCACAAGAGTCAGCAGTATTCTAAGTAACGTGCCTGGACAAAGTTGCTAACAAGGAATTAGCAATGCATTCATTATTAAGGCAGTTAATGCATCTAATGATCCTTAATCACATAATGAAATGTTTGCTATGAATGTTTTATTCCACCACCTTCTCACACATTATTTATTGTTAATTAGTTACTAAGGGGTGATCAGCATTATCTTTTGATAAAAAGAAATTGCAAGAAGACTAGAATATTGCATGATTTGCAGTTCTTTGATTTAATATATTGTTTAATTCCATGTATCTAGAGCCTTAGCTATAAGATTCTTTTTCTCAATACGGGTTATTTTATCTAAGATATAAATGCCATGTGTTTACATATGGTTCAGCTCTTGCATGTATCCATTTTCCATTTAAAACAGAAATGCTCTCAGGCACCTTAGCCTGAGGCTATGCTTCTGTTAAACATTCAAGAAGTCAAGCTCTGTGACAGGGCTTCTTTGAAAGAATGCAGAAACTAATTAGCTGGCATCCTTTAAAATGTGTCAGTGTGTAGTTATATACACATACACACTTATAGTGTATTTTCCTATATTACTATATATAGTGTATGTTCCTGTAATAGCATATATGCATTGTGCATGCATATTATATACATATATGTATATATATGTCTTTAGATAACTTTTAAAATAATCTCCTTTACTAGTTATCTTTTTTAATTGTTCTATCATTCATAGGAACAGAATCACCAGAACTCACAGGCATTCTAGATGTTTCTCTTCTTCATGTATCATATTGAATAAGAATTCGAGTCATTATAATTTTACCTTACAAATGTCTCTTATCTCTATTCAGCTTTTATTCTGGTGCTATCATTTCTCGTGGAGATGTGTCAACAGACTCAGTCCCCTTACTGAAAACAGTACTTAGCAGTTTGTCCTCTCTCCTTAACAACTCAGATTTGTATCGACCCTATTTGATATATATATGTTTTTTTTTTTCTGATTAAGCAGGAAGAATTAAAGTAGGCTCTGAATGGGGATGATGGTGAGAATAAAGGAGACACATGAGTCATAAAACAGGAGGTCATGTTCCAAGTTTCATTCTTTGGGGAAAGCTGGTGCTATCTGGACAATAGAGCGCATGAAAGAGATAGAAAACCAGCTTTCATGAAAGTTCACCTATAATTTTTTTGGAAGTCATAGCTGAAGCAAGTCCTAGAATCAGAATCCCGTACTTATAGAGCTAAAATGGGCCTCACCAATCACTCAGTCTAACCCTGAAAATAATTATGCTTTGTTATGGGCTGAATTCCCATGTTCTCAAAATTGATATATTGCAGCCATAGCGCACAGGACCTCAGAATGCATATCTATTTGGAGAGACCGACTTTAAATAAGTGACCAAATAAAAATGAAGCCATTAGGTTAGGCCCTACTCCAATATGTCTAGTGTCAATACAGGAAAAAAATATTGTACACACAAATACCAGGGATGCATGTATACAAAGGAAAGGCCATGTGAGACGCAGGGAGAAGGTGACCATCTGAAAGCTAAGGAGAGAGGCCTCATATGCAACCAAAGCTGCCAACTCCTTGAACTCAGACTTTTAGCCTCCAGAACTGTGGGAAAAAAAATGTGTGCCTTTGAAACCACCTAGTCTGTGGTACTTTGTGGGGGCAGCCTTAGCAAACTAATATGCTTTTACTGATTCCTGGAAGAAATGCTATTCCTTCCCGTATCTCAGCACACTTTTCTTTTTTTTTAGGCAAAATTATATAGGAAAGAATAATTTTTCACACTGGAAAGCATTTAGGGCTGTATAAATCTCACAGGAAAGCACAAAAACAAAAGATTTTCAGCAATTAAACTTTAAAAGTCCTCTCAAGACCTCTCAAATGTTATGTGAATATTTCTACAAAGCCAAGTGCTAACAAACATATCCCCTGAAGCGAAACCACCAGAAAAACACCTTCTCATTCCTTTGTGATTCTAACTGTTTACTAGATAACCTCTTATCTCAAGCAAATTCCCATTGTGTCATCTGAGAAGGGTTAAGTTGAAGTCATCATGTATCCTACTGAAGGTATAATTGTAAATGTGAAAAAAAAGTTCAGTGGTTCAAAATGACTTAGACGATCAACATATTTAATAGAAAATTTATTAAGACGTCCTCAGACACAAAACATTCTTTTAAGAATCTGATCTCAAATCTGAATTACTGCTAGACTGAATAACTGATTAAGAAATTGATTCTACTCTGACCTAGAGTCATCACCATAATTGTCCAAGGCCACCTCTCCTTTCTGGTGAGCAGAGGCTCAGAGTCAGAAACATGTCTTCTGTGATGCCTATTTCTGATCTGTGGCTCTGTGTACTGTATAATCCAAGGTTTCACCAGGGCCTTAGTGGGCTAACAAGCCATCGACAGAATGAATTGAGCATCGATCTTCAAGGTTCATAGTAAAGGAATGAAAGCTAAGCTACTCATTCATGGCCTTTTCTGATAGTTCCTTTTTTAACTTTGGAATTAATTTTCCAGTCCAACTAATATTCAGAAGTTTTTAGACTGAAGGTCTTTGGACTCCTTATGGCTATAGATTTGTTTTGTTTGTTTGGAAGGTGTAGTGTTTTATTTTGAAGGAAGATATGTATTTATATCTTAAATGCCTATATGTGGATCATGCATTCTCTTATTTGTCACAGTCCTCTGGTCCTCAGTACATCTTGCCCTCTTTGTAAAATACTTGAAGGGACCCTGAAGGCATTTGAATTTTTGTAGCCTTTGAGAGAGATTATGAGATCCCCTATTTATAGCCTTAATCATAGGACCCAAAGGAAAACATACTGTCTGTAAATATAAAATTTCCAGTAAGCAAAGTCATTCTAAGTTGATAATAAAATGTAAAAGGGTTGGTTAGGGCAAGTTCCTTGAGTGCTGAACCTCCCAGTCACCAAAAGCTAGGCAGTTTTCTAAAATTTGACTTATATTCTCTCCGTAACAAGCTGACTGCAGTGTGATTTCTCCCACAATCCCTTTCTAAAAAGGCAATATGTACTCCAAAAAGGGTAATTAGTTTATATATGAGATCAGGGATCTATTTCCCAAAGTTGGAATCTATATATCATCTTTTCCTAAAATAAGGTAGGAAAATACAGATTGGAATTGGGGAGGCCAAAAATAAGAATATCAGGAGACGGCAAACAGTGAACGAGAAGACAGAATTCACAGTCCTCGAGTGCAGAAGAGAATTATAGACAATCATTTCCTGCTATACTAGACTTGTTAATTCTTGTGTGGAAGGTGATCTTTGATTTCTGTAGATAAAGCAATCCTATAACTTGAATTCCTCTGTGCTATCTTAGGTCTAGGCATTTTTATTCCTTTTTTAAAAAAGAATATGTGTTGCTGAATAAATAAATGTATACATAAATTAAATTAAATTTTTATGTCTGAGGCTTTCTGTAGAAACAGATTATTATACCGCGAAATAATACTTGGTAAAATTAGATGGATGTATTCAGAAAATATGCCCAATGTGTTCTCATCTAGAAAACAGGCAAAAGCATCATGGCCTGCTTGGCCATGTAAGAGGACAACTTTGCATCATTCAGATTTAGCTGTTATTATCATTGCTACCTTAGCTTATGAAAAGCACACTGGGTAACATGCCAACGATTTATTAATAAGAGAACACAGTACTAACCAACCTTAAGGAAGCATTGGGTGGGCTTACAACCTGCTCTCACACATCTCTGTTTCTAGCATCTAGATGTCCATCTAGTTCTTTTTGCCTCCATTCTGGACTTGCCTTGAATTCTTATTCCCTGCTTTGCTCTATGTGGAGCAATTCGTCTCTGTCTAAATTCTGACCTGTGTTCCTTCTTTATCTCATGGTAACGAGTGAAACCAATGCCCTCTAAGTAGCAGCTGCTTTCTCCCGGGAAACATATTTCACGACCATCTTCTGCTATTTACGTCTCCCTCGTTGACTAGCACCTCCCTTTTCAAAATAGTTATCAAGGTATTTCTCCAAATTCTCACAATGCTCTTTCTAAATGAAACCAAGGTTAATACATTGTTCTCCATATGAATATTTTAAAATACAGACATCCTACATAATGAGAACATGTGCAACTGGGAGCAAGATGCAGAGACCACCCCATAACTGGGCCAAGTGTTTATCCTCGGCATACCACATAGCACCTCCCACCCCAAATTTATTTCACGATGTACACATATAGCAAAACATCAAGATGTATGCCTTAAATATACACAATTTTCATTTGTCATATTTAGTTTTTTTTTTTTTTAACTAAAAAAAAAAAAAATACCAGCTCAGAAACCATGGCCTTGCTTGGAATCAGAAGGCAGTGGGAATTTTTATGGACTAGACAAAGAAACAGAGTTAATATAGATATATAGAAATAAGAAAGAAACAGGGCACATTCTGAAAACCACCGGTGATGGGAAGCGCAGTTAATGAGCCAGCTCTGCTTCACCACCCAGCATTCCAGAGGAGGGAGATGCCCCACTGCATGAAGCCCTCATTGGCACGAATTCTAGTCCTTGGCAGCAGAGAACCCCTGTTCTGCTCTTCTGCTTTCCAATTCCTCATATCCCAGCACTAAAGTATGTCTGTGAACCACACAAACCATAGCTTCAAAACAGCAGTGTCATATCCTCTCGCTTTACTCATAAAAGCAGAGAAAGCCCTGTCCCAGGGTAGGGGGCCCTTCAGCCTCAGGACTGACTCCTAAAGGCTGCCACAAACGTATCCCCACAACCTCTCACATAGCCACGGAGCCTGGATAGCAAGGGTGTTGTCATGGCAACCAGAAGACAGCCAAGAGCAGAATGGATGTTATCACCCCACAAGTGGTGCTTCAAGTCTTCATCTCATCACTCTTCCCATCTGACGAGCCGCGTCATTAAGAGGTTCTGGATAGTAATTAACCGCAGAGTGCTTCTTCACTACTCCAAGTTTGGTCACGCCAGAATCCCCATGAGGATGAATAAAGAGCAAATTTCAGCTACAGGGTCTAAAAATTCAGGTTGGGATGTGAGGGTTGATACTGGGGAGAGAGATCCAGGGAGAGAGAATCCTAGAGGTCATCTCACTCAACACCCTCAACACAGCCTTCCTTCCACATGCACACGGAAATGAAAAAGCATGCAGTATCACATCCGATTGCCCTTTTCAAATTCCCAGAATGAAGCACTATGAATCAGCAATATTCCTTGGAACACAGGAGAAACCCTCCCAGACCGTGGTAGAATGCTGGCTAAGGTCTCAGGAAACCTATTTATTCCCTGGCTCAGCCAAAGCAGGATTGGCGTAAGAAAACTGGGTTAGTTAAGTCCTCTGAGAACAAGTTATTTCACTAAGGAATCCATTTTGTATAATTTAATAAAATCCATGTTTCAGTATATGTTTTTTTCCTTTCCATCTTTTTCCCTCACTCTTCTCAAAAAAAAAAGTCTCCTTATCTTTAGAGGACAAATGGAAAGATCTCTTTCCATAACTCAGCCAGGAAAACTTAAACATCCAGGGTGTTAAAATAGACTTGGTGTGATGGCATCAGGGATGGAGGGCTTGGTGGGACGGGGGGGCATGGAGGGGGATGCCTACTGCCCTTCATCCTTTCAGGCAGAGAAAATAACGTATTAGGCATCTTAGAGAATGGCAAACTGCTGTAACTTCACATACACATACTCCTAAGTGGTAGGGACAGTAGAACACATACAATAGTGGTGAGATAAGGTCAGCAGGGTAGGTAGAGTCTGATCACGATCAGTTTATCTAGCTAAATAAAGAGCTTAGATTTTGTTGTGAAATTGATGAAATTAGCTTTAGCGAGACCATACCAGCAAGGCAAGACTCACACATCACAGAAGGTGTGGTATTCATAAAACCCTAAAGGAAGAGGAAGAACATGAGGGTTTGCAAGAATTGGGACACACACATCTCTGAGTATGGTTCCTTCTACAGTGCTGTCTGCAAAAGTAAAATTTTCCCCTTGCAAGTGGGAATAGAGTCATTTCTTCACAGGGAAATCTCAAGTTTCGAGTGCACTCCAGGGAGAGGAGTGAACTAGATGCACTGAGGTTAAAGTCACAAGATGGAACCCGTCGGGGCAGAGGAGTCACAAGTGGAGGAGAAAGTCTGCTCAGTTTCCGTCTTCTTTGCCCCAAATCAAAGTAACAGAATCCGATCCAAAGTTCTGGGCTACAGATGGTGGAACAGCACAGCATATGTTCTGCAAGTACCTCCAAGAGCCGCCTATATCCTGGCTCTTAAATACTTCACAACAGAGAAAATGTGCTGATAATTTATACATTCAATATGTGTTCATGTGTGTACATGCCCAACACACACACACACACACACACACACACACACACGGCCAGTGCTCAGCAAACTCTGCACCAGTGAACTCGGCTCATGAGCCTCCTCTCTTCCTACGCTTCCTCTACTCCTGTTCCTAGTTATCGTCATGCTCTCCCGTTTCTCCGATCTTTAGCCCTGTTTTGGGGAAGGATTTTAAGGTCAGTTTTTTTACCCCTCCATAAGACCTCCAGCCTCCTACGAAGCCCAACTCTTAACTCTTGCTATGTGGAAATAAAACCGTTTCTTCTTCTTAGAAGAATTTAATGCATAAGAAAACATGGAGGGGAAGGTCATTTATTGATCTCATAGTGTTCAGTCCAATACCTAGTTTCTGTATACCTATAGCCAGGTATACACACGTATAGGTATCCTGGTGTGTGCGCAACCCATAAATACCAGGATCTGTTCAATAAACAGCAAAATGTTTCCTTGCATTTACCTTGTATTTTAGTCTTTAGCCTCCAGAGGCTCTGACAAGTGGGATGAGAGCCATCATATTACTACAGCAAAGCAAATAAAGAAAGTAACACTGAGAGTACTGTGGGTGACAACTGACCACCTTCCAACTCTAGACTTCCAATCCTGATTACAAGTCCCAGCACCAGTGTTATTCAATGAACTTGAAAATTCATTCATTCTATAATTATTTTCAGGAGGAGTTCATACCATCTCTCCATTATCCATGTAACTCTGAGCAGGCTACCTCTTTTCACTATGACCTTTCCTTAAAAACATCCCTAAGAACCCCATCTGCTCCATAATTACATTTATTGTGGTTAAGTAGAGGAGGCAGCAATTACACAAACCTCTGGCTGTGTCAGTCCTTTGTTAGAAAATTCTTGCCAGCACAACTGTGCTCATGAAACCGCCAATTCCTCCTCACACACTGACACACATACGCACTCAACACACAGATACACAGACTCACACATTCACATCCCCCCACGACATTCAGAGCTATGCCCATTCCCACATGGGTGCATCTGCGCACATAAATGCACAACCTGTATGCAAACAGAGTCCCCACATATATTTATGCATGTGTTTTATAAATAGCTAAACCTACTAATTCACAAGCCTCTGTGGCTGGCAGATTACTGGAGTGTGCAGATTAGAACTAAAACAAATGATTGCGAAGTCAAGAATAGCCCATTGCCAAACACATTCTGTTCTTTTGCTTAGCGTTGTAGTTTTGCCTTAATTTATGCTAATCCTGACTCACGCTGCAAGTTAAGGTACTGTGGTTCATAAATGGAGTGCAATCTACAACTCCATTTTGGCTGAGAAGAAAGAAAAGACCGCCAGGTTTCTTAATGACGCTTTAAAAAACAAAAAATTACAGTTTTGTCACATATTAATGTGAGAATAGTTGGGATGCTTCACCGTACAGATATATCTATATACCGTGTATGTGAACAAATACATAAACTCGTAATGAAGCTCCAGTTCTGTGAGAACTCTTAGAACAGATGTTGAGTTTAATTTCTGTCACCACATATGAGAGTTGGGTTTAATCAAAAAAAAAATTTTTACAGGCTTCAGTAACTTCATGTCCAAGGGCCACATTCTTTCTACCATCTTAACTCTCCCTGTTATGCCGTTTTGGGCTTCAGATGCCACATTCGGTCCTTCTGTCCTCCTACCATTTCTTCTTCCATGATAGGACTTCAATTTCTCTCTATCTGTCTGTCTGTCTGTCTCTGTCTCTGTCTCTCTGTCTCTTTCTCTCTCTCTGTCTATCTGTCTGTCTCTCTCTCTCCTCTCTCTTCCTCTTCAGTACAAACTCCTCGATTTAGAGTTCCACTAGAACTTCATGCCAGCTACCTTCTCCTCCAATTTCTGGTCAGCCTTGTATATACTTGAATACAGAAATATACCAAACATATTTCTCTCTCTTTTTTTTTTAGCTCCCTGATTATTCTCCACTGAGTTCAAATCCACATCAATTTTTCTTAGTCTGAACTTATTTCTTGACTAGAAACAGGTCATAATTTCTCTTTCCATGCATAGAATTTCCAATAAATAGAATGTATTGCTATCCACTGAAAATATTTCCATTATTTCTGAATCCCAAGCCAATTTCTGAGATGGCATTTCTTAAACTTGTACTGAGGTATAATATATATACAGGATAATGTTTGGATCGTATGTATTCAGTCAGTTGAATTTTTAGAATTCAAATACATCTGTGTAACCAGCCATTCAGATTAAGGAAAAAAAATATATTATTAGCATGACAGAGGCACCCTCATGGCCCCTCACATTCACTATCTTCCGCCCTAAGAAGTAATAGAATATTCTCCCATCTTCTATTACCACCAATTCATTTGCCTCTTTCAGAACATTACATAAACAAATTTCTCCTTTCAGTCAATATTATATTTGAAAGTCAACCATATTGTTGCATATAGTTGTATTTCCTTAATAGCATCCCGTGGTGTAAATAAACCACAATTTCTTTGTTCCTCTGTTGGTGGATTAGAAGGAGATGAAAAGAAAAAAGACAGAGGAGAAAGAATGAGAGGAACAGAGAGGACAACAAAGTGAGAAGACCAGCAAGGAGGAGAGAATGAAGAGAGAAAGAGATGAAGATCTGAGAGGGATAGTGAGCCAGAGGAAGAAACAGAAGTGATTAAAATGAATAGAACACAGACAGAAATAGACTGAGAGATAAAGAAAAGAGAAAAAGAAAAAAAAGAAAATTAAAGACAAAGAGCTTTGAGATCTGTTTGCATTGTGATCTTGACCTTATTGGTTAATCTCTTCAGCTTGCATCTTTTTAAAATTGAGATAATACATATCTCTTGTGGCTGCCATTAGAATTAAAATAGGTAGTGCAGGTAAATGTATTTCTTTAACCACCTTTCCCACATGGTGGCTAAAATTAAAAATTTGTTAAACATACTATTTAAAAAGTCTTCAGGTGTGGCCAAATCGTGAAGTTGATGATAAAGTTTGTTTATACACACAGCCTACGAAATGAAATTCTTAGCTTTTCCATTAACAAAAATTGATTTGATGACTCGTAGATGTGAATCCACTACGTCTGTAGGGATCTGGACTCTCTCCATGCTGAGCTTCAGGGATAATGAAAAACTTCAGATTGAGTGTCGAAGCTCTCTTACCAGCTGAGTTTCATTAACACTCTTCGTAATGATCATATTCCTTGTGAAACAGAAAGATAATTATGTTTCTTGATGACAAATAGGAAGATGTCATAATCACCAGGTATAAAAAACAATACTCCACAGCAAAAATACATAAAAAGGACCAAAATTCAGCAATTTCTTTTTTTAGGCTCTTTGAAGGAAGTTGCAACTCAGCAAGGTTTGGTGTGTGTGTGCGTGCACATGTGCATGCATGCGTGCGCGCGTGCGCGCGCGCGCACACACACACACACACACACACACACACACACACTATATTAGTCTAGGAGAAATGCTTTCTATTACAGACATTTAACATAATTCTAAAACCTAGGAAACTTCCTGAGAAGTGAATACAATGAACTCTCTATTTCTAATAACAATCTGTTTTCCTACAACTGATATCTTCTCTAAACCTACTTAATTTTACTATCCTGGGCTCCCTATATTTGCCTCAGCAGTTAGTACTTATCTCCAGAATTATATAATTCATTCACTCATTCAAAATTATCTACTGTTTAAAAAATAATCCTGACGCTCTGTTGGAACTGGGGACCCACAGATAGGAATGAGATGGAGAAATACGATGTATCTCTTTCACGGAACGCAGAACCTAGTTAAAATATCAATTGTGGGAAGTGATAAAGAAGTAGAAAAACATATCTAAAGACAAGGTGAAGTCCCTGTTGAGATTTGGATGCTCTAAAAAGGAGCAACATGAAGTGTTTTTTGAATGTTACCTCAGAAGCCTCAGAAATCATGTCTAGACCACTACAGATAGTACAGCTCTGGTGCCAAAGTCTGGGACAACAAGGTTCTCAGAGATTCCTCTCTTCTGTGTTCAAGATAAGGTGATGTCACGTTATTCTGAAGTATGGAAGAACAAAGAAGTTTCTTTGCATTTACTTTTTTCTGATACTTACAAAATCTCCTCCTCTGCTGCTTGCTCTCTCTCTCTCTCTCTTTTTTTTTTTAATAACTGTTTATTTTTATTTATTTATTTTTTTATGCCTACAGCACCTGGTCTTCCTAGGTGTTCTCCCATCCAAGTACTAACCAGGCCCGACACTGCTTAGCTTCCGAGATCAGACGCGATCGGTGTGTTCAGGGTGGCATGGCCGTAGACTGCTTGGTTCCTCAAATGATAGAAAGGGTTTTTTTTTGTTTGTTTGTATGTTTGTTTGTTTGTTTGTTTCAATAACATCTCTTTAAAAGGTCAAAGGAAAGCCTGAAAAACTGCAAGTGATTTGGGGGCAGTCTGTCACAATACCTCAAAAAGTACAATGTAAAATAAACATATATTTTTAAATATATGCATACATTAAATATATGCTCAATACCTCAAGATAGATGTTAACACTTAGGCAGGGGAGTTTTTGAGATGAGGAAGGAAAATATGTACTCACTGTGCTCATGAGATATATTTAGGGAAAGATGAAGTGACTTCAGATAGTGCTGCTCTGGTCTGGCTGTGTGTCCTTCCCACGAATTCATTTGTGGAAATCCTAATTCCTAAGGTGATGGTATTAGAAGGTGAAGCCTTTGGGAGGTGATTAGATGGTGATGGCACAGCATTTGTGATTGGGATTTGTGCCCTTATAAAAGAGGCCGCACAGCGCTCTCTAGCCCCTTTCACCAGGCGAAGACACAGCGGGAAGGTGTCCTCTATACATAAGAAAGTGGGTCCTCTCCAGACACCTATCTAGGATATGATCAAGCTGCCAGCACTTGATCTTGGATTTCCCAGCCTCCAGAACTATGTGAAATAAGTTTCTGTTGCTGACAAGCTACTCAGTCTGTGGTGTTACGTTACAGCAGCCTTACCAGACAAAGACAGGTGCAAGATACACCGACCCTACAAGTCAGACTTAGAGGTGCGACGAGAGGCCCGAAGCTCAATGATCCAGGCTGAAAAGAGCCAACCAGGGTCATTCTCGTAGTTGTGTCCTGTTTGGTGTTGAGGGCAATGCATTTCTATAAGGGGCCCACAAATCTATGGGGAACCTCGTGATGAAGGTACTTGCCCAGAGGGAGGGTCTGACCTCACTGCCAGGCTCCTGTTAATCTCCTGAAGGCCCACCCACAAAGTACAGTGCCCTCCTGCCGTGCAGCACTGGCTTCCTGGCCACCTCCATGCAGACGGTGCTAGAACAGAATGCGGGTCCATTCAGCTTTCCCTAGAAATTCCAGCAACTGACTCCGATCTGCAAAGGCCTGTGGGGTTGCGATTGAAGTTACCTTGGAAACGTCTCGATGATGAATGGAAAGGACTTGAGTGGAAATATGGGGACTGAAGCACAGCGTCTGCTTAGGCATTGCTTGTCTTTTTGCTTTGTGCTGCTATGAATGCATAGCGTTCTCATTCCCAAGGCTCTACGGGGCCCGCACATGCTCACGACTGCACTCCCTTCGTGTGTGTAGACACAGAGTGCACAATTGTCTACTTCAGACAAAACTATCACATTATAAAACTCTTTAGCGTTGTCTTTTTCTACAAAATCATGCGGTGAACGAGTTGCTATAACTTAACTTCTTGCCACATTTTCTGATAAATTATTTTGGTCTAACAATGCTTTATACTTTTTAAGAAAACATCATGCCTCTCGGAATAGAATTATAGTCCCTTCTTCTGGCTCCACAATGAAGTGCATATCATACTGCCCACAAGGTGAACTAACAACACCTCAATTAAGATATGAGAATGAGGGGCCAAGTGTTGACAGTAGGGATTAAATGATCCAGGAACATCATTTTCCAAGCGTCAAAAAAGAAAAAAAAATATATCCTAAGTCGGCCAGTGAAAGTCAGAGAGATAACCCCAGAAGTCTTTTATGGTTTGTCAAGGTCAGAGGCTATGCCTCTTAAACAATCACATACTATGGCGACTTTCTTCTTGACATGTTTACAGTCACAAAATCCTTTCCATGTACGGCCATGCTACCCTGAACAAGCCCGATCCCATCTGATCTCTGAAGCTAAGCAGGGTCGGGCCTGGGTAGTACTTGGATGGGAGACCACCTAGGAAGACTAGGTGATGTAGATGTAAAAAATAAAAAAAATAAGGGATTGTAAGGTCCTTGCAATCTGTGAGGTCAACCAAGGGTTGCTTCACCTAAAACAACAACAACAACAACAACAAATCTTTAAAACAAAATCCTTTCCATTAGGTCACCCTTCCATAGAGTCTCTACTTTCCAGAGAAATGATTCACAGATAATCAATTAATATTTCTCCTCTGTATCAAAATGGAAGCACTGCCATATTGTTTACTAACTTTCACCAGGAAGGGGGGATGTGAGACTATTCCTAGAGACAGTCTGGGATGGTAACAGGCTCAATCTAAGAAGTACCACAAGATTAAGGAAGTAGAGCTAGCATTTGGAGGCAGATTGAAGATTGCCTCTCCATTGCCTTCCTTAGAACATATGTAACAGTATCAAAAGATCATGTTTATCTGAGCCTCTACTGACCTTCTCTTCACACGGCTGATATCGCACAAGTCATATGAAGTTAATTTCACTCCTTCAAGCAATTAAAGATCCTCAGACCAATACTCTAGAACTCAGCATCATTATGACACACCTGTTTATCATCTTTCCCTAATTTTGGGCCCCATACTAGCAACGAGGCCTGTGCTTTGTTCCATTTTGAACATCAGCTGGATAACTGGATCTTTGTCTGGTAACTTCTACCAGAGTCTTTATATGTGCTCTAGACAGAGTAAGGGGCTTCCTTCTCAGGGCCCACTTGCCATCCAGGCCTTCTATGACCATAGAGTACAATGCAGCTTATTGGAATTGTGCTTGAACTTGTCCTTCTCTAGTAAAAGTCTGTATGTGAGCTCCTGAGGAAAGAAACGGGGCTTGCTCTTGGCCCCTGCATTGTTTCCCAGATATAACAGTATATTACACATCACATTATATAATAACTTTTAAGTATTTGACTCCAACTACCCACCAAATTTTGAACTAATTAAGAGAAGAAATTAAGTTTTATTCACTTTGGTATTACTCTTTTTCAACTTCATGTCAAAAATGAACACACTCCTGTCTCATCTGGCAAAATGCCTTTAGATATGCAAAATACATTAAAATGCATTTAGAAAGCATTTGTGGCCAGAAATATGTGTGAAAATTAGATATGTGTTTTTCTATTCATTAATTTATTCATTTGCTCATTACATAGTTATGGAGCCCCTACTATGTGCCAGACATTGTGAATATTATTTATCTTATTTCATCTACTCACTTACAAACCTTTTAATATTATGATATTCTTATGGAATATAAAATAAATGTTTAAAAGAGAAAGAAACCCCTGAACATTTAAAATATCTCATTATCAATAGCAAGTATGTCAATTCACTATCAAAATCGAAGTATGAAAAAACCCCACTATCATGAAATCTCATTTTTCATTCTTTTTCTAATCAAATCCATTGTGTGGTACTCAGGTATTCTTAAAGTGAATGCTGTGGAATGGTCTCAGTTTATAAATAAAATCTTTCCTATCCACATTTTGCTTGAATTGGAATTTGCTGTATTGTTGCCAAAAGCAATACTACTTCACCATGGTCGAATAAAACACTTGCCACAGTGTTCTTAAGTGTAAGAGAAAGCCTTGTTGAAGCTTGACTCACTCTCTGGAAGAAGAAATGTAAGCTTACACAGAGTTCAAGTGCACAGGATGAATCTTGGTTCTCAACCAAGATAGGGTCACAGCAGCAGAGTTTGCAAATAGGCCTGGCCTCTTATAGGAATGTCTTCAAGAGGCAGCCTTCCCGGAAGCCAGTTCTTCCAGTAAAGAAAAAAAAAAAAAATGGTCGGAATAATCAGTCTCTCAATGGCCATCTCATGGCGTTCCAGGCTCAGAGAAACAATTTCACAGGACACTAGTCTCTCATTGATTGTGTCAAATTAAAGCAGGCTAACCAGAACTGACAGTAATTCATTCAAAACAAAGTGTTGGGAAAAATCAAAGCCAGAGCCTCTCCCCCTGCCAAGCGATATAGACTTCCCTACAGTTTTTAATATATTAGAAATGGAAGAAAAAGTAACCTTATCAATAATCAGTAAAAGGATGATTAATTTATTCCCTCAGGATTTAGAAACCTTCAATGTCTCCAATCCCATCATCCAATCTAAATGGTACAATCCAAAAACCTGCACCCTATTCTTATTCTAGGGCTGTCCACAACCCACACCCACTCCCCCAAATTCAATATGAAGCATATAAATCATCTCCCTGGAATGAGTCTCTCCTCCATTCTTTATAATTTACTATGTTCCACTTAACTTTCAAGGTGCATCTCATGTCATATGTTCCCATAGTCACTTCAGCGACCACATCACTGGGCTCATCCCTGAGAATTGGATGAGCCACACATAAACTACACTGGCAGCCATTGCTTAGCAGTAGATTTTGTATGTATGCTGTCCCTTCAAAGAAAGCACAATTCTTTCAAAGGTAGAAGCTCATATTAGTTTCCGAGGGGTAATGTAATAAATTATCACAAACTGGGTAGCTTAAAACAATAGAAAAGTATCCCCTCAAAGTCCTGGAGGCTAGATGTTCAAGATCAAGGTGTCAGCAAAGTCCCACTCTCTCTGAAGGTTCAAAGGGTGACTCTGTTCCAAGCCTTTCTCTTAGCCGCTGGTGTCACCTGCAATCCTGGACATTCCTTGCCCTGTAGCTGTATCAGTCTGATATCTGCCTCCACCTTCACATGACCATCTTCCTTCTGTGTCACTATCTCTGTGTGTCCTCTCCTATCTTTACAAAATCTCTAGCCATATAGGATTTAAGGTCCACACTAATAGAGCATGATCTCATCTTAATCAATTACATCTGCAAAAACCTATTTCCAAATACGTCTCATTCTAAGGTTCCGATTAGACATAAATTTGGGAAGGACGTTACTCAACCCCAGGCAGATATATACCTCCATCCTACTTTTGAGGCTTAACATTCTTCCACTAGGAGAATTCAAGGATTCAGCTGATAATGATGACACTGTATTTACGGAGCTTGCTTTGAGTGAAGTGATGCACTGAGCTCTGCAGGGGACCCTTTCAAGCACTGATTCAGCCACAGAAAGATAATAAAAGTGTACTCTTCCCATAAGTCTTGGTTCTTGTAAGTAAAAGCCAATCACTTTGTAATGGTAATTGCTTTTGACCTGCTCTTCTGAGAGGCCACTGGTAGGTACAATGGAGTACACTTGAGCAAAGTTTTAGTATGAGAGATCGGGGAATAATTAAGGCAGAGAGAGTGAGGAAAGGAAGCAATCATGGAAAAGCTTCGTCTTAAAGCATGGGAAATGTCAAGTTGGATTCACTCTGTGTAAAGGTCAGCCCTAACATGCCAACCTTTTAAAATTTCATTTGAAGAACTCTGTTTAAAATATCATGCTACAAATTTGCTAAAAAAAAAAAAAATCACACTGGGAAAAACTTTTATATTGCCATGGAAGACAGAGATACCACATTAGAATACAAAATGAAATAAAAACAAAATACACATCCCGAATCTCCAGGGAGTGAAGTCACACTCCCTCGAGTGTGAATACACACACAAAACTTTCAAATATCCAGGAGAACATTCTGATAGAGGGGAAGCAAGAAAACAACAAACAAAACTCCATTGGAGTCAGAAAACTTGGTTTTTAGTTCCAGTTCGCAATGTGTTGGCTTTGAGACATTCAGTCAGTGAAGGAATTTCACCTTTCTCTAATATGGAGTAATACTTGGCTTATCTACTATAAATAATTCCCTTGTGAAACCAAAAAAAAAAAAAAAGATCTTATGAATGAAATGTTTCATGAAATCATTAATCAGTCCACAAATACTCATGCTGATTTTGAGACCTCCGGATAAGCGCTTATATGGTATCTTAATGATTAACAAAGTTACAACCAAATATTGTCTGCCATTTTGAAATTAAAAAAATTTGTTCTTGAGCAATGTCCTAAGGGATAAGCCCGAACTGGTTGCCTAGAAGAAGAGCATCAATAAAGGCTACACAAAATTGAAAAGCACAATCAGACATTTAAAAATATAATTTTAAACAGTGATCTAGTCAGGGAACCAGAAGGCATGCTGATTGAATACCTACTATGTGTCAGTGTTCTCTAAGATTGAAGGAGAAACAAACCTGAAACAATTTAGTACCTCTGACCCTAAAAAAATTAGAATGCAGCCATACGTTATTTTAAAAAATCAGGAAAATGTCAAGGTAGCATGTGAAGAATACGGAGGCATGGCAAAAATAAGAGCTGGGTGATTTCAGAGTAAGGAGAGATCCCCATGGAGATAAATGTCAGGGAAACCTATAGAGGAACAGGCGGTAAACTAGACACTAAGAGGCATCTCAGTGGCAAGTTTTAGTCCATATAATAGAACAAATGGAAGGAGTGGAGGTTAGAAGGTATGAGAGTGAGGAGAGAGAAAGAGAGAAAGATACTTTTGTTTTGATCCAGGGCTTTGCCATTTTAAGAACTTCTCTGTCACTGAGGTTATTATTCACAGTAACAGTCTGGACCCTCATGTCAGACTGAAACAAAAGAGATTTTTAGCCAAACCTAGCCAAACCTAAGAGATTTTTAGTAAAACCTAGCCAAACAAAAAAGATTTTTAGCAAAACCTAGCCAAACCTAAGAGAAGCCTTAATTAGAGATAATACCTTCTACTCTATTCATTCCAAATTGGAAGAAAAGAGTGAAGAGGTAAAGATCGAACTCAGTTACCTTGGGGTGCCACTGACAATTGGCCAGCAGTCCCCACTATTTGAGACAAATGATTCTATCCGCTTCCCTTAATCTCCTTAAAGATAAAATATATGCAGGTATAAAAATTCTTATATACATATACATACACAAGTATATATTCAAATGTATATATGCAGATATATGACTATACTAAGTATCTGTTGGAAAAGGGAAAAAGGAAAAATACTTGATAAGGGATGAAGTATAAAAAAAAAATCAGAATGGAATTTAGAGTTGCAAAATGGATGCTTCCTGTGAAGACTGAACAGAAGAAAATGATCATACTGAAATTAGCTGGATTGGAACAATGCTTTCTAAAAAGTGACCTATTCGGAGATGGGAAGATCATACCCCTTCACGAAGAGACAATCAGCTTTTGTGTGCTGTGTCAGTGTAAAAGCTGCTTCCAGCGTGAAGTGGTGCAGCCCAGCACTTGCTTTTGAGAGGAGACGGTGAGATGAAAGAATGATGAACTTTAATGGACTATCAGATATTTTAAATAGCATTTCCCATTTTAAATGGACACCCAAATCCACTATGTATAGAATGAGAGCTAAAAGCTTCAGTTCAAACCAGCAAGGCCAGCGCCGGTATGTGTACCGAAAACGTTCTCACAAGAATGCATTTGATTTCCAACCAGCAAGGGACTAGTTATTCCATTTAGGGAAATGGCATCCTGATGACCTAAAATTACCCTTGCAGTTTCTGCAGACTGTAGCTTCAGCAATGCATCTATTCCGGGTCGCATAGAAAAGCTTTGCTAAGGCTTTTAGAGAACTCTCTCCAGGGGGATCATGCTTTCCCTAGCTCCTTTGCTAAAGGTGATATGAATATCTGTCAACATGTTGCTTCCAGCTGGTAATTCATTCATTCATTTAGGAACGGTTAGTGAATGCTTACCATGTGCCAGTCTCTGTGTTAGACGATGGTGAGACGAAAATAAATAAAGTCATAGTGCCTGCCCTAAAGATCTTATTGCCCTTTGAGTATCAAAGTCAAGTAAACAAATAACCAGGATACAGGGAGAAGGCTGGCAAACAGAATTCTTTAAAGGATGACTGACTTTTGCAGTCTTCACCTCTCTTTTCCCCTAACACTGCAGTCTGTGGAAGGACCCCTCTCAAAACTGATCTCTCCAAGATGGCCACGATTACTCAACCTTCCAGTTTGATGGCCAGTTCAATCTGTATCATACCCATTTCTCAACGGTATTCGTCATTGTTTGTTACCCACTAATTTTTTGAACTATCTCTTCCATTTGTTATCAGGATGGTGCCATATCTTGATTTTTCTCCTGACAACCTTGAAAATTTCATCTAAGTTTTCTTGAGTAGTCTCTTCCATTATTTGGTCCTTCAATGTTAGGGCTACATAGAATTTTCTTCATTTCTCTCTATACAGTATGTGTTTTCCTTATATAATTTTATCTCTCAGGCTCTCAAACGAATCAAAACCTCTAACTCTCTCCCATATATAATGCATTGTCAAGTTCTGTTTACTAGATTTTGAAAATGCCACCAAGCTACCATTGAAGATGGTAAACAGAGCATGTATATCTGACTTCACCATACAAGATTTTCATTTATATTAACAATGTTATATAAAAATATGTATATTTTAGAAACCTGTATCAGAGTGACCAAACAGGAAAGGATGCCATTCACATATTCGATACCGTGAGAATGTTTTTTCCAAGATATAGTATAGGCTTGAATTACTAGAAAGAAAAATTACTTACTAGCCTAAGATTCAACACATAGAAGGCAACACCTCAATTCTCCAAAACATAGGGGCAGGGGGCAGAGGGATGGGAGGGTCCGGGCTATCACCAAGGGAGCCTGAATCTTACAATGTCAATAACTCCAGGATGAACATTCGGGATATTTGTGAGGTCACCAGGCTAGGACTCACTCCAGAGTGCTCTGGCCATAAGAAATGCCAGATGAAATAGGGGCATTTCCTTAGCAATCTAGTGATGATGACCTGGCTGCTCCCTGCTACTCTGTATTTTTATTCTGCCAGACAAGGATTTTAACACTTGTTAAGTGAGGAGGAGGAAGGCAGCTATAACTACAGGCATTTGCTCAGCAAGAACGTTTTACTCTTCTGACATGAATCTATTTCTCTGTGTCTGTGACTGTTGGTCATCTGTATTTAATGTAGCAGCTCAACTTTAGTAGGGACCTGGTTCTTGTTTACCAGGTCCTACAAATGTCTAAGCTGTGAGGGTTTGGAGCAAGGCCTCCTCCTTACCAGGCATCTCTCCAGAGCACACTCTCTCTGTGTGTCTCTGTCTGCAGTACACACTCCACCTGTATTTCCAAGAATTAAAATTTGCCTCCACTGCCCCCAACCTTTCTCCTTCAACCCCTGCTGCCTACCTTGATGGGTGCCCCTGCCCAATCTGCATAGCTTTACATTACAACAACTGCAGAGAGCTAACAAACCTTGATGCCGTTTGCAGAATAATTGGATTTTTGTCCCCTTAAGTTGACTGTGACACACCGAAGGTAGCTGAGCTAATGCTGTCTGTCCCTAATGGATACGACTTTGCTTACTAACAAATCCTCTTCAGTAAGGCCCCATCTTTAAACAGCTTGTGCCCCGGGCCAAGTATAACAAATAAGCACCTTGGTGCATCAGTCAAATATTGCCACAATAATTATGTGTGACAAGCACCCTCAAGATTTTAATAGGTTATAGTAGCAAACACTGATTTTTCTTGCTTTTGTGGGTTTAAGCCATGGCTTTGCTAAAATGATATAGGCTTGGTTGCGGGTCAGATTCAAATTATTCCAAACATCTTTTTCTATTACAGCAGACATCCGAGGCATGCGCTTCCCACAGTGAGTCACAGGAGCACAAGAAGGCGAGCGAAGACAGAAAAGTTTAAGGGCCAATGCATTCACCACTGAATGCATTGCATTGGTCACAAGCCCTGTGGTTAAGCCCACCTAGATTGGGGTGGATAGGACCCAAACAAATAAGAAAGGATGGGTGATTGAGGTAGGTAAGATAAAATCCTAGCTTTATGAATGATTTTAGGAGTATAACAGTTATTTTTAAAAGTTATGGTTGCCCATGTGTCATACATTTGCTTATTGTTCCAAATTTTTCCCTTCCTCCCAGTTATAAGACTATGTATTCATAACCCTTTATAATATGGCTTCACAGTTATCGGATCTTGGGTTTATCTATCCAGCATTCAATTTGATACTGTCGACATGACATTTTCGTACACATTCTTCTTTTTTTTAATCTATGCTGATGCTAATTTCTCCTAGTTTGTATGTATACATATATACATGCATATACATATACATACATTTAAATAAATACATATATATATACATATTTTTTTCATGTGAATGTGAATTTGAGAAGGAAGTGAATTAAATCTAATGCACAAGGTTCAAACTGACATCTTGAACCAGAACACTTAGATGTGTGGGTTTTTTAAATATATATTTCTTTTTTAAGAGTGTTCCTCCGGAAGAAACTCTGTACCATCCTTATATCCTAAGCACATATTATTATTCCTGGAACAATCATAGAATATGCGGTCAATAAATGTTCAAATTATTAATTTAAAAAATAATAACCTGGTTTTTCTCTGTGCGCGATATAACTGAAATCTTGTCCTGAAACCACATCTCCTCATCTCCATCCATCCTCTGACTCAGCAGCTTGATCCTGCCTTGCTCTCCCTGTATATCCTCAAGGTCATTGATGCCTCCTTTGAGAGGGGGTGAAACATGGGCCTAATACCTCAGGTGTAAGTGAACCACTATCTGTTAACAAGGCCCAGGACTTTCTGTGAGTGTTCCTCAGAGACGATGCACAGGGAAAGGTAACATTAGTAGACAATGGTTCCGACTCTTCTGCCATTGTCAAAGCCACTTCCCCTCTCTCAGCCTCAGGTTCTCCAAAGTAAACTGCAAACAATATTTTAAAAACTGCCTTTCCTTCCCCCTTACCCTGCTACATCAAATGAAATGATGTTTAAGAACAGGCTTTCAGAAATAAAAGTGTTACACAAATATGTTCTGCAATTATTAAAACAAAAAATGTAATAAATCAAGGACTATCTTTTAGAAAGTCAATAGGATGTGTCCTCAGGGAAAGGAAGGAACAGAAAGATGTGAAGAAGCTATTTTTTAGTTATCTCTTACCTAGATGAAATGGCTTTAAACACAGTATACAATTGAAGAATGAGTACAGCTCCTCAAGATATAAAGTGTTCCTCTTTTTATCTTACCTCCCACTCACGTCAAGGAATCCAATGGGAAAAAAGAGGGAACGGGATCAGTAGCTACAAAAGGACATTTATTTGGGAGTGATTTTCAAAATCTGTCTTAACTTCACTTAGATTCAGGGTAACAGCTGATGCATTTTGACAGAGAAGAGCATTTACCCGAAATGAAAGAATTCCTTTATGTGGGGATGTTGGGGGTGGGGGAGGCAAAGGGTGGGCAATGCAGAGAGGGAAAGGCCAATAACCCAGGACTTCCACAGTGTGGAATTTGGGGCTGAGGTTCCATCAGATTCCATCTAAAATAGAGCATTTCTTGCAATGCCCTCCATATTCCAGGACTAGAAAAAAAATCAGTTCAAAGGCTAAACTCCATGCTGAGGAGCCAATTTCTCATAACAATAGCTAATAATGAGTCTTCTTGAAATCCCTGTTCTAGTCAAAGGACAGAAATCATCAGAACAGATATCACTGTATTAAGGCCAGACTAAAATCCCGATCAGGACTTCGATGCTATGGATGAAGCCACTAATGAAAGCAGCTCTATGATATTTCTGTGAGAGATTCAGAAAGAACACTAATTAACCCAGACAGAGAATCTTCCAAAGATATTCCTTCTGTTGAAGAATATCCTGTATTGGCATTTTTGAGAATTATTCTTGACATCTTGCCAGTTCTGCTGTCAACCTTCAAGGGATACAGAAATAGTGGATGTTCAAAAGGAAAATCTATATAAAACAAAGTCTAATTACAAAACTACTGGCTAGCTAAAAAACAAAACACAGAGATAATCATTTCAAAAACAAAACTTCTAGGAAACAGCCTGTAGTGAAATTGCTTCATCTAGTGTAGTAGCACTATGTCTGAAAGTGCCAACTTGGATGAAATTGCATTGTTCCTCAGGTTGTGGGACTAAAAGTATTTTGAGTTCTTGAGTGGTGTGTGTGCATGAGTGAATAAGCACTCATACATATGTATACACATTCATTCGATAAATGTTTATTCAATACCTACTAGGTGTCAGACATTACTGATAAGCTTTTAAGATAGATACTGTTACTGTTTATGGAGCGTGATTTAAAGAGTATTACTCTCAAACATTATTGTCACCCAGAATTTGCTAATGGCTTTTAGGATTGACATAATACAAGTAAAATTTCACAGTTGTACCTTCCTTTTTATTTACATGGTCCTTACTGCTGCTCCAGAAAACAATATTCTTGCCTCCCTCTCTCTTTACCCCAACATGACTGAAGAATAATATAAGATTAAAGTACTTTTTTTAAAATCACATCCATAAGCAAATGCCATAGAGACACAAATCTCTGGATCATCAGCAAATCAATAAGAGAGGCAACCTTTTGATGAAGAACTCAAGAGGTAAGTAGAATGGAAGACACGGTATGTTATTTTGTAGCTTGGAAAGTGGAGTCCTTGAGAATCTACCACACAAAGCCAGGGATAAAAGATTTTAGCATTAAAGGAGATTCTTGCTCAGCCAATGAAAGATGGACTGGAAAAGCTGATCCTGGCACCTTAGACTTGACCCTCACAACTGATTTCACATTTATTTTTCTAAAACAAACAAACAAACAAACAAACAAAAACAGCCCAATACTCACCAGCCACATGCTATAAATCTTGGGTCTGGGAGAATTTATGAGCAATAGCACGATGCTTATTTTAAATGTCTGCACAGCACTTGGAATCCTCAGAGGGCAGGCCCTAGATGAGTATTACACTAATAATAACAACAATCCCACGAAGCTCCATGAGAAGTTGGCTGTGGAGCCCAGACATTCCCTAGACATAACTGCCTCTTGTTAAACTTGCATCGCAGTCTGATGGGGGTGCCCTGCCCTTGCCCTTGATATCTGATAATGCCTTCAGGTACAGAAAGGAATAGGGACTTAGGTAAGCACGGGGAATCCTCTGTCCGTCTCCATTGCTTAGGAACGTAGCCCTGTGGTAATCCATCAAAACTGTCACAGATCATTGCTAGAGAAAAATGGTTCCTGGGCAGAGACCGTCAGCAGGAGGTTTGGCTGAGAGAGATATAAAGAGCGCCCCCTTCTAGCATCATATTCCTTTCTCTACCTCAGTAATAGCAAGAAGACTACTGAAAATGACTACTGACCGAGTAAATTGTTTTTGGAATAAATGTGTTCTCTCCCACTGCTCTCTTCCTCTGCTTTTGCTTCCCTGGCTCCCTACCTCCTCCATGTCTCCTCATCTTCTCTCTTGTAGGTAATACATATCTACTAATAAAGCTCTGGGAGAAAAAAATGTCAGGGTGTAGCATCCAGCTTTCCAGGTCATAAGATATATGGTCGAGATCTAAAACAATGCTCCTCTTCAGATTCATAATCCCAGCCAGCATGCAGGGGTCACGTGCATGTCGCTAACCAGGTAACATGGCCAGTTTCCCAAGGCTTTTCCCCAATATTAGCTTGAAGTTTCTTGGCTAGTAAAATATGATCCCACACTAAAGAGATGGTTGAATTTTCAATTTTCACGCTATACACTCCACAGAATGAAGTTAGCTTTGTTGCCATTATGTGCTTTGTGACTGTGTAATCAAGCCACTTCCAGGTCCTCTCTCACTGGGTTCTTCCCTGAAAAAGCATTCTATGAATCTCTTCAAAAACCTATCTTACCAGCCACACAGATCCTGCAATCTAACCTTCTATGAGCTTGGCTCTCTCTAATTGTGGTTGAAATTATACTAAGACACACCTTTATCTGGGAGTCACTGCTGTGAACTTCCTTTCTGCTCTGGAAATAATGCAGCTTATAAAGGAGGGTATCTACCAAATTAGCAAACACTGTCTGCACTACTTCTGATACCAACAATCAATTCTTCAACTCTGCATACCAACTAGGTTTCCTATGATTCAATTCAATTCGGACAATATCTACCTAGAGTCAACATCAAATCCTACAAATTAAAGGGACTCACTCCACAAAACTGGCCCCACTGCAGATGCCAGTTTCAAGTCCCAGGTTGTCACCTGTCCTTCTGACTAACCAGTTTTAATTTTGATGGCTCCCATACCCTCTCCTCAGGTTCCATAATTTGCTAGAACATTCCATACATCTCAGAAGAGCAGTTTACTTAATATTACTGGGTTATTATAAAGAATACAACTCAGGAGCTGCCAAATGGAAGACACATATAAGGCAAAGTATGGAAGAAAAGTGCATGGAGCTTTCATGCCCTCTCCTGGCACACCATCCTCCTGGCATCTCAAAGTGTTCACCAACCCAGAAGCTTTTAGAACCCAGTCCTTTAGGAGTTTTTATAGAGGTTGTATTAGGTAGGCATGATTGATTAAATTATTGACTATTGGTGATTAAATTCAACCTCCAGCTTCTCTCCTCTCCCAGAGGTGGGGGAGGTAGGAGAGAAGGGAGGTTTGGGGTGGTGGGGCTGAAAGTCTCAACCCTCTAATCTTGCCTTGGTCTTTACAATGGCCATCCCCCATCTTGAAGCTATTCAGGGACCCAAAGCCACTAGTCATTTTATTAGCATGCAAAGACACTCTTATCCTGCTAGAGATTCCAAGGGTTTTAGGATCCGTGTGCCCAGAATCAGGGACAAAGACCAAATATATATTGCTTCTTACGCCACAAGAAATACATCACTTCTAAAGCAGGGTGTCTGCCAAATTAATGAACACAGAAACTAATGACATGAGGGTGGCGTTAGATGTGCCTCCACCCTCTCTCCATCCACATATGTTAATCCCCCTTAACAAAGAGTCTCTAATGCCTGTTAACTCAAGACCTCAGGACTTAACTTATCTGAGATTCAGTCTTAAGGGAACTTTGTCCACCTCTGTTGCCCAATATGATGGAAATAGACTGAACTTGAGCTCCTATACTATTCTTCTGCTCTTATTGCCCACAGTTCAATTTATATGCGTCTAGGTGTTTTGTTACTCCAGTTAGATTACAAGCTAACTCAGGCTCAGACCTCATGCAAAATTTTTCTCCTGCCACTCCCAGTACCCAGGGCAGTATCTTTTCAGGCATCAATAAATGTTTGCTAATTAATTGATAGATTTATGAAATGACTATAAGTTGGAATAATAATGATGACAAAAATAATATTTTTAAGGAACATTTGTAACTTGCCAAGAAATTTAGTAGACATGCATTTCATAATTAATGTATACAAAACACCTATGAAAGAGAAATAACACAATCTCTACACAGGAGAAAACCAAGTTGAGAGGGAAAAAAATGAAAAAATCATTTCGAGGCCATGCATATAAGAGGTAGAAAAATTATATTCCTGCCTCCTAATCTCCAGATATTGATCAAAGTGGGATTTTGAAGGCATCGTTAACAAGATTTTTCAATGCTCAGCAGGGAAGATTGAGTTTTCCCAACAAAATTGATCTCTCATTTCATGAATTCACCCAGAAAAGTTTTGTTGTTGTTTGTTTGTTTGTTTGTTTTTATAAGCAATCAGGATTTTCAATGTGCTTATCTAGGTGTTCACAGATTTTTAGTGAAAGTCATTTGTATATCACAGAATGCTTGAATGAGAAGAACTGTAAAAAAAGAACCTGGTCCAACTCAACTTCTTTACTTTTAGCATCCAGTCAATGTCTTTAATATCTGTGAACAAAAATGCTTTAGAAGTTGAGCAGATGACACACTTCAAACAGTCCTAGGGAAGAAAGATGCCATCTGGTAGAATGAGTTGAACTCTGCTCTCAACTTCACTATGTGCTTGCCTCTCAGTACCTAGGCTATGAACATTCTCAAATGTCAGCTTCATTTTTATACTGTAGCTTTCAAGATCACTTTTTTTTCTTCTTCTTAAATCTTGGTGTCTCCCAACAGTACCCAAGTCATCTCTAGTCTTGCCTGTTGACCACAGTCTGGAAACTAGTTTCGGGACTTAATATAATCCCTAGTTTCCAATATGGCTCAGAAATATATATGTCTTTAAAGATGGTAAGATGTGTTCTTTGTTCTTAAATTTAATAAAAAGTGGGAATCAAACTGGATTTTCAATACAGAAGCCATATTTTCTTTCTGCTGCCCCATGCAATAATATAAAAGGGTTTTTTTGTTTGTTCGTTTGTTTCCAAAGAAGAAGTTCCTCCTTGAGACGGAATTAAGCACTGTATGAGAGGAGGTGTAGATGTCTGGGGTCAGAGAATAGCAACGCATGAGCTATTTCAGGTTACCAGAGAGCATTATATATCATAACTTACTCGACGAGAATAAACTAAACACCATAGGTTTGCTATAGTTTTCTACCTGGACTTCAGTATTCTCAAGACCTATAAAAGATTATGACTCTATAATTTTGGGACCTTGGCCTAAAATAAAAGGAACAAGAATATAAAAAGATTTCCATGGAAGTAGAAGAAATTAGCTGGACTGTAATTAGTATCAAAAAAATATAAAAATATATATAATATAAAAACAAATTCAGAAAATTCTTGGACCGGGGTCCATTATAGGAAGCAGCTCAAACTTCCACCATGACCAAGATATAAAGGTGGATGGACTTCTCTATACATGGACTTCTCCTTTAACATCTGTTACTTGTTCACCTTCAAGGCTGTTTTAATATCCATATAATACCTTTCCCCTGTGAATGCTCAGAAGGCACGTGGCCACTTCTGCTGAAGATCAGAGGCATACAATGTCCTCAAGCCTCCTTTCATGGCGTGAATCTACTCTCCCTAAATCATAATTCTACATGTTTGCCCAAAGTATCGATCCCTTAACCAAATTCAAGTTTTCTTATGTAACAGGTTTCAGTTCTTTACATTGGCAGTATAAATAAAGCTTTTCATACATATGTTAACATTCTTCCTTTACGCAGACATTAGCCACTGTTTCTTTCTGATCTGTGATATTCGTATATCCAATGCCTATAGATTTTGAATCAATAAATGTGTTTTAGCTGCTCACATTAAGAGTGAAACAAATAGGAAATCAACACACACAAAAAAACAGATCTAAGTGTGAGAAATGATTCCAGGATTCAAAAGAATACATGTGTATTTAGAGTTAAAAAATAATAATAATTATAATAAAATGAATACGAACTCATTGTCTAAGTTAAAGAATAGAAAATTAAATGTCTTACAAAATTTCTATGTAGTCATTCCTAACCATAGTTTTCTCTCTCCCAGATATAATTATTATCCTAAACTTGTACTATTTTATAGTTTTACCACACATAAATATATCCCTAAAATATGTGTTATTTATTTTTACCTACTTTTGAATTTTTAACTTTATGTAAATATATTTATACTGATGTACTACTATGTAACTAGATTTTTTAAAAAAATTTACTGAACATTATGTTTGTGAGATTCATCTATATATGTTTGTAAATTATTTGTCTGTTTTACTACTAATGGACATTTGACTTGTTTCCAATATTTTGCAATTTTGAAAATATTATGCTATATAAAGTTTTGGCCATATCTCCTACTATATACAAAAAGAAATTGTAGCATGTATCATCAGATGAAACTCTTGAAATATAAAATATGCACAAGCGGAAATTAAACTAAAAATGAAGCACCCCCCAAAATGTACCAATTTCTTCTCTTATTAGCTAGTAGTTGAGAGCTCCTGTTAAATACAACCTATTTACTTTTTTTTTTTTTTTAAGTTTTGTAAATCTGGTAGATCTGAAAGTGTATCTCAATGTGATTTTCAGTTACAGTTTCAGATTATTAACAAAATTTGGCATCTTTTTACAGGCTTAATGGATGTTAGAATTTCTTCCCCTGATAGTCATTTTATAATGGGTTGCTTGTTTTTCCTTATTAATTTATGAAAATCATTACTTGACATTATTCTTTCGTTCACTGAAAATATTTCCTATTGTGTGTGGCTTGTATTTTTAATCTCTATATGAAAAATATTAATATTTTACTCTATGGTTTACTTTTTTGTATCATATTTTAAAAACTAATTTCATACATAAAGTCACAAAGATATTTTTTTCTAAAATTTTTAAAGTGTTTCCTTTCACACTTTAGTTTTTGATTCAAATGGCATTAATTTGTGTGTCATGTAATACGAGAGACAGAGATGCATTTTTGTTTTTCCATATGCATAACCACTTTATGCAATTTAGTACATAGTCCTGCTCAGTGAGCAAAGATTTTCAATGATAACCTTTTCCCACATCAAGAATTCATATTTGCGTAGATCTGTTTCTGGGAATCCTGTTTTATTCCAGTTGTCTATCCAGTTGTCTATCCAGTTTAAATATCTTGCTTTCTACTTTACAGAGAAAAATTAAAGCAATCAGAAGTCGATTTCCACAGATTTTTGCCATCTATAGCAGCACCGAGTACCAGCATTGAGTAAAAGAAATCACAGTGTTCCCCTTTGTTTACTCTATTAGAATATAGATTTTTATCTGTGTTGTTCTGTATCTGTGTACACAATCTCGAGCACTTTCTTTTATTTAACAACATTGCTTCAGAAATTCTTTCTTTTTCTCTTAATTTCATCAATACTTTCTTCTCTAAAGAGTCATTCTGATCAGCATATGAACATACTTTATCTCTTCTTCTTTAAAATCAACAAAGATAAGACCTCTTTCTTGAACACTTCTGTCCCTCCAGCTACACTCATTTCTCTCTTCCCTTTTATAGCAAAAAAAATCTTTGATTTGATAAGACTCTCTGTTTTAGAATCTTTCTTCCTATTCTCTCTTAAAGGGACACCATTCTGGCATTCAATTCCACCCCTCTACTGAAACTGCTCTTGTAAAGATCACCAATGGCCTGTAACTTAGTAAACTTAACTAAAACTAGATTTGGGCAGAGCTAATTATTCCTTCCTGAAACACCCTTTCCTGTGGCTTCCAGAGTACCAAACTCTGCTGGCTTTTGTCTCACATTGGTGACAGCTGCTAAACATCCTGTGTGTGTGTCTATGTGTGTGTGTGTGTGCATGCACATGCCTCCTTCTCTCATCCCTGACCTCTTAAATCTGGACTACATCAAGAACTAGTCAGAGTCAGCATTTACTCTTTGCTTCCTACGTTTCATGCAAACGACCAAGAGAGATCATTGGCTCTATCTTCAAATATATCCAGAATCAGACAACCTATCTCCACAGTTATCACCCTGGTCTAACTGCAATAATCCTTGCCTAGATTATTGCATTAACCCATCTCTCTCTTCATCTTTGCTCTGCTGTGATCTATTACCAACGCAATGACCTCAGTAACCTTTTTAAAATATAAGTCACATCATGTCATTTACCTGTCAAAATCCTTCAATGGTGCCCCATTTCACACAAGAAAAGCCAAATTCCTTACCATGGCCTACCCAGCCTCTGTGACCTTTATCATTTTCTCTCTGTCTGTAACTTCATCTCTGTTACCGTCTCCTCTTCCCACTCCACTCCAACCACACTACCTTGACAAATTCAGACACACTGCACCTGAGTATTTTTCTTCTGTCTGTTCCTTCTGCCTACGTAAATCACCTTCTAAAGTTTTTACTCAAAGCTCACCTTGTCAGGAGGCCTAACACATTTTTAAAACTTAAAATGCACCCCCCCACACACACACACTCTTAGCACCCACTATTCCATTTACCTTGTTCATTATCCTTCATAACATTTTTCATCTTCCAATATAATACATAACTTGCTGAATTATTATATTCATTGTCTATTTTCCCATTGGTATGCTGGAACTGACTCATGCCAGATCAAGACAGCCGATTGTACACATCTCTTATTAACTCTGTGTCATTTAGTAGCTTCGAATTGGCCATGATAGAAGAATTACACCACAGATGTGAGCAAATGTTACAAACCAGAGCTTTTTCTTTCTTTGCTTGTTAACAATTTACCAGCATAACGTTGGCCTTTTCCCTTCTAGAATATCTATTTCTCTCACTACATGAGTATAGCTTATTTATTTTGTTAATTGATGTTTTCCTAGCACTTAGAATAATACTTCATTTTCATTAGGTGGCTTAGAAATTAGGAAATAAATGAACACTGAGTTGTATATGATTTTTTCATCTTTAATCAGTAAATGTAATGGATTATATTATAAGGTTTTCAAATGTTAAAAAAGAAACAATGTGCATTTTTGAAATAAATTGAATATCACAATAATATATTTTATGATATACATATAGGCATACCTCAGAGATATTGTAGGTTTGGTTCCAGAAGCAAATATTGCAACAAAATGAGTCACATGAATTTTTTGGTTTCCCACTAAATATAAAAGTTACCTTTACACTATCTTATAGTCTATTAAGTGTGCAACAGCATATGTCTGAAAAAATGTATACACCTTAATTGAAAAACATTTTATCACTAAATTACTAAGCTTTCAGCAAGTGTTTGCTGGTAGAGCCTCTTGCCTGATGTTGATGAAAATGCAATATTTCTGAAATGCAATAAGTCGAAGATAGCACTCCCATAATTATGTTATGCTATATGGCACAGTTGAATTTAAGATAGGTAGATTATCTTAATGTATATAATATAATCTAACAAGGCTTTTAAGAGTAGAGATTTTCTGTAGCTGGTAGCAGACGAGACAAAGATTGGAAGCATAAGGGGAATTTGATGTGCTATTGCTGGAATTAAAAATGCAGCTAAATGTGTGCATGTAACTGAGTCCTGGCCATTAGTATGAGAGGGAAGATGTGAGAAACTTTCAGGTCACTTTCCTGAAGGCAAAATGCTTGCCCTGGAATTTCTTATTAGCATATATTTCTATTAGTAAGTAATATATTGAATATTTAAATAATTTTGGAAAACATATAGAAAATAGCAGAGAATCCCTTCAAATTCTAAACTACCTATTTCCAGACATTTATGGGAGGGAAATATAAGCTCTATTTTACTTAAGCCACTGTTTTTTACACTTTCTTGATCATAGCAATTTGATCTGTACCCTAACCATTACAATATAATCAGAAATTGCTCACTTACTCTTCTATGTCTTTTAATTCCTCTTTCAAATTTCTACTCCTCACCTCTCTGTGCCTCATTCTATTGTTATTGTATATTATCAGATCTATCATCCAGTATGCTAATTTCCTCTTCAGCTGTGTCTAATTGAATGTTTATTCTGTCCAATAAATTACTAATTTTAATCATTCTGCTTTAAATTGTAATCATTTCTTTTGCAAATATGTCTCTGCTGATTTTAATAGTATTTATCCCTCATCATATATTCAATAGTTCCCTTATTTCTTCAAAAATACCAAATCTACTTATAATCATTAAGTTGATCGTTTTTGATATCTTGACTATGTAGTTAGTTCTGTTATATCGCGCTCATGGTGGTTAGTGTCGTGATTTGTTTGATAACTTTTTATTGTGAACACTTGTCCCTTGGAACTCTATCTGTGAGAGTTTATTGAGATGGGATCTAGGTTTAGAAAATGTTACTCCAGACAGGATAACCATTTGCTTCTGACTAACATCTAGAGGACTATCATTTAGAGTTACTTTGAACTACATCTTTGGAAGTGAAATGGGTTAAAAGGAACAAAGAGTATGAATTCTAATCCTTACTACTCCAAAGAGAAGATTTGTGGTTTGGAATTCTCATTAGATAAACTTTTTTTAAAAAAATAAATATTACTTAGACACAGTGTGCCAAAAGGAGTATAAGTTTACACTTATCCTACTATACAATGCATTTATGCTTTCTATTTTGTCACTGAGAGTGTTGGCCTTCAATGCACTTAGATTCATGTTCCAACTTTCTATCATCAGGTGATCAAGAATGAACAGAATCCTCCAGAGCAATACTATTTTTTTTGCTTTCTTATCCTGATTTTGGCTTTCTTATATTTCATTTATTTACTTTTCTGCCAGCTCAATGCATTAGAAAATATATTTATGTATAACTTACTGGAAGATGTTTTCTCGTACATCTAAACTTCCATACTTCAGATAAGCTTTAATTTCTCCAGAATATATATCATTATTGTAAGTATCTTGCATTTTGGGGGGATGAGGGGGATTATTTATTTATTAATTTTTTGGTCATTTTTTTGTCTCCCTCTCTTTGGTATGTAACTTCCTGAGATAAGAAACTGTTGGTCCTAGTCACTGTTATATCTTCAGTGCTGTAACAATGCCTAGCACATACAATATGATCAATAAAAATCCTCCAAATACGAAAATTATAAATATAAAACTAATTTTAAATATATATAATTATGTATACAGATATACATAACCTGAATACAAATATGTATGTATCTCATGCCTTCATAATTTGAATTTGAATCAGTTTTTTAAACCATGTGATTCGTCATAGAACACTGTGATTTTAACATGTGGTAAGCATAAAACTAAGATTAAAGATATATCATAAAAAATTAAGGAATTCATTGCATTGAGTGTTTGGTAAAAAGGTAATTGGGAGTCCTTTAGACAAAATTTGGTTATTAATATGACAGACCCAACACACAAACACATATTTTTAAAGTCCTGAATTATTGTAAAAATATAGTCACTAAATGTTAACCTTAATTTCAGGTTGTCATTCAGGTTTACATCCTTAACGCATCATTTCTCTGGTGGGTTTTAAAATGCTGTATTAGAGATTGTCATTTAGAGGTTTAAGGCACCTGGAGTTACTGTAGTATGACTGACATGAGTATTGAACAGTTCTTCATAGCCTCTGCCAGCATGCCTTTATCCTGAGTAAAGGGAGTAGATTAGATAATTGGATGGTTCAACAAGAATTCATGTATGTGTATTTGATGGAAGCAAAAACATGTGTTCAAGAATGCAAATTTGAGGCTGAACTGTGTTTGCTGTGGAAAGAACATTGCAATTGGGGTTTGGAGACTTAAGTTTAAAACCTAACTTATCCTCTTACTAGGCATTTCACTTAACCTTTCTGGGCCTCAGTCAATCTATCTGTAAAATAAAAAGGATGTTGTAGTAAATGTCCCTCCCATTTCTACAATTCTGTTATCAAATATTTCTCAAACTTGTAGACCTCTTTGAAGATCAAATAGTGTCAGAATAAATTATTCTTCCTCTGTGGAATTTAGACTAAGGTAAGACTAGTAGACTTTTGAACATTTGAGCTGTAAGTACATGATGCCTGTCTCTCTGCGTTTCCCCAAAGTAATTGGTAATATAACTAAAGATAGAGTTCTACACCAAAAAAAAAGAATTTTGTTCTATCAGCTCAAATAAGGAAAGCTAGGGACCCCTTAGAGACATTTCGGGTTACTCAGAACTGCCTCTAACCTAGCCTGATGCATGTGTTCTTTGGGTATGGATGATACTTCCTAGTTAGAGCTTTAGTGCCATCCACCTCTGCTTTCTGAATTTCACACTCCCTTGTTTTTCACTAGCACTTACTTCTGGTTGGATTCCACTTCTTCTCCTTCTTCTTTATCTTGCCAATCATGTTCAGTCTGTACTATCTATTGATTGATAGAGAATGAAAGCATGATGTCCTTAACATATGGCAAAGCTCAGTGTTATTTAGCCAGTGTTTGTTGTTTTCATCATGCTTCTGTCATGAGATTAGACTACGCTCCCTGAAACTTTAACTGTTGACAAAAGTCCTGTCATAGCAGATTGATGGGCTAGACCCGAGATGCCATCTGTAGCCTCATTCCAACACCTCTGACTCCCCCATCATCTTTCTGCTCTAAATATATTCTACCACCATATAACCAGACTCACGAAGCAATGGGTTTCTTGGATTTCTCCTTGGGATTCATAACTTCCAACCAGATCAATCTTTTTTTCTACCTTCTTCTCTTCCTTCATCAGTTTCCTTTCTCCTAGTCCATCATGACAGTCTCTAGGTATTACCTACATAATAAAGTAATGTTTATTTTTCTCTCTGAGGGCATAGTGGAAAGCAAGATGCAGTTTAACACCTCAGCCAGATTGGAGGTATGTCAACATTGGAGTCAGACCTGGCTTAGATATCTGATTCTGCCATGGCATAACACTGAGCCCTTACACACTCTTTTTATTTCCTCAAGTCTAACCTGAGTATACAAAAATCAACTTCACAGTGATGCTGTAAAGATGGAATGAGATAATACATACAAGGAATTCAGAGTCTGCCATAGAGTAAACACTCTAGAAATAGAAATTAAAATAAAATCTGTAATTACATTTGTTTTACAGATAATTCTATCTTCTGTCTACTAGAAGCATTTTAATTGAATCAATTCTTTGCT